>NC_062546.1:204954448-205266915 GCF_016906955.1 Phacochoerus africanus
GTGAGGAATGGCAAGAAGGAGGAGAAAACATTGGGACGTTTCTACTTTGAAGAAATCACAGAAACAGGGCAGCCTCAGCTAAAACTACCCACGTCCTGGCAGACACGTCAAAATGGGCAAAACCGAAATATTTACAACGCCAACAACCATCTGAGGCCACAGGAGAGCTAAGTCTCGAGAATTGAAAGAGGAAAGAAAGAGGCCACAGGAGAGCTAAGTCTCGAGAATTGAAAGAGGAAAGAAAGAGGCCACAGGAGAGCTAAGTCTCGAGAATTGAAAGAGGAAAGAAAGAGGCCACAGGAGAGCTAAGTCTCGAGAATTGAAAGAGGAAAGAAAGAGGCCACAGGAGAGCAAAGTCTCGAGAATTGAAAGAGGAAAGAAAGAGGCCACAGGCGAGCAAAGTCTCGAGAATTGAAAGAGGAAAGAAAGAGGCCACAGGAGAGCTAAGGCTCGAGAATTGAAAGAGGAAAGAAAGAGGCCACAGGAGAGCAAAGTCTCGAGAATTGAAAGAGGAAAGAAAGAGGCCACAGGAGAGCAAAGGCTCGAGAATTGAAAGAGGAAAGAAAGAGGCCACAGGAGAGCTAAGGCTCGAGAATTGAAAGAGGAAAGAAAGAGGCCACAGGCGAGCTAAGGCTCGAGAATTGAAAGAGGAAAGAAAGAGGCCACGGGAGAGCTAAGGCTCGAGAATTGAAAGAGGAAAGAAAGAGGCCACGGGAGAGCTAAGGCTCGAGAATTGAAAGAGGAAAGAAAGAGGCCACGGGCGAGCTAAGGCTCGAGAATTGAAAGAGGAAAGAAAGAGGCCACGGGCGAGCTAAGGCTCGAGAATTGAAAGAGGAAAGAAAGAGGCCACGGGCGAGCTAAGGCTCGAGAATTGAAAGAGGAAAGAAAGAGGCCACGGGCGAGCTAAGGCTCGAGAATTGAAAGAGGAAAGAAAGAGGCCACGGGAGAGCTAAGGCTCGAGAATTGAAAGAGGAAAGAAAGAGGCCACGGGAGAGCTAAGGCTCGAGAATTGAAAGAGGAAAGAAAGAGGCCACGGGCGAGCCAAGGCTCGAGAATTGAAAGAGGAAAGAAAGAGGCCACAGGCGAGCTAAGGCTCGAGAATTGAAAGAGGAAAGAAAGAGGCCACGGGCGAGCTAAGGCTCGAGAATTGAAAGAGGAAAGAAAGAGGCCACGGGAGAGCTAAGGCTCGAGAATTGAAAGAGGAAAGAAAGAGGCCACAGGCGAGCTAAGGCTCGAGAATTGAAAGAGGAAAGAAAGAGGCCACGGGCGAGCTAAGGCTCGAGAATTGAAAGAGGAAAGAAAGAGGCCACGGGCGAGCCAAGGCTCGAGAATTGAAAGAGGAAAGAAAGAGGCCACGGGCGAGCTAAGGCTCGAGAATTGAAAGAGGAAAGAAAGAGGCCACAGGAGAGCAAAGGCTCGAGAATTGAAAGAGGAAAGAAAGAGGCCACGGGCGAGCCAAGGCTCGAGAATTGAAAGAGGAAAGAAAGAGGCCACGGGCGAGCCTAGGCTCGAGAATTGAAAGAGGAAAGAAAGAGGCCACGGGAGAGCTAAGGCTCGAGAATTGAAAGAGGAAAGAAAGAGGCCACAGGAGAGCAAAGGCTCGAGAATTGAAAGAGGAAAGAAAGAGGCCACGGGCGAGCCAAGGCTCGAGAATTGAAAGAGGAAAGAAAGAGGCCACGGGCGAGCCTAGGCTCGAGAATTGAAAGAGGAAAGAAAGAGGCCACGGGCGAGCCAAGGCTCGAGAATTGAAAGAGGAAAGAAAGAGGCCACGGGAGAGCAAAGGCTCGAGAATTGAAAGAGGAAAGAAAGAGGCCACAGGCGAGCTAAGGCTCGAGAATTGAAAGAGGAAAGAAAGAGGCCACAGGCGAGCTAAGGCTCGAGAATTGAAAGAGGAAAGAAAGAGGCCACGGGCGAGCTAAGGCTCGAGAATTGAAAGAGGAAAGAAAGAGGCCACGGGCGAGCTAAGGCTCGAGAATTGAAAGAGGAAAGAAAGAGGCCACGGGCGAGCTAAGGCTCGAGAATTGAAAGAGGAAAGAAAGAGGCCACGGGCGAGCTAAGGCTCGAGAATTGAAAGAGGAAAGAAAGAGGCCACGGGCGAGCTAAGGCTCGAGAATTGAAAGAGGAAAGAAAGAGGCCACAGGCGAGCTAAGGCTCGAGAATTGAAAGAGGAAAGAAAGAGGCCACGGGCGAGCTAAGGCTCGAGAATTGAAAGAGGAAAGAAAGAGGCCACAGGAGAGCAAAGGCTCGAGAATTGAAAGAGGAAAGAAAGAGGCCACGGGCGAGCCAAGGCTCGAGAATTGAAAGAGGAAAGAAAGAGGCCACGGGCGAGCCTAGGCTCGAGAATTGAAAGAGGAAAGAAAGAGGCCACGGGCGAGCTAAGGCTCGAGAATTGAAAGAGGAAAGAAAGAGGCCACGGGCGAGCTAAGGCTCGAGAATTGAAAGAGGAAAGAAAGAGGCCACAGGAGAGCAAAGGCTCGAGAATTGAAAGAGGAAAGAAAGAGGCCACGGGAGAGCCAAGGCTCGAGAATTGAAAGAGGAAAGAAAGAGGCCACAGGCGAGCTAAGGCTCGAGAATTGAAAGAGGAAAGAAAGAGGCCACAGGAGAGCTAAGGCTCGAGAATTGAAAGAGGAAAGAAAGAGGCCCCGTGTGGCCGCGATGGGCGTGTGAGTGGTTATCAGATGCAGAAATGCTCCCTTCCGGACACTGCAGGTCAGTAGACAGGTGCGGGGCAGGCGGCTGGTGCTGGCAGCCCTGAGTGGCCTGGACCACAGAAGGAAGGAAAAGCTCTCCCTGCTGGCCGGTGGGGGCCAAGAAAGCGTTGCTGCCAGGGCTCCGAGCAGAAGCATCTCCCGGGATCACAGGAGTTCCGCTGGTCCTCAGCTGACAACAGACAGAAGCAGATACAAAACCATGTGTAGAGCTCACCCACCACGAGGCTGAATGTGATTCCCTCAGGGAGAGGGAATAGCAAATCCCCAGTGATGGAAGCTCAAATTTAAAAATTCCAACATCTGGTACACCCACCATGGAGAACAGTGTGGAGATACCTTAGAAATCTATACACAGAACGACCATATGACCCAGCAATCCCACTCTTGGGCATCTATCCAGACAAAACTTTCCTTAAAAAAGACATGCACCCACATGTTCACTGCAGCACTATTCACAATAGCCAAGACATGGAAACAACCCAAACGTCCATCCACAGTTGATTGGACAAGGAAGCTGTGGTATATATACACAATGGAATCCTACTCCGCCATAAAAAAGAACAAAAGAATGCCATTTGCAGCAACATGGATGGAGCTAGAGACTCTCGTCCTGAGTGAAGTAAGTCAGAGAGAAAAAGACAAATACCAGATGATATCACTTCTATCTGGAATCTAATATACGGCACAAATGAACCTTTCCACAGAAAAGAAAATCATGGCCTTGCAGAATAGACTTGTGGTTGCCGAGGGGGAAGGGGAGGGAGTGGTTGGGGACCTTGGGGTGAATAGATACAAACTATTGCCTTTGGAGTGGATTAGCAATGAGCTCCTGCTGGGTAGAACTTGGAAGTATGTCTAGTCACTTACAATGAAGCTTGAGAATGTGCGAAAATAGAATGTGCACATGTACGTGTAACTGGGTCACCATGCTGTACAGTAGGAAAAAATTGTATTAAAAAATTGTATTAAAAAAATGTCGGCAAAAAAAAAATTCCAACTTGCCAAAAAACACCCACCACCTAGAGCCAGTACCCCACAGAATGTTAGGTAATAGGGTTCCAGAACAATCTATAAAATAAGTGAGTGTGGCGGCCACCAGTGCACCTGAGGTGTGGCTATGTGCACTTCAGGTCCATCTGTCCTACCAAAGCCACTGGGCACATGCAGGCTGCATGATGGTCTCACACAAGGATGTACCTTCAAGTCCAGGATAGGGGGCTGTTTTGCATCACTCCGCAGAGACAAACAGAGAAAGTCAAAAAATGAGGAGACAGAGGAGCATGTTCCAAATAAAAGAAGAAGGTGAAACCTTAATGAAACAGAGACGAGTAATTAACCTGATAAAAGGTTCAAAGTTGTCGTCCAGAAAAATGTCCACTCAACTTGGGGAAAGAAGAAAGGAACACAGTGAGAACTTCAGCGAAAAAAACTAGAAAATACCAAAAAAGAATCATAGCTGAAGAATACACTGACATGAAATATACACTGGAGGGAATCAATGGCGGATCATGTGATACAGAAGCGTGAAGAGAGAACAGTGGAAATCATCCAATCAGAACAGCAACAAGAAAAAAAAAGTATTTTGAAAATGGGGACAGTTTATGGGACCTCCGAGACAACAGCAAGCTTGCTAACATTTGCACTCGAGGGATCCCGGAAGGAAAGGAGAGATTTTAAAAGGGGCAGAAGATAGATGTGATAAAATAACGGCTGAAAACTTCCCTAACCTGGGGAAGGAAAGAGACATCCAGGTCCAGGAATCACAGAGGGTCTCAAACAAGTTGAACCCAGAGAGACACATACCAAGACATAATTGAAATGACAAAAGGTAGCGATAAAGACAGAAATTTAAAGGCAGCAGGAGAAAACGAGTCACTCACAAGGGAACCCCTGTGAAGCTATTAGCTGATTTTTCTGCCGAAAGTTTGAAGACCAGAAGGGAGTGCCATGGTATACTGAAAGTGCTGAAAGGGAAAAACCTACAGGCAAAGGTACTCTACCCCGCAAGAGTGTCGCTCAGACTGAAGGGAAGAAAGAGTTTTCCAGATATGCAAAAACGTAGTTTGTCACCAATAAACCAGTCTTACAAGAAATGGTAAAAGGTCTTTAAGGAAAAAAAAAAAAATCTGTAACAAGAAATAAGAAAAGGAGTTCCCATTGTGGCACAGTGGTTAACGAATCCGACTAGGAACCATGAGGTTGTGGGTTCAATCCCTGGCACCACTCCAATAAGAAGACATTGCGTTGCTGAATGGATACAAAATGAGACCTGTCCATATACCGCCCAGAAGGGACGGCCTTCAGAGCTAAAGAAACACACGGACTGAAAGCGAAAGAAGTGGAAAAGATATGCCACACACTTAAAACCGAAAAGAAAGGTGGGATAGTAATACTCAGACAAGAGAACGTAAAACAGTCTGTACCCTAAGACGAAGAAGCGCATCACAGAAAAATAAAGAGATCGATCCAAGAAGAGCATTTAACATTCGTAAACACGTGCCCCCAATGCAGGAGTACCTAACACACATAAAGCTATGCACGCACACGCACACACGCGCGCGCGCCAAAAGAAATGACTCCATGGAGAAATCAAAGAGGAAGTCAAAAAATACCTTGAGACATGAAAACAGAAACACAATTTTCCAAAATCTATGGAACACAGAAATTTAAAATTTCCGGTATTGCACCAGGTCACATCCAGGCTTTGCAGGGCCTTGGGGCTCTTATGAGGGGTGGAGGATGGGCTTTTGAAACAGAACAACACAAATCACACAAAAACTAAGCAGGCAGCCTTGGCCCCCCCAGGCTCAGAGCCAATCTCCAGCGTGGGAAGGGGAGGGCAGGTGCCCAGCCCCCCGGGCTCCGAGGGCAAGCTGGCGGGTGGCTCTGGGGCCTGGGAGGAAAGCTGAAGCTCCAGCTGTTTTCCGTGTCCTTCCTCAGGGGGACCCACCCTGGCCGCCCCCGTCTGTGCCTCCGGAGCACAGAACACTGGCTTCTGGGCGGAACCCTGTCCCCTGCAAATTCCAGGCCCTTTATCTGCGCCACCAACATTCCAGGCCCAGCGCCACAGCCCTCCCCATCCTGACGCCCCCCTCCCAGGCTGTGCCCCCCCTTGGGCTCCTCGACACCCCCATTCCCAGCTCCCAGCCATCTCCTCCCAAGGCTCACCCCTCAGGGCCCTCTCCAGTCTCCCCAGGGCCACGGGGAGGGGACAGGGGTGGTGGGAAGAGCGGTGAAAAGAGCCTAGTCCCTGCAGCTCCCAGGCCCCAGCCCCCACCGTGTCACTGTCCCCTCCCCTCAAAGCATCCTCTTAGCCCCTATCCTGGCCCCTGTTGGCGGCCCTGCTCTAAGAGGGGCCCATCACCCTCTCAAGCCCCTTCCCCGCGCTCCACCTCTGGGTCCAGCCTGCTCTGGGGCACACCCACCTCTGACACGAGCGGCCACTGGCCCCTCAGTGGCCCTTCCGCCCGCACACTGGTCCCCGTCCCTCCCCACGGCCCACGTGACCAGCTGCTCTCCCACCAGGTCTGCACGCCCAAGGCCTTGGCCTCCACCCCTGCTCTGAAGTCGCCCAAGGTCACTCCAGGACACCCCACACAGCTGTCCCGCTCTCCACCCACCTCAACTGACCCCGCCGCGGGCAGGTGGCTGGCTTCCCAGCGTCCAAGTGGGTGGCCGAGAAGAGCCTGGAGGAGGGAGATGGGACCCAGGGTCACGGGGACATGGTGAGCCAGGGGACCACATGGGCACCTTCTCAGCCAGCGGAAGGGTGGGTGCAGCAGGAGGGAGAGAAGGCCACCTGGCAAGGCAGCCTCCCGGTCACCCAGCCCTCCACGCACTTGGCAGTTACCCCCGTACACGCACACACACCGTCCACAGCAGACTATGGGGCAGAGGGACTCCACGCCCTGGCCTCCCCTTCCCGCTTTAGCAGACGCTCCCTTTCCCCAGCTTCTTCGGACACACAGGACGCAATGCCGAGGTCACCCCCAGCCCTGCGTTCCGCCTCGGGGCCCCAGTGACCACCTGCGGCTGAGGCGCCGCCCTGACAGCTCTGCCCATCTTCCCGGTGCCAGCCTGCACTTCACCGCGGCCCCATCGCCCGAGGCACCCATCAGACACCAAGCGTTTCTACACTGAACTCTGACCTCCGCACCCCTCCCACCAAACCCTGACCTCCTCTCATCAGCATGTGGTCGCCGCCCCACCTGGCTGCGCTCTGCTCTACCCTCTGGGCCCCGTGGCTCAGCAGAGCACTCGAGGGACCAGGTGCCTGGCCCGAGGGCCTCTCCCTCTGGGGCGTCGAGTCCTGGAGAGTCGCCAGGCCTTGCACCCCAGCCCCCCTGGCCTCCCTCAGCCCTGTGGACCCCAAGCAAGCGGACCTGAGCACTGCTGCCCCAGGCGACCTGGCGTGCCCCCCCCCCCCATGACGGGGAGGGGCCCGCAGCTCCTCCAGGTCCAGGCGGGGGGGGGGGGGGTGGGGTGGGCAGGAGGAGCCTGCGTGTGGCCTGGGCACAGCCTCCCTGGTCTGCTGGGACCCTCCCTGCAGTGGAGCCTATGTGACCAGAACCCCAAGCTCTCAGAGTGCCAAGGGGCCAGGCGGCCAGCAGTGCACACGGCGGCTGGGAGAAGGCAGGCGGGCTTCTGGGCTCATCCTCACGTTCACAGAGCAGAAGCAGATGGAGAGTCCCAGCAATGTCACAGAACTTTCTGGAAAGGGAACTTTGCTTTGAAGAAGCCCCAAGGACTGGCGTGACTCAGGAGGCGCCCTGGGCTCCACACACATTGGCCGTGCCAGGTCCTCACCCGGCTCTGAGTCAGTCACAGGGCAAGCTGACCGCGGGGACAAGCTAAGAGCTTGAGTATCTCTGCATCTGAAATCCCAATCAGCTGCCCCGGGCACTCGGGACCTGGGTTGGAGGTTCCTTGGCTTGGCTGCACCCCCACTCTGGCCACAGGGAACCAGCCAGCAGAGGACCCATGGCATATGGGGCTGGGCACAGAGCAGGGGACACCAGTGACCTCCGAGGGCAAGTTGAGAGGTGGCAGGTTCCCGTATGTCCCGAGGGAAGATACAGCTGGATTTCCCGACCAGCAAGAGGGCGGGTGAGGACGCGTGGGCCTGTGGCCCGAGCTGGGGAGGTTGGGGACGCTAGAGGCGCTTCGCCACGTGGGTGGACACACACGGAGACACAGCATCCATTTCACAGACCAACGGAACAGAATGACTGCCGCAGAACGGCGAAACTTGAAACTTTAAGCAACAACCGTAGGATGGAAGGCCTCAGCTCCTTTTAAGAAATCAGTGGCTAAAAGCCTCCCCATAAAGTCTCAGGCTGCCTGTCACTGCAGCACCTGTCAGTGTGCTCAGAAGGGACAGACTCAGGCATCGCTGTCTGCAGAACCCCTAGCTGACGGCGCAGAGAGCGGGGACAAGCCGGCAGCTGCGGCCAGCCGCCCTCATTCACAGGGTGCGCAAAATCAGGCAATGCCCAGGGGTGGGCGAGTTGGGCCCTGGGACCTGCCGGCTGGGCCCCCGAGGCTGGTGCTAAGGCCGCCTTGTAGCAGCTGCGGTTCTGCCGTGGACCCGACTGCCCTGGAGGAGTCCAGCAACCGTGGCCCGTCTCCACACAGCAGCTTCCAGAACGTGGGCCCCCGCGGGGCAGGGATCCCGTGCCCTTGTCCCCAGTGGTACTCTGGGGGCCCAGAGCATGCCGGCCAGCAGGCAGGCACTCCGTACATGTGTGACCCAGAAAGGAGTGGACACAGCGGCACGCATCCAATGGACCGGGTGCATGAGAAAGCACACGCGTGTGCTCGAGGTGCTTGAGTGTGGACACGCGTGCGTGCAGGTGCACACAGATTACAATGTAAGAACGGTCCCTGCGTTTAAGCAGACTGGATGCTCTACCCTGATTTCGTCGTGGGGTTTTCAACAGCGTGTATGGCACACACCACCAGGATGAAGAAGGAAACCTTTCATTTGGGGAAAACGATGCCCGGAAAGAGGTCCACGGCCTCGCTTAGAAAAGAATCGCGTTCCCACGTTAAACGCGCACGTGTCTGTCTGTCTAGACACGACGTGGACTCTGGAAGGACACGCCGAGCGCGGCCGCGGTCGTTTCCAGGTATCCGGACAGTCATGTACCATTTCCTGCTCTTGGGTGTAACTTGGAAGAAGGCCTCGTTAGCAGCACCTTCCTTCCGGTGGGAGGCGCCCACACCCTCCTCAGGGGCGGCGCTCCCCTCCCCCCCCCGCCCCCGCCCCCGCACCAGGAAGCCTCCCCCCCCAGCCCCGGCCCCGCCAGGTCGGCTGGTCCAAAGGCCCCGAAAGGCCAGCCCAGCTGCAGGGCAGCAGCATCGAGGCCATCTCCCCTCTGCGCGGGCGCCTTGACAGCCCCCGATGGGCGCCTCGCTCAGGAGGGTCCCCAGCGAACGGCCCTCCCTCGAGGGAGCCCCTCCTCGGACAAGAGACTAACAGACGCAGCCACTGTGGCCGCAGGGGGCTGCCTCGGCGGCCAAAGGTGGGTGTCCCCACCGGCTGGGCTCCAATCCCCCGTCTCCTCCCCCGCCGCCCCGCCCCCGCCATCCTGCTCTCAGCCACGGAGCCCCCTTCCGCCGCCACCCCGAAGCCCCCAGCACCTTCTGGACACAAGTCCGGGCCTCCCTCCTCCCCACCCTCTTCCTCCCTCTGTCTCCCCCAACGCAGACGCATCACCGGCCGCTCCCGGCTCCCTCCCCTCAATCGTGGGTGATTTTGCCACGGTCCCACCCGCCCCTCCCTGGCAACGCAGACCCTCGGTAACCGCACGTGGAAATGAGCCCTGACGCGGGCGGGAGGCCTGGAGTCGGTGGGAAGCAAAGCGAGACCGCAGCCCAACCCTTTGGAGCAGGATGGGCTCAGGGCTGTGGGCTCCGGGAAGCCCCCCCTCCCCCCCCCCGCCCCCGACACTGCCCACCTTCCGGAAGTCATCTCGTCCGCCCGGCCTTCCTCCTCCTCCGACCGAGGGCCCCGGCCCCCGGGCCAGCGAGATCACCAGCAGACGCAGAGCTCCCGGACGGGAGCGGCAGAGAGGGCTGAGAGCAGCTCCGGGGACACTTTATTTCAGGGTCGGGAGGGAACGAGCCCCTGCTCCGCCCAGCTCTGCGGCGCAGACCCCAGCGGACCCCCGCGCAGCAGTGAGGACTCGGGTGGGCGCTGCTCCTCACGGAGACTCTGCCACCCTCCAGCGCCCGGCGTCCTGGTGGGCCCCGGGGGAAGAGGCTGCGGGGGGGAGGCAGGTGAGGGCATCCGCCCCCGGAGCCCACCTGCCCCGGGGTTTCCCGCTGCAGCACCAGGTGATGGGCCGGCGTGGGGCGGGGGCTGCCCGGCGTGTTCTGCTCCGTGTTTGCCCGTGCGTGCGGCGCAGGGCGAGGACTGAGGGTCGGCTGCGACTGCTCCTCAAGAGGGGCCTCCCAGCTTCCCCAGCCGAGGGAGCCCTGACTAAACGCCCCATTTCCCGGCAGGGGAAACGAGGTGACAGTGAGGGTCAGAGCGTGGGGAACCCGCGGGGGGGAGGGCAGAGGTCGGCCCAGCCCCCCCCCCACGGAACCGAGAATGGTTCTGAGACGGGGGGGGGGGGGGGGGGGGGGGGCACCAGGGCCCTGGCCACGTTCCAGGGGACAATTCACACCAGCAGCCCCCACACACCCCGAACGCCTCAGGATGGGAGGTGCAGAGGGCAGGAGAGGAGGGTTTTCCAGAAGCAGACTCTTGCCGCAGAGAGGCCGGGCAAGGAGGAAGCTTCCAGAAGCAGCCCAAGGCCAGTGTCCAGTGGTCCAGGGGAACCAGCGTCTACCAAGACCCTCTGGTGTCACACCCCAGCTCCTGGCCAGGCCACACCTGAACTCACCAATGGCCATCAGGGAGCCGCAGTCCCTCTTGTGGAAGTCGCTCCAGGCTCTGTTCTTGCAGTACTTGCTGCAGGTCAGGATCCCGTAGCAGCGGGCGCAGGGCGAGAGGCGCACCCCGACGGAGCGGCCGCACTGGGAGCAGAACTTGAAGAAGGGAATCCTGCGGGGGAGCCACGCGGGCAGTCATCAGAGCTGCCATCAGAGCCCTGGGCGGCGGCATGTGGCAGACGCTCAAACACGGACAGAGACCTGGAGTCCCCGGCCACGCGTGTCCAGCCTGGAGCCACTGGGAGCAGGAAACATGTCTCTCACCCTAGAAGCCGCCCAGGTGCTGGCCCTCCTAACGGGGGGGACACACGGTTCCACGCGGGGACCCTCACCATGGCGTGGGGGTGGGGAGGGTTTCTCCCAACACAGGAAACGTTAGCTCTTGGGGGGTAGGATCCTAGGGGGCAGGCCTGAGCCGGGAGGACAGTGAGCCCAGGGGGTGCGCCTCCCCCCCCAACCCCCTCCATCCCAGGGTTATGCGCAGGCGCAGCCAGGATGCACACGGGGATACTAGGGCACCCGGGCGCGCAGAGACTGCACTGGAACAGCAGCACAGGGCAGAGCCAAGCCCCCAAGGAGGGTCAGCATGAAAGGGCTGGGGGGCAGCAATCCAGCTTAACAGTGGCCACGGCTTCGACACCCCCTGCAACAACTGCCCGCAGGGGACATGCAGCCCCGCGCTGACTCCACGAACATGCCCTGCAATCTTCACTGGCCACCCCTGACCTGGCTTGAGCCCACTGCCCACAGCAAGGCCAGGCCTCTCGAGCGCACTGCTGACCCAGGCAGGGCAGGCAGGCAGGCCCAGCAGCACCCCTGGCCCACCGCCCCCCCTCAGCCCGCCACTCACTGATCCTGCTCCTCCAAGTCCAGCCCTTTGGGCACACTGGTGCCCTTCTGCTTCATCCGGAGGCAGGGGGCCAGCTCCGCTGCACCAGGAGAGACTCGCGTCAGCCTCCGAGGGCCCCCTTGGTCCTGTTGTGCCGCTGCAGGTGGTGGGGGCTCTGCCCGTGGCGACCACCCTCCCGTGGGGAGCCCACCCCTGGCTCTGCAGCAAGACGGCAAGGCCCACGCCTTTGATGGCCCCACAGCAGGTTCTCCACTCCAGCACCCCTGCCCTTCCTTCTGCGCCTCCGGGCCACCTGGCCTCCACACCAGCACTGAGGGGCCAGGTCCCCACCCCACGCCTTTACAGTCACAGGCAACACAGGTCTTCCCGGCCTTGCCCAGCTCACAGCCCTCTCCGGAGTGGACGCGCTTGGCTCTGCTCTCTGGCCACTGAGGCAGGACACACAGTGGGCTGGGAGACAGGGGGCAGCAGGCCCCCCCGTAATAACCAACCTCATCCCCCTCTCCTGTCCTTAAACAGCGTGTCACCCCAGAAGGAAACACTCAGAGGAGAGAAGATGGGAGCCCCTCCATCCCTAGGCCCCCCAGCACCCGGGCCACGCCCCAGGCTGCTGTGGGGACAACTAGGTGGACCACGAATCCAGCTACCATGACACAGTGTGCAGCTCCAAAGCCACGGTCACGAAGACCAGGTGGCACCAGTCAGAAGTGACAGCAAAGCAGAACTTAGAAGTGGATCTGATGACACCTCAGCATCACCAATCACCCCTTCAGGAAACAGGGGAGGCCAGGGGGACTTGGAGCCCTGGACACTCTTTGAACTTCTTTGTTTGTTGTTTCTGTCTGTCTTTTGCTTTTTAGGGCCGCACCTGCGATGTGTGGAGGTTCCCAGGCTAGGGACTGAATTGGAGCTGCAGCTGCTGGCCAACACCACAGCCACAGCAACACACGATCCCAGCCACGTCTGTGACCTACACCACAGCTCACAGCAATGCCAGATCCTTAACCAGGCCAGGGATCGAACCCGTGTTCTCATGGACACTAGCTGGTTTTGCCACTGCTGAGCCACAATGGGAACTTCCTAAACTTCTTGTTGAGACATAATTCACATTCCATCCAACACACACATTTAAAAGTGCACAATCCACAGAGCTCCTGTGGTGGCACAGTGGTAGCAAACCCGAATACCATCCTAGGATGCAGGTTCAATCCCTGGCCTCGCTCAGTAGGTTAAGGATCCCACCTTGCAGACTGGAGCTCAATTTCTCTCCGAAAACCAACAAAATTTGCAACTAAATGCTGAACAATCTTCAACCAAATGGACCAGAAACTTTCAAAAAGATATCCTACTCCAGATGACAAAGAGGAGGCCACATCAAGAGGAGGGGCGATTACGTGATATAAGCCACCCCATACCTCCCAGGTGGGAAGCCCCACAGAATGGAAACTAACTGGTTCACAGAGACTCACCCACAGGAGTGAGAGTTCTGAGCCCCACATCAAACTCTCAAATGTGGGGATCTGGCACTGGGAGAGAGAGGCCCTGGAGCATCTGGCATCGAAGGCCAGTGGGGCTTGTGCGCAGGAGCTCCACGGGACTGGGGGAAACGGAGACCCCATTCTTTTTTTTTTTTTTTTGTCTTTTTGCTATTTCTTTGGGCCGCTCCCACAGCACAGGGAGGTTCCCAGGCTAGGGGTCAAACCGGAGCTATAGCCACCGGCCTACACCAGAGCCACAGCAATGCAGGATCGGAGCCGCATCTGCAACCTACACCGCAGCTCACGGCAACGCCGGATCATCAACCCACTGAGCAAGGGCAGGGATCGAACCCGCAACCTCATGGTTCCTAGTCGGATTCGCTAACCACTGTGCCACGACGGGAACTCCCCCATTCTTAAAAGGCGCACACAGACTTTCATGTGCACTGGGTCCCAGGGCAAAGCAAAGTCTCCATAGGAATCTGGGTCAAAACCCGACTGCAGTTCTTGGAAGACATCCTGGGAAAACAGGAGTGAATGTGGCTGGTGGTGGGGGAAGGACATTGAAAGCAAAGCTCTCAGGAATATTCAGCAGCTGCCTTTCCCTGAAGGGGGCCATTTTGGGAAAATCTGGCCCCACCCATCAGTCAGTCAGGGCTGAGAAGCCCCAGGGCAAACAACAATCCAGGTGGGATCACAGCCCCCCTCCTTACTAAACAGGCTGCCTAAAGACCCCTCAGGCACACAGCTGCCTCTGATCCCATCCAGAGGGATTAGAATCAGCTCCACCTACCAGGGGGCAGGCATCAGCCCCTCCCATCAGGAAGCCTACAGCAAGCCCCCATACCAACTTCAGCCACAAGGGGGCAGACACCAGAAGTAAGAGAGGCTACAACTCTATTATCTGGAAAAAGGTCACCACACCAAAAACCCATAAAAATGAAAAGACAGAGAACCATAACTCAGATGAGGGAGAAAGGAAAAAACCCAGAAAAACAGCTAGGCCATGAGGAGATTCTCAGCCTCTAGGAAATTTAGGCTGTCAATTCTGAAGCTGATGCAAGACTTTGGAAATAAACTGGAGGCAAAGATGGATAACTTACAGGAAACACTGACCAAAGAGATACAAGATATAAAACTTAAACAAGAAGAGGTGCAAAATACAATAACTGAACTAAAAAATTCACTAGAAGCAGCTAACAGCAGAATACAGGAGGCAGAAGAATGAATAAACAAGGTGGAGGACAGATTAGTGGAAATTATGGATGCAGAACAGAAAAGAGAAAAAAGATTGAAAACAAATGAAGAGAGTCTCAGAGAACTCTGGGACAATGTTAAACACACCAACATCCATATTATAGGGGTGCCAGAAGGAGAAGAGAGAGAGAAGGGGACAGAAAAAATATTCCAAGAGATAATAGCCGAAAACTTCCCTCACATGGGAAAGGAACCACTCACTCAAATCCAGGAAGCACAACAAGGGATTAAAATAAACCACCATATAAAATAAACCCAAGGAGGAATACACCGAGACACATATTAATCAAACTAACCAAAGTTAAAGACAAAGAGAAAATCTTGAAAGCAGCTAGGGAAAAGAAACAAGTCACATACAAGGGAACCCCTGATAAGGTTATTGGCAGATTTTTCAGCAGAAACTCTGCAGGCCAGAAGGGAGTGGCATGATATACTTAACGTGATGAAAGGACAAAACCTCCAACCAAGATTACTCTACCCAGAAAGGCTCTCATTCAGATTTGAAGGAGAAATCAAAACCTTCACAGATAGGCAAAAGTTGAGAGAATTCAGCAACACTAAACCAGCCTTACAACAAATACTAAGGAACTTCTCTAGGCAGAAAAGAAAAGGCAACAACAGGAAACAAAAATACCACAAATGACAAGGCTCACCAGTAAAGACATATATACAGTAAAGATACGAAATCATCTATGCACAATTATGCCACCAAAATCAGAAATTGTGAGAAGAGGAGGGTACAGATGCAGGACACTGGAGATGCACTTGCAATTAAGAGAACACCAACTTAAAACAATCTCATATACATATATGTATACACATACACACACACACACACAGACTCCTATATCAAAACTTCAGGGCAACTGCAAACCAAAAATTTACAACTGATACACACACAAATAAGAAAAATCAACTCAAATACAACACTAAAGATAGTCATCAAACCACAAGAGGAGAGAACAAGAGAAGAAGGGAAGAAAAAAGAGTGACAACAAATCCAAAGCAATTAATAAAATGGCAATAAGAATGTACATGTCAATAATTACCTTCAATGTGAATGGACTAAACACCCAAACCAAAAGACATAGACTGGCTGAATGGATACAAAAACAAGATCCATATATGTGCTGTCTTCAAGAGACTCATTTCACTGCTAGGGACACATACATGTTGAAAGTGAGAGGATGGAAGAAAATATTCCATGCAAATAGGAATCAAAAGAAAGCTGGAGTAGCAATACTCATATCAGACAAAAGAGACTTTAAAATGATGACTAGGAGTTCCCGTCGTGGCGCAGTGGTTAACGAATCTCACCAAGAACCATGAGGTTGCAGGTTCAATCCCTGACCTTGCTCAGTGGGTTAATGATCCAGTGTTGCCCTGAGCTGTGGTGTGGGTCGCAGACGTGGCTTGGATCCCGCATTGCTGTGGCTGTGGTGTAGGCCGTTGGTTACAGCTCCGATTAGACCCCTAGCCTGGAACCTCCATATGCCACGGGAGTGGCCCTAGATAAGACAAAAAAAAAAAAAAAAGACTATTTTAAGGGACAAGGAAGGTCACTACATAATGATCAAAGGATCAATCCAAGAAGAAGATATAACAATTTTAAATATCTCTGCATCCAACATAGGTTCACCACAATGTATAAGGCAACTGCTAACTAACTTAAAAGGACAAATCAACAATAACACAATCATAGTGGGGGACTTTAACACCCCACTTACAGCAATGGGCAGATCATCCAGACAGAAAATCAATAAGGAAACACAGGCCTTGAATGAAGCATTAGACCAGATGGACTTAATAGATATTTATAGGACATTCCATCCAAAAGCCACAGAATACACATTCTTCTCAAGTGCACATGGAACATTCTCTAAGATTGATCACATCCTGGGCTACAAACCAAATCTCAGTAGCTTTAAGAAAATTGAAATTGTAACAAGCATCTTTTCTGACCACAATGCTATATGACTGGAAATCAACAACAAGGAAAAAACTGCAAAAAACACAAACACGTGGAGACTCAACAACATGCTACTAAACAACCAATGGATCAATGGATCACCGAAGAAATCAAAGAGGAAATTAAAAAATATCTAGAAGCAAATGACAACAAAGATAAGACACTCCAAAACCTCTGGGATGCAGCAAAAGCTGGTCTAAGAGGAAAGTTTATAGCAATAAGCCCACCTCAGGAAACAAGAAAAAGTTCAAATAAACAAGCAAACTTTACATCTAAAGCAGCTAGAGAGCAAGCAATAAACAAGCAAACTTTACATCTAAAGCAGCTAAAGCAATAAACAAGCAATAAACAAGCAAACTTTACATCTAAAGCAGCTAAAGTTAGTGCAAGGAAAGAAATCATAAAGATCAGAGCAGAAATCTACGAAATAGAAACAAAGAAAACCGGAGAAAAGATCAATGAAACGAAAAGCTGGTTCTTTGAAAAGATCAACAAAATTGATAAACCCCTAGCCAGACTTATCAAGCAAAAAAGAGAGAGGACTCAAATCAATAAAATTAGAAATGAAAAAGGAGAAGTAACAACGGACATCACAGAAATACAAAGGATCATAAGAGACTACTATATGCAACTACATAAATGAAATGGAAAACCTGGAAGAAATGGACAAATTCTTAGAAAGGTATAATCTTCCAAGACTAAACCAAGATGAAATAGAAAAAATGAACAGACCAATCACAAGAACTGAAATTGAAACTGTGATTAAAAAAAAAAAACAAAAAAAAAACTTCCAACAAACAAAAGTCCAGGACCAGATGGCTTCACAGGCAAATTCTATCAAACATTTAGAGAAGAGCTAATACCTATCCTTCTGAAGCTATTCCAAAAAATTGCAGAGGAAGGGGTACTCCCAAACTCATTCTATGAGGCTACCGTCACCCTGATACCAAAACCAGACAAAGATACCACAAACAAAGAAAACTACAGGCCGATTTCACTGACGAGCATAGATGCAAAAATCCTCAACAAAATACTAGCAAACCAACAGTACACTAAAAGGACTGTACATCATGATCAAGTGGGATTTATCCCAGGGATGCAAGGGTTCTTCAATATCCACAAATCCATCAGTGTGATACACCACATTAACAAACAGAAGAATAAAAACCATATGATTCTCTCAATAGACGCGGAAAAAGCCTTTGACAAAATCCAGCACCCATTTCTGATAAAAACCCTCCAGAAAGTGGGCATAGAGGGAACCCACCTCAACATGATAAAGGCCATATATGACAATCCCACAGCGAACATCATTCTCAATGGCGAAAAGCTGAAAGAATTCCCGCTGAGATCAGGAACAAGACAAGGATGTCTGCTCTCGCCACTACTCTTCAACATAGTTCTGGAAGTCCTAGCCACGGCAATCAGAGAAGTAAAAGAGATCAAAGGAATCCAAATTGGAAAGGAAGACAGAAAGCTATCACTATTTGCAGATGACATGACACTATACCTAGAGAATCCTCAAGACTCTACCGGAAAACGGTTGGAGCTCACCCATGAATTTGGCAAAGTCGCAGGATACAAAATTAATACACAGAAATTGACGGCATTTCTATACGCTAACAATGAAAGATCAGAAAGAGACATTAGGGAAGCAATCCCATTCACCATTGCATCCAAAAGAATAAAATACCTAGGAGTAAGCCTACCTAAAGAGACAAAAGACCTGCACTCTGAAAACTGTAAGACACTGATGAAAGAAATCAAAGATGACACAAATAGATGGAAAGACATACCATGCTCTTGGATGGAAGAGTCAATATTATCAAAATGACTATACCACCCAAGGCAGTCTACAGATTCAATGCAATCCCTATCAAATTACCAAGGACATTTTTCACATAACTCAAACAAAAGATTTTAAAGTTTTTTGGAAGCACAAAAGATCCAGAATGGCCAAAGATATCCTGAAAAAGAAAAATGGAGCTGGAGGAATCAGGTTCCTGGACTTGAGACTATACCACAAAGCTACAGTCATCAAAACCATATGGTACTGGCACAAAGACAGAAGTATAGATCAGTGAAACAGGATAGAAAGCCCAGAATTAAACCCATGCACCTACAGCCAACTAATCCCTGACAAAGGAGGCAAGAATATACAATGGAGAAAAGACAGCCTGTTCAATAAGTCATGCTGGGAACACTGGACAGCCACGTGGAAAAGAACGAAATTAGAACACTCCCCAACACCATACACAAAAATAAACTCCAAATGGATTAAAGACCTAGATATAAGACCTGACCCTATGAAACTCTTAGAGGAAAAAACATAGGCCAAACACTCTCTGACATAAACGACAGCAACATCTTCTCAGATCCACCTCTTAGAGTAATGACAGTAAAAACAAAAATTAACAAATGGGACCTAATCAAACTTCAGAGTTTCTGCAGCACAGCAAAGGAAACCCTCAACAAAACGGAAAGACAACCCACAGAATGGGAGAAAATCTTTGCAAATGAATCGACTGACAAGGGATTAATCTCCAAAATTTATAAACACCTTCTGCAGCTCCATACCAAAAAAACAAACAATCCCATCACAAAATGGGCAGAAGATCTAAACAGACACTTCTCCAGAGAAGACATACGGGTGGCCAGGAACCACATGAAAAGATGTTCAGCATCACTCATTACCAGAGAAACGCAAATCAAAACCACGATGAGGTTCCCCCTTACACCCGCCAGAATGGCCATCATCCAAAAGTCTACAAACAAGAAGTTCTGGAGAGGCTGTGGAGAAAAAGGAACCTTATGACACTGTTGGTGGGATTGTAAACTGGTGCAACCACTGTGGAAAGCAGTATGGAGATGCCTCAGAAAACTAAACATAGAACGACCATTTGATTTAACAATCCCACTCCTGGGCATCTATCCAGAGAAAACCACGACTCGCAAAGACACAGGTACTCCCATGTTCACTGAAGCACTATTTTCAATGGCCAAGACATAGAAACAACCTGAATGTCCATCGACAGAGGAGTGGATCCAGAAGAGGGGGTACATACACAATGGAATATGACTCAGCCATTAAAAGGAACAAAATACCGGCATTTTTAGCAACATGGGTGGACCTAGAAACTATCATGCTGAGTGAAGTCAGTCAGACAGTGAGACACCAACATCAAATGCTTCCACTGACATGTGGAACCTGAAAAAAAGGACAGACGGAACTTCTTTGCAGAACAGATACTGACTCACAGACTTTGAAAAACTTACGGTTTCCAAACGAGACAGTTCAGGGGGTAGGGGGATGCGCTGGGCGTAGGGGTTGGAAATCCTATGAAATTGGATTGTGATGATCTTTGTACAACCACAAATGTGATAAATTCATTGAGTAATAAAAAAAGGTGAATATTTACCTTTAAAACTCTACGGCGAACGGACATATGCAAGCCTCAAATAAGCTCTTCTCAGCAACAACAGCAAAAAAGGATCCAGTGTTGCCCTGAGCTGTGGTGTAGGTCGCAGACTCGGCTCAGATCCCGCATTGCCGTGGCTCTAGTGTGGCTGGGAGCTGAGCTCAATTCGACCCCTAGCCTGGGACCCTCCGTGTGCCACGGGTGTGGCCCTAAGAAGCAAAAGAAAAGAAAAGCGTACAGCCCCGCGGCCTTCGGCGCATTCGCGTGCGTGACCCTCCTCACAGCCAATGCGAGAGCCTCCCCGTCCCCCCGAAGCGGAGCCCAGCGCCCACAGCGTCTCGCCCGGCGCCCTACCCCCGGCCGGGAGCGACACTAAGCTGCTTTGTCCCCATGTATTTTCCTGTCTGGACATTTCACAGGAATAGAACCTCAGAGCATGGGGTCCCTGGGGGCTGGATTGTCAGGGTAATGTTTTCAAGGTTCATCCCGTGGTGGCCGTGTCAGCACCACTGTCCTTTTCATGGGTGACGACGATTCCACTGCGTGACGAGACACGGGCACTGGCTTATCCGTTCACCACGACCCGCGTTGTTTCCCTTCTTTGGCTTTTGCGAATGGTGCTGCTATAAATACCCGAGTGTAACTTTCTTTTATACCCCCCAGACCAGGCCGCACCACAGCCCCTGGGACGCAGCTCACCAAGCACACTGCAGAGCAGGGCCCCTCCTCCCCCAGGGCAGGCACCTCGCCCGTCCTTTGGTGTCACGGCCCCCACCCGGGACAGCAGGGCAGGCCGTGGGCGATGCCGCCTGGGACAGGTGCGCCAGGCGCTGGACACACTGTGCTCCAGGAAGCACTCCCACTTGGGGCCTCCAGCTGCTCTTCCAGCCTGAGGCCTCCCGCCCAGTGTGCTCGGAGGGCAGAACCTACGGGGCAGTGGACGCTGGCCCAACAGGGCCTGGGCAGCAGCAGGGAAGGTGTGAGCAGCCCACCCCTCACAGCCTCAGGAGACCCAGCCGCTGGCAGGAGGCACCCGTGCTCTCCTTACATGGAACTGGGCCAAGCAAGGACCCCCGGGGCTCGAGCTGCCTTAGAGCCGCGTGCCACCTGTGCCCTGCCGGCCACCTGGCACCTGCGGCACCCACCTCGCTTGCTCAGGGTCAGCACCTTTTGATCCCACTGGCACTCCTTGGCAAAGACTGCTCGCCGCAGCTGGACGCCCATGTATTCCAGCAGCTTCTTCCGGGCCAGAAACATCTCCCGCTCTGCCGGCATCAGCGTGTGGAAGGGGGAGTGGGCGATCTTCCGGTCCTGCAACCCAGCGCCGAGTCACCCCTCAGAGGCAGGCCCCGGCCCTGGCCTGCCACCGACTCTGCGTGGGGAGTACACTCCGCTCATGGTGGGAATTGTGACGACAAACTGGGATGACACTCAAAAAGCTGGCGCACAGGCAGCCACACTGGCAGCACAGGCTCAGGAAGGCCAGGGGCTGGCGTTGGTCTGCGGCGTGGACCAGCCCTGCCCGAGAGATGCTCAACATCCGCCCACCCCATCACCGGCGGGAGACTCAAACCGCACCTGGTAGAATCTGAAATAGCCGTAGTCGACAGCAGTGCCCACCGCCACCTTGTCCCCCTGCGTGAGGGTCACGGGGTTCAGGATGTCGGCCCCGTGACTAATGAGCCGGTCGATCTGTGGAGAACAGAGTCAAATGCCCGCAGATGCCCCAGACACCGGGGGACCCATCACCCCACCAGGAGAGCAGAGATGGGCTCTTGTCACCTGCGTGACCCAGAGAGCCACCCTCCCAGGTGTGTGCAGCGTCAACCAGCAAACAGGACAGACATGCTGCCCTCACGGTCCCTGCATGGCCCTCACGGCAAAGCCGGGCTGGGAGCCGGGCAGCTCCACGGCTGCCCTCCCCGACCCACCCAGGGCACGTGGATTCCCACCCGCCGGAGGCTGGTCCCGCTCCTGCTAGACTGTAAGCGACACGAGGGCACGCCCAGGCCTGTCTGTTCGCCGTCCCCCAGCACCCAGGGTGCGCCGCGGGACCGTGGATCCCTGTGCCTGCGAGCGCGGCTGCAGAGCGCAGCCCAGGGAGCCAAGGTGCGTGCGTATGTTACGTGGCGTGCGAGTGTGCACAGACGTGTGGGTGTGCCTGAGCCTGGCACACACCGTAGCAAGGTTCTGTGCTCAGGGCTGGCCGATTCCTTTCATAGTAAGGCCTCCCAGCCTCTGTCGCCTCCCACCCAGGCCCGACAGGGAGGAGCAGGTCGGCAGAGCGGCTCTTGGGTTTTATGGTTTCAGCCAGAAATTCCACCCCAAGCACAGGACCGGCCGACAGAAGAGCTGGGAGCCAGGCTGCCTCTGAGGGACGCCCCCCGCACTGCGCGCAGCCCGCTTGCTGAGCAGTGGCGGGCGGGACGTGGTTCCGGGGGCACCAGGACTCCCTAGTGGGGCCCACCCCTCTCATCACTCCTGACAAACACAGGAACCCTGGATTCTGGGGGACACGTGGGCAACGCGTTGCGGGCATGGAACCAGACCTCGGCGGCCAGGGTGTGCTGACCAGGCCCAGCTCACTGGGCGGCAGGAGCACCAGTGGGTTTGTACGCAGATTCCTCACGGCGACGGCGACGCTGCGCCAGATGTGGGCAGGCAAAGTGGGAGCCAGCTGCCCAGTGCCCTGGGGGAGGGGCTGCCCTGACCCACTCCAGGCCGCCTCCCCTCCTCGGCTTATGAAAATCCGATTCGGGATCCTGTGATTTTAATGCATTCGTACTAGAATCTGGATGAACAGGCGTGTGATCAAGCCTCGCTGTCAGAGGCACCGCCTCAGCATCTGTGGCTGAGCCAGGGTCACAGCCTCTGTTCCCCGCGGGCACCGCTCAGGCCCAGGCCCCTCCGCTTTGTCCGCGAGCACCCAGCTGAGCGCCAGGCCAGCTCGGAGGCCCCAGGCCGGTCCCCAAGTGCGTGGCCATGATCTCACCCCCGAGGCGCAGGTGCTCAAAGCGAGTCTCTCCACAGCACTTGTGGCCCATCCTCCCGTGAGGTCAGGGCCGCCTGGAAACCGACAGCAGGTCACCCTCTGCCCTCTCTCTCTTCCCACGGGGCTCAAGTGCCCCCGGCTGGCTGGGGACCACGGTGCACGGCAAGGCGGGACAAGGGCAGTGAGGAGGCCCCCAGGGCCACACTGTGGCAGGGAGGGGCTGCCCGGGGGAGGGCCGGGGGCACCCGCCCGGAGCTGAGCTGCCCCGAGGAGAACCTGCAGCCTGGGGCGGGGGGTGGGGGGGGGTAGTGAGGAGAGAGGAGACGCAGGCAGGCGCTCTCAGGAGACGGAGCAGCTGGGGAGGCAGGAGGCTGGAGATCGCTGCCTGGGGTCTACACGGGCCTCTCCGCACCCCTGAGCCCACCTGCAGTGAGCAGCGCCCGGGTGTGCACCGTCCCCCCACCGTCCCTCCTCCACCACTCCCCCTCCCCCAGCAGCCCCCCTCCCAGGGCTCCCCCACAGGCTCACCAGGGCCAGCTTGCTGTCCATGCTCCTCCGGCTCTCGTAGGTGAGGTCGCAGGCCACACACAGGGCACTGCCCAGGCCTTTGGTCAGGAGTAAGTTGGGGTCAGCTCCATAGGACAGAAGCTCCTTCACAATCTGGACACAGACAGGCTTGTCAGCGCCCGCCAGGTCCCCTCCCCGAATGTGTGGCGGAAGCACCCGGAGCAAGGCCACAGCCGGACTGAGCACAGAGGGGGCCACACTGGGCCCTTTCCAGGCATCCTGCCCACAGGAACCACTGCTGCCCAGTGCGGGGGGCACATGGCGCTGCCTTGGCAAGGGGCTGCCGTTCCACCCAGGTGACCCGACCCAGCGCTGTCTCGGAACACCGCCCAGCTCCTCCCAAGAGGCCCTGGCCCGTCTTGCTCTCCAGCCCAGAGGCACAGCTGAATCCTGCCTCGGAGTCACCTGGCCACATGCAGAGTATGGAGCTCACTTGTTCCCAGGTGCCACCTAGGAAGCCAGGAGTAAGGGCATCTGCAGGGGACCCCAGACACACCAAAGCAGGGCTCTTCCAGAGCTTCTGCCCCTCAGAACGACACTCTCCCTGCTTGCTGCTGGGCACAAGGACCAGGCACAGAGCAGGTGCCATATGACTTCTGGAGCGAATGACTCAGTGCAAGAGTGAAGAGCGGGTGCATGCAGAGGGAGCACGGCTGCCCCACCCCACGTCCACAGTGCCTCAGCTCCTGCGGGCCTGGGCTGAAATGTCACCTCACAAGAGAAGCCCTCCTGGGCTCCCCCTGCTAAGGCGCCCCCCACATCCTTCTCCACCCCCCATCCTCCACTTTCTTCCTAACTCTCATCATGCCTGAAATTGTGCCACACACTGGATCACAGTGTCTCCCCAGATGGAATGTAGGGTCCTTGAGGCTTTTATGTGACACCTGATGCCTAGAACGGTGCCCGCCTAGCCCGTAGTAGATGCTCAAAAAATAACAGTGGAAGGGCGACTGGGCGGATGAGGTATAGACAGGTGGACAAGGGAGGATGGATGATGAGCGAAGAATGGATGGGTGGAGGGACAGACAGACGGATGTGGGCGGGCGTGTGTACGGATGGGCAGTGAGTGGACGGATGGGTGGACGGATGGGCGGTGAGTGGACGGGTGGGTGGATGGATGGGCGGGTGGGTGGATGGATGGGCGGGTGGGTGGATGGATATGAGGGCAGGTGGCTGGGTGACTGGCTAGGTGGTGGAGGGACAGGTGGATGGTGGACAAATGAATTCCTTGGCGGCAGCAGGAGGTGAGAAGTGCTGGCGGACAGGAGATCAGGGACAGGCAGGGGTTGTCCTCCAAGCCCTGGGAGGGAGCCCCCCCCGGCCCACCCCCTCGCTGTTCACCTCCTTCCGACACCCTTCTCTCTCTGGGGAGCTCCGTCCACGTGGGAGGGAACCTTCCATGCCCATTACGAGGTGCTGTCTTCAGGCCACCACCAGCCACGGCAAATCCCCGTGACTGCTTGGGGTGGCAGCGGCAGGTACACCATCAGGGGTGCAGAAGTCACTTACCAGGTCGTTGCCGCTGGCGATGGACAGGGAGAGTGGGGAGTGGCCACTCCACAGGGTGTTGGGATTCGCCCTGTGCGACAGGAGGAGCCGGACTATGTCCCTGGCACACTGGGTGGGGAGAAAGGCAGAAGGACGAGGGGTTGGAGGCGCCTCCCACTCCAGGAATTCCTGGTGTCAACTCGAAGGCCAGGTCGTTGAGTCACTCAACCACTCTCTCCTCCAGCAGCCCTTGCCCGGCCACAGTGCTCTCAACCTTGGACAGATGAACCGATGGGCGGGGGGCACGGGGGGGGGGGGGGATCCTCAAGCTGAGATGTTTTCTAAACATTCGTCGTTTCTGGCGGCAAACAGAGACGCGTGATGTGTAAACTGATTCAAAGGAAAGAGGACAGTCAGGACCAGGCAACAGGCGTGACGGGTGGGCACCGAGCAGGTGTGGCCAGGGGCGCCGGGGCTCAGCATCGGCCCGGGTCACAAAGGGTGAAGGGAGCCGGCTCGGCTGGGAGAAGCGCCTTCTGCACACCCCCGCCCCCCAGACCCCTCAGCTTTCCCCTCCCCGCTCCCTGGGGCTTCCTCTCCCCCCACCTCGAGGAACCCCCTGCTGAACCGGCTCCCCCGACGGGCATGCAGACCCTGCGGGCTGACTGGGGCGCCCCCCGAGACCCCCCAGCCTCTGGAGGTGCCCACAGGTGTCTGAGGCGCTCCTGGGGCCCTCTTCCTCCTCTCCGTCTGACTGTGGCAGCCCCACCCTCAGCGCTGGGCTTTACAGGGTGGTCTGTCCTTGACCTAACGAAACTTTGCCTCTCCACGACTTTCCCAGCTCGAGAGCAGCACAAAGGACTCGGGTGTGTGAGCGAGAGGTGCTGTCTCCAGCCCAGCCTCGCGGTCCCCAGCCCCAGCGTGGGCTCCCAGCACCCTCTGGCGGGGTGGTGACCCCTGAAGGACGCGGTGACAAGACGGGGCTGTCCTGTAGCAGGGAGGCCCTCCCAGCGCTGCCCGGGCGCCACCCTCACGCACGTCCGCCCGTTCCCGTCAGCAGCACAGGAAGCCTCCACCCGGGGCAGGGGCACCGCCCTCTCGCCACAGCCCCGCCAGGTCACTGTGACGTTCATTCTACAGGTGGGCACACTGAGGCTCAGCGTGAGTTCCCGTGTGCTCAGCGCTTCCTGGATGGCTGGCCCGGCCACCCCACCACTCAGCGGAGGCGTGGCTCCCCAAGGCCCCTCGTGCCCATCAGGGTCCTCTGAGGGGTTCCCCCACTCGCCTCGCTGGAACCAATGCCCAGGGCAGGCGGGAGGCAGCAGCTGCCGAGCCAGAGGGCCGGCCCAGGGCTCTGCCAGAGGGGCTCCCGGACCCCGAGAGACCTGGTGGGGCCGGGGCCCGGGCCCGGCGGCACAGGCCAGGTCCCGCAGGGAGGAAGTGACCTCCCCGGACGACCCAGGCCCCACATCGGTGTGTGAACAGGCGTGTGTGGACATGTGTGCTGAGGCGTGTTCTGAAATAACACTTATGCACAGAGGTTAACGACAGTTTCTACTCTAAACTGTGTACGTTTCACTGCGGACGGGACCCAAGCCATTGATCCTGAAGCCCCCAGGGAGGACGGCCGGCAGTTTCAGGACCCTGCCAGGACCCTTGGGGAAGTGGGGGGAAGGGCCGACTCGCCAAGGTCCGCCCGCTGAGCCACGGCACCCGCGATCTGGCCCATCCCCACCGGGGCTGCCCAACCCCCACGCACGTACAACACGCACACACGCTGACCTACAAACCCACACAGGCGCGCTTGCACACACACCTGCACGCGCACACACCACGCGCACGCTCGTGTCCGGCACGGATGTGGATGCACCTGAGGGGCTCAGACCCCTGCGCACACGGCCCGCCCACCCAGGGAGGCCGGCTCACCCTGTGGTTGTCCTCCCGCTCGCAGGCCACGTGCAGCGCCGTCCTGCCACCCTCGTCGGGGACAGACGCACAGCCACTGTAGTAGGTGCTGGGCGGGCCTGCTTCGCTGCTGAGCTTCAGGCTCGAGGGCAGCAGGTCCGGCTGTGGGCAGACAGTGGCATCAAAGGGGTCCCTGAGGCCCTGCAGGGACCAGCTCACATGCCCATGCTCCCAGGAGCAGCAGGGTGTGGGGGGCATCTTCCTCCCCAGCCTGCAGGTCTGAAGCAGCAGCCCCGAGAAACCCTCCCAAGTGCCAAAACCTGGCCTCCGCGTGCCGTGAGCCACCCCGGCACCCGCAGAGTCAGAGTGGTTCTGCCTCCCCCACACACACCCACATGTGCTGGGGGCTGCATGAGGCTCCGCCGGCTTGAGGAAGAAGCTGCAGCCCTTGAAGGGCTGGTGCTGGAGGAGGAAGGCCGGGAAGGCTGCATGGCGGAGGGGGCCTGGCCTTGTGCTGGAAAGGCTGTGTCCCAGCTCCACTAGGCTGCAAGCGCCCCGCCCGCTGCAGGGCCTTCTGCAGCGCCGCCCCCCCCCCCTCCAGCCCCAGGACATTCGCCCATCCTATGCCAGGCACATCTTCCCTGCCCCCACGGCAGGGTCCGCCCCCTCCCCCATGTCACGCGTGGGCGAGGGCAGCAGGGAGCACTGGGGCCCCTGAGCCATCTCAGCAGGAACTCAGTGCTCCCTGAGGTCAGGGGTGGTTCAAGATGGGCTCGCGGGGGACAAGGAAGCTGCCGCTGCTCCAGAGCCAGGCACCTCGCCACCACGGGCCGCGAGTGGATCACACATCCTGACTACCCCTCCCGGCACTTCCAGAACCCAGAACAGAGAGCCTCAGGGCCCAAGCTGACCGCCAAGGGGACGGGGACGGGGACAGGTCAGCTGGGAGGTGGGGTGGTGAGACCGCACCAGAGGGACCACCCCAGGGGAGATGCCTCCGGCCAGAGGAGCCTCTTGGGGAGGCGGGGACCCCGGAGCTCTGCCAAGCCACCTGAATAAGCAGGTTCTCACTGCCATCACCAGTTATCCGTGCCTCTCTGGCACCAAAACAGGCCTGGGTGCTGAGCCTCCTCATTCGGTGCCCAGACCCCCGGCCTCATCTCCTCCCAAAGAGGGGCCCGGCTCGCACAGCGACCGCAGCAGTGACCCATGCCGGGCGGCTCAGGCCACACGGAGCATTAGCCACCCTCACGGGGCCATGTGAAGGCAGAGCGAACCCTCCGGCTGTGCGCAGAGGGACCGCGCCCCCCCACCGCGTGGCAGACACGCACCTTGCCCGGCTTGTACACGTCGTCCTGGTCGGCCGCCCGGGCGTCCACGTCGGTGATGGCATGGAGCAGCAGCTCTGTGATCTTGATGCCCTCGTCCCCAGGAAGGGCGGCCGCGAGGTGGAGGGGGGTCAGGGCCCCCAGCTGTAGAGGAAACGCAGGCGGGGTGAGGGTGCGGCGGTGGCTCCCAAGCCAGCAACACCCCACAGCCTGCGGGTGGGTTCTGCGTGCACGAGGCCGGGGGCCGTCCAGGGTGAAACACGCCTGCCAGAGGGTCCCCTGGCACCACATTCTCATCAGGCCCGAGACACGCAGGACAGGAGGCCGCCCCCCACGGGCCACGAACACCACCAGCCACACACGCCGGCACTGATCCTGAAGATGCTGCCGTCCCGGCAACAGACAGGAACCCAGGCCCTGGCAGACCAGCCTCCCCTTGGATCCAGGGTCCCCGCCTGGCTCCCATTTAAACACCCCTGAGCCAACGGCCACACAGCTCCCGACTCCAGCCCCAACCGGGGCCTGTCCAGTCTCCACCCGATGCTGGCCTGTGGCTCTCAGCTGAGGGACGGCTGTCTCTGAGTCAGCCCCGGCTACTCAGAGGCAGTCAGCGGGGCCTGGCCCCGCCAGGACAGGGGCCGGCACGCCCGCCGTCAAGGTGGGGGACCCATCGGTCCACCCCCTCCCAACCCGACCCTCAAAGCAAGACCCCATGGAGACAGGAAGGCACCCCTGGAGGAAGGCTGGAAGGACACCGGCAACGCTGGCTCGGGCTCGGGGCCGGCGCTGGCGGGGGTCGCTGAGCACGGGGAGGGTGGGGGTCCTCCCGCCCCCGTGGCGTGGCGCCCACTCCAACATCGTGCAATGAATGGATGGATAGATTCGTGATCAGCCATGGGTGGAGGGGAGGTGGACGAGCGAAGGAGTAAACAAGTGAGTGAGTGGTGTCTGCGCCCAGGTCAAGGTCGCAGCCTTCATTTCAAGGACGGACGGAGTCCCGCCACAAACCTAAAGGGCTCTCACGCCATCCTCCTGGGTCCTCACCCTCCAGAAAAGGAGGCGATACAGGGCCGGGCCGAGGGGCCTGGAAGGTGAGCCGGCAGCCTCTGCAGCGCGAACCCCGTCCACACACAAGGGGCCCAGAAAATCGTCTGGACAAGCGTTTCCCCAACCAGAGGAGAAGGGCAGCTGCCGCACGTCAATCTCACGGCCAAGCGCTCGGCCCCGCGCCCCCCGGCCCCTCGGCCCGGCCCGACCTGCGGCGGGAACTGGATGTCGGTCCGGGCCCCGCTCTCCAGCAGCAGCTTCACGCCGTCCACGTCCCCGGCCTTCACCGCGAGGAGCAGCACCTGCATGGGCACGCGGCACAGGTTGGGGTCGGCGCCGCGCCGCAGCAGGAGGCTGATGGTCAGCCACCTGCGTCTGCGTCTGGAAGGAGAGCACGACGGTCACCACGGGCAGACAGGCACGGGGAGCCCCTGGCCAACGGCCTGGACGGCGCCCCTGCTGGGGGGGCGTGGGTAGGGGTGCCCATCACGTGACACCAGAGCCCAGGGTCCCACCTCGCCAAGACCTGGGGCCGGGGCAGCCCACTCTGAGCAGCTGCGGCCCCACCTGGCTTTGGCCTGGGTGGTCACTCCGCCAACCAGAGGTCACCTGCAGATGGGGTGTTGGGGGCACCAGCCCTCCTCCTGGGTTGGCTGTGAGGGGATGACGTAGAGTGGCTGGTACTCACGGGGCCTGAGGTTGTGCCACACACACCAGACAGGCACATACACGTGCACACACACACACAGCATATACACATATAACACACACACACAACATACCAGACAGGCACACATATACACACAACACACATACACACATGCAACACATACACATATGCAACACACAGGCGCACGTATACATGAGCACACACAACCCCACACACACACACACACACACACACACCACACACCACACACCGCACTTGCACTAGCACATCTCCGACAAGGAGCCCAGAGGCAGCGCAGCCCCTGGTGAGGACACGGCCAAGGCTGGGGGCGCACAGGGAGAAGGTGGGGGGCGCGGCCTGGAGAAGCAAGGGGCAGCGGGGAGGCCGGGTCTAGAGCCACGTTCTCGGATTTCCCACCTCAGGACCTGCGCACCCTGAGGCCCTCCAAGGACCAAAGCGCTTTGTTTGTGGGGCTCCACCCGTGCACGTCACTGGGTCACAAAGAAACCCGAGACGTGCGTCTAAATACTGGGACAGTTAAGAGGTAGCACTGACAACCCCCCGCATATTCGCATAAATGACACGTTTTATGAAATATGTGTACTTGGCCGCATCAGAGCCCCGCACTGGGAGGGGAGCCTCCCATCCCTCCCCCCGGCCCCCCGAGATTCTGTGACGTCAGGACTTAGTCCTGGGGAAAAAGCTGCTTCAGCGAGAGCTTCCCAGTGTCGGCGTGTGTGTGTGTGTGTGTGTGTGTGTGTGTGTGTGTGTGAGAATGGGGGGCGGGGGCAAGGGTGAGCGGCCCCTGCAGTGCTGCTCCAGGCCACCTTCTGGGCCACACAGACATCCCGGGCGCCCAGAGCGAGGGCACAGGGGCCAGCCGGGACGTCCCTGCCGACCAGGGGCCAAAGGTAACCCACGTGGTGTCTAGAAAGGCCCTCCCTGCTGACCGGTCCCCCTGAAAACGGCCCTGGGCCCGTCCCCGCCCCTGGACCTACTGGACCATGGACCGCGCCATCCTCCTCACGGTGCCCTCGTCAGCGGGGGTGGCGGCCAGGGCGGCGGGGGCCTTCAGCAGGCTGTGCTTCTGGGCGCTCCGCTCCAGCAGGTCCTGCGACAGCTCAGCGCAGGAGTTGCGCACGCACCCGCTGGACTCCAAGTCCGTCTCGCAGCTGCACAGGGAGCACCGGTCCAAGGGCCCCGGCCCCGCACTCCGCGAATTCCCCGAGTGGCTGGCGCTGCTCCTGAGGGAAGCGGAGCCCCACCTTGGGGGGCTGCTCCTGGGGTCCCTGTCCCAAGACGCCCGGCTGCCCTCTGGCTTTGGGTCCTGGCCGCCTTGGGCCCGTGCCAGCTCCTCCAGACGCGCTGGCTCCTCAGCCGCCTCGGGGATGGAGGAGGAACAGCTGGGAATTGTTACAGGTTTTGAAGTTTCCTTTGGAAAGTCCCAAAAAATGTCATCAGGAGAAAGATGAAATCAGAGCGTCAACCCAGCCCGCTGCCTGCTTTAGCAGGGCCCCGCGCCCACGACTTCAGCAGCCCTCGGGCACCCGGACGGACAGCTAAGCACTTGCCCAGGCGCCTCCCCAGGACCCCACCACAGGGCACAAGCCAGATGGGCCGGCATCCCCGTAAGCGAGAACCGGAAAATGAATGCAAGGGGTCCCCCGAGGACTGGTGTACCGATTCCACACCAAAACAGTGGATTCTGGCTACACCAGTTAAACAAAATACACTATAAAAACGAATTCCAGCGGTTCTACTTTGTTCTAACACAGCTCCTAGGAACTTTTTTTTTTTTTTTGTCTTTTTGCTATTTCTTGGGCCGCTCCCGCGGCATATGGAGGTTCCCAGGCTAGGGGTCGAATCGGAGCTATAGCTACTGGCCTACGCCAGAGCCACAGCAACGCAGGATCCGAGCCGCGTCTGCAACCTACACCACAGCTCACGGCAACGCCGGATCCTTAACCCACTGAGCAAGGGCAGGGACCGAACCCGCAACCTCATGGTTCCTAGTCGGATTCGTTAACCACTGCGCCACGACGGGAACTCCCCTAGGAACATTTAAACCATACACATGCCAGCATCACGCCTCTGAGACCTGGCACTCTCCCCACCTCCGTTCACAGCCACTGTTCTCGAGATGTAGCCCCTGGACCAGCAGCAGCAGCACCAGAAAAGCAGGTTCTTGGGCCCCACCCCAGACCCACTGAGAAACGCTGGGGCTGGGGCCCTGCCACCTGCGATGGACTTTTTCTGTAAGGAGCCCAGCGGTAAACAGTTAAGGCTCCCTGGACCCCGGGGCTCTGTCACGGCTCCACAACGCTTTCGCTGTGCAGAACCAGCCCTGGCGACGCACGAAGAGCGTGCTGTGTTCCAACACGGCTCCAACCACGAGAACAGCGGGGCGGCATTTAGGAGTGTGCTGCCCCGCGTGACCCCAAGGGCAGGGACAGCTCGGCTTCTCCAACAAATAAAGGACGAGACGCGGGGAGAAAGGGAGGGAGGCCATCCCAGGTCGACAGACCCGCACAACCTTTCTCAACCCTGCACAGGGGTCTGAGGGTGCATTCACGTTAGTCCATCCCCAAAAGACGCAATACCCAAGGAAACGGGCCATCACGGGACGCGTTGTCGGGAAAATTATATTTAATTTGCAGGTGGGATAATAGTGTTTGCGACTATGCTATAAAAGAACAGGAGTTTCTGCTGTGGCAAAGCGGGTGAGGAATCTGACTGCAGAGGCTCTGATGGCTGTGGAGGCTCAGGTTCAATCCCAGCCTGGTGCAGTGAGTCAAAGGCGTTGCTGCAGCTCGGATTCAATCCCTGGTCAGGGAACTTCCATATGCCAGGGGTGCAACCATAAAAAAATTGTTTTAATTACAAATGTAAACAAGGAACAGAGAAAGAAGGATGTGTCTTTAGCTGGTAGAGACACATGGAAATCGTTGTGGCTGAGGTGACCTGCTGTTGCATTCACACTAAAACGGCTCAAGGTACAGCTCGGGGCAGGCAGTTGGGGGCGCGTAGGAGCACAGGTTGGTACCATTTAATCTGGGTGACAGGTCCGTGGACGTTCACTGTACTGTGTTGTGCATGGGAAATATTTTTCAGAATAAAAAGGTTTTTAAAAAGTAAAGGAAGGATTTTTATTAAGGATTTAAAAACAGATTTAAAAGGCTTTATGGGGCCCTGACTCCTTCGTCAGTATTCAAGTCACTTCAATCCAACGAGGAGGCTTCTAGGTACAGGGTCCCCCAGATGCTCAACCTTATTCTTGCCCCTCCCAGGAAGGGGGTGCGCCCCACCTGCTCCCCAGCTCCTTCATTCACGGGCTCCGCTGAGCCCGCCCTGTGCCCCGCACCCTTCCAGGCTTGGAGAAGCTGTGGGAGGAAACCAGCTCCTGCCCCCAGAAGCTTCCACTGAAAGGGAGACAGCCAGGGCGCAAGGACCCAAGTGACCCCCACCTCTGCTCCTAAGAGCACGCTTGAACTTGAAATTACTGTAAGTCCACAACTTCAAAGAAAAACAGAGTAGACACACAAATTGGACATAAATTAATGCTGCTATAAAAACAGAACAAACACAGCAGTGTTGGTTTTCAAACCCTCCACCTCTGACTTTCCACAGCACCTTTTCAACCACTGCCCGAAGCGCCGTGCACCTCGGAGGAGGCTCGGGTGGGGAATGAAGACGCCCTGGTAGCTGCACCCCCGGACGCGGGCAGAACCACAGGCAGAGCCTCCGGACGGGAGCCCACCCCGGGAGCCTGCCCCAGCCTCCTGCAGACAAGGCCCCCGCCCAGGGCAGCAGGGGCTGGGGAGGCTCGCGGCCTCCTCCCCACACGGTCAGGCTTGCGGCCGCCAAGCTCCCACCCAGGCCAGTGGTCACGCTTCAAGGACCACAAGGCAGGAGCTAAGGACTTGAACTTGAGAAGCAGGAACAGAGGCTCGGTAATCCAAGGAGCTCTGCCTGGCTGGGGGTCCGCGGGTGGGGCCTGCAAAGAGCCTTTTCTCAAGAAAGAGACCCCCCAGGTGGCCCGACCACCATCAGGGAACAGTCCCCGCCCTCCGAGCGCCTTCACGATGGACGGCAGTCTGGGGCCCGCTGGCCTCGCGCGGCTGCTTGCGAGGGGCGAGAACATCCCCCTGCAGGTGCCCGCCCCCACCTGTGCTCTGGATATGTGGGCACCACGTGCACCCAGCACCCTGAGAGCCGCCCGCCCTGGGGTGAGACTCGCCTCCAGGCTGCACCGCCATGGGGCTGGGAATGGAGAAGGGCGCAGCCGCCAAGCAGAGAGCAGCTCAGATAAATCACCCCCGGGGCACCGGTGCCCCCCCCGCCCGTGCCATTACCCGGCATTCGGCCAAAACAGCCGGAGCAGGTGACCCGCAGTGCTCACGACATTCGGGAGCGCGGCTCACAGCAGGCAAGGTTCGGCCCTGCACCTGGGCCCCCGGGCGCTCTCCCCTCTCCCACGGCGCCCCCTGTCCTGAGCCCAAGCTGCTGTGCCTGTGGCCCGTAAGGGACACGTCCCTCGGCCTTGTGGCAACGAGCTCAGGACACCTCACTGTGCCAGCTTCACCACTGTTTGCTGCCTCCCCATCTGCCAGCCCACCTTACCATCAATTCACCCCCCACCTGAACCTGGTCCCACAAGGAGGCGGCCGGGGGGCTGGTGGGCAGCTGGGAAGAGGTAAGTGGATGGGAAGGGGGACGGGGGACGGGGGACAGGAGGAAGGGGGACGGGGGACAGGGGATGGGGGATGGGGGCAGCTGAACAGGGGACGTGGGCAGGTGGACAGGGGATGGCTGCCTGGGGGACAGCTGGATGGGGTGGGGACAGGGGCAGGTGGACAGGGGACTGTACAGGCAGATGGGTGGCGCAGACACCCAGCTGGGCCGCGGGGCCGGCGAGCTGACCTGGGGCTCAGGCACCGTCCTCTCGGCAACGCCGGGCTCGAAGGCCCCGGTCGGGTAGTAGAGGAGGAAGCACATGCTGAGGGCCGTGAGCCCCTCGTCCGTGCGCTTGTTCACGTCAGCCCCGTTGTCCAGCAGGAGGTTGACGATGTCCACGTGACAGTGAACCTGAGGGGAAGAGGCCAGCCTGGCGAGGACGGCCCCACGGGGGCAACGCCGCAGAGACGGGACGCCCGCTCTCGGCCAGGCCTGGGGAAGAACGGGTCAGGCCCGGGGGAATCCCTCGCCCCTCCCCTCCCACCTGACCCTGTACGTCCGTCCCACGTGGGGGCTTCACAGGGGAGAGGGGAGGGGGCCGTCCCGCCTGGGAGAGGGCACCACGGCCCAGGGCCCTCAGGCCACCCTGCAGCCATCGCAAGCAGCCTGCTGGTGGTGGGGGGGCGCTCACAGCGGCCGCGGCCAGCACCGTGTAGCCCCTGGCGTCGGCCACGTCGGGGCTGACAAGGTTGTCCTTCAGGACCCCGTAAATCCAGTCGTGATTCCCCTCCTGGGCCTGCAGGATCATCTCCTTGGAAAGCCGCTCCTTGGGCCCGCGGCGCGCGAAGCCGCTCCGTTTCCCCTCCAGGATGGTGTCCACGTTCCAGCTGGCATGAGCCCTCTTGTTCCTGGCAGCACAGGGCGCCTCGCACTGGAGACCTGCGCCGGGCCCTCCCCCACTGCCCCGCTCCTGACTCCGCCCTCTCCCCCGTCGGGGCCCACTCCTCAGGCTCTGAGCCCACCAGCCAGCCGCCCGCCCAGCCGAGTCGGGACACGCCGCCCTCGGTGGAAGATGCTCTGGCTAAGCGCCTTCCCTGAGCCAGAACGGCTGCGAGAGACCCCTGGGGCATCCGCCTGCTTGGGGAGGGGTTCTCACAGCAGGCGCCTGGGTGAAGAAGGCCAGGCACCCACATGGGTGGGGCTCTTGGCACCAAGCACCCACATCCCACCGCTGCTCCTTCAAGCTTCTATCTGAGTAGAGAATGTGCAAGTCCCCCAGCCCAGGCACCACACGGGCTCTCCTGCGGGCACCCAGCCTCCTTCACAGTCAGGAACCTGTGGATTACCAGTGGCTTCTCTACCAACAATCAGCAATTATAGGCTCGGCTGATGTTTGCATGATGGGTGGGTGGATGGATGGACAGATGGATGGATGGACAGATGGATGGATGGACGGGTGGGTGGATGGACGGGTGGATGGATGGACGGGTGGGTGGATGGGTAGTTGGGTGGGCATCTGGATGGATGGGTGGGTAGATGGGTGGATAGATGGGTGGGTGGGTGGGTAGATGTACACACCAGTTGGCAGTGGTGCTCACAAAACATATACCCTAAAATAGTTTATAGATATCTGAGGACAAAGTTTAGGAAAGGGATTAAAACATTCTTGAAAATTTTAACTTAAAAAAATCTACTTTCCTCAAGTGGCTGCTGGACTTTCCCAGGGCTGCGGGGGCGGGAAGAAGGGGTGATCTTTGGAAACCAAGGGAGACACCCCATCTTTTCCCGACCATCTTCAGAGTAAGCCAGAGGCCCAGCCCCATCCTGGCCGGTTCCCCGACAGCCCTCGACACTCAGCCCCTGGCACTCAGTTCCCACCCCCGGGCTCAGGCTCCCCCTCCCTTCGTCTCTGGGCTGCCTCCTCTGGTCAGAGGAGGCGAGCCCGGCAAAGCACCGAGAGTCGAGGGCCAGGCTCCAGGGGCCTTCGGGAAGCCCGGCCCCAGAGCACACCTGTCAGGAGAGGGCAGCCTTCGGCATCGGGGTGAGGAGGGGAGATGGGCCTGGTTACCTGAACTTGTAAGCCTGCCTCTGGATTCTGACCATCAGCGGGGTCTCGTTTTTGATAAACCAGGGCTCGCCATCCTCCACAAACGGGGGGACGTCATTCAGAAAGACGCGGGCGTTCAGGTCTTGGCGGAAGGAGGAGGTCATGGGCAGGTGGCTGTGGTCGGTTGAGTAGAGGTACATTTCCGGAGGCAGAGTGAGGCTGTCATCCAGCAGAAACCGCTTGTAGTCGTAGAAGAACGGGTCCTGCCCTTCCCGCGGGGCCCACTCCATCTTCTCCTCGTCCGAGAGGCTGATTCTGACAGGTGTGTGCGTGAGAAAGCCCGAGAACTCGGGGTAGCCGCGGAGGGAGAAGCCGCTGGGGATCTCCACGCACAGCTTGATGAGGTGCTCTCGGAACCACAGCCCCACGTCCTGGCTGCCGTCGGGGTAGGTCTCGATGCCCGGCCCGAACCGCTCGTCCGCTTTGTACAGCCCCTGCAGAACAGCCCCGAGCCAAAGGGGTGAGGCAGCCGGGGCCCCGGACGCCGCGACCCTTCTTAAAGTCAACCAGGAAAACCTCTTCCTAAGAAGTGCGTTCACTCAGTCAGCAAGTGCTTCCTGGGCTGAGGATGGACGCGGCGCCGGGACCAGAGCACAGGTGTCAGGATGGACGCGCCGCGGGGAAAAGGTGCCGCAGGCCCGGGGAGAGGGCGGCTCCACTACCGAGGGCCTCACGGAGAAGCCTGTCACAGGTGCCATGTACGGGCTCCTCTCAGGGAACCCCTGCTCCACCACCACCGTGGGCACAGCCCCGGCACCCCACCGCGCTGGGGCAGCAGCTCCAGCTGGGACAGACCCCGCAGGAGTGAGGCCAGGAAGAGGAGGAAGTGGGGGGCAGCTGAGCAGCCAGCAGAGAGCGGCCGCTCTGGGCCTTTCCGGCGCTTCTGCTGGGTGGGGTGGTGTCTGCTGGGCAGACAGCGTGAGGACAGGGAAGAGCTGGGAGCAGCCTCGCCTCCTGACACCGTGGGGACCGGGCCACAGGACCTCAGCGGAGACCCAAGTTTGCAGGGGGCAGGGGGGCGCATCTTCCCTGCCCAGCAGCTGAAGGATGCCCGGAGGGCCCTCCTTGGGGGCAGGGAAGCTGCCCAGGCAAAGGCAGGGAGGCCTGATGCGGAGGGAATGCACAGGGCACCCAGGAGCGGGGCCCTCATCTGGGAGCCGGGCACACCCACCCTGTCCTCAGCTCTCTGTCCCTTCAACACACCCTGGTGAGCCTGGGACTGGGTGCTGGGGGCTGTGGACATGAGCCCGCCCTCCAGAAGCTCCCAGTCTAGACCAGGCGGCTGAAAATGAATGGAAAGAGTAGGAGTTCCCATCGAGGCGCAGAGGAAACGACTCCGACTAGGAATCGTGAGGTTGCGGGTTCGATCCCTGGCCTCACTCCGTGGGTTAAGGACCCGGCGTTGCTGTGAGCTGTGGTGTAGGTCACAGACACGGCTCGGATCCTGTGTGGCTGTGGCTGTGGCGTAGGCCAGTGGTTACAGCTCAGATTGACCCCCAGCCTGGGAACCTCCATATGCTGCGGAGGCCCTAAAAAGCAAAAAGATGAATGGAGAGAGTAAAACACTGCAGGACGACTGCATCACGCCAGGGCCTGGGCCCGGGCAGCGGGTGTTTCTGGAAGAAGCTGTGGGTGGCAACAGGGCGTGAAGCGCCACCAGAGTCTGCGAAAGTGGCGCGGTGGGGGCAGCCATGCAGGTTCGTCCGGGAGCTCGGGGACCTCTCCGAGGAGGAGCAAGCCCAGGAGAAAGCCTTGGGGGGCAGAGTGCGGAGGGGGCGCGGGCAGCGAGGTGGGCGGTGAGAAATGTGATGCCCCAGGTCGTGCCCAGAGGAGCTCCCGCGCCCGACCAGGACCCCACTTCCAGGGATCTGTCAGAGAAGTCACCCCAGCGTCGCCAAAGCTGAAACATGCAAACAATGACCCCAGGAGCCTCGAGGGTCTGATGAAGGAGGGCGAGCTCGCCAGAGAGAAGGGGCCCCAGCTCTCAAAGTTCTGTTCTCAGTGCGCATGTACCTTTGGGCCCAAACCACCCCGTCTAGGGACGCGGCCCAAAGCTCACGGGCAAAAACGTGGGCCCCTCGGTGAGGAAGGCGGCGTCCGACTGGGGGGCTGCTGGCAGGGCTGGGGCTGGGCCTCTGGGACCAGGGGACGGGCCAAGGGAGGCTGCGGATGCGAAGAGCAGAGCGAGCTTTCTGAGGAGGAAAGACGCCCGGGAGTGGACCCTGCCTGCTGGATCTGACTTGGGGAAAATACCGGACTTGCGCTTGATCAAAACGAAACTGAAGCAAGGTCGTAAAGAGGATGCGGGCCATGAGAAGGCACAACCACGCCAGCGAGCGTGGCCGGGAGCCGGTGGGGAGAGGAGCTGTTGCCACGATTGGACGCCACGCCCCTGGTGGGAGGAGCCCCAGGGCAGAGGCGGCCAGGGAGCTGGGCTCCGGTGGTCACCGCGACGGTGGTGGTGCTCGGCTGCGGCTCTGAGGCTGTTTTGTGTGTGCGACGGAATAAAACAGCCGGGAAAGCGTGTCACGTTGGAAACCAAGGGGGTGCAACCAAGAGAAACGCTAGGCGGGGACCACATGACAGCTGTGGTGCGCAGACTCTGCAGCCCTAAATTGCAACTGGAGACATCAGCGTGAACTGATGACGCTTTGTCCCTTTTTTAAAACGTGTATTTTGGAGTTCCCACTGTGGCACAGTGAGTTAAGGACCCGGCACTGTCACTGCAGTGGCTTGGGCCACAGCTGGGGCTCAGATTCGAACCACAACCCAGGAACGTCCACGTGCCACAGGTGCAGCCAAACAAAATTTCTGTAACTGACAATACCAAGTGTTGACAAGGAAACGGAGCAATTGGCATTTTCATATTTGACGGTCAGAACAGAAAACGGTACAGTTACTTTGGAAAACCATCTGGGAGCTCCTGCTGTCGCTCAGAGGTGATGAATCTGACCCGTATTCATAAGGATGTGGGTTTGATCCCTGGCCTCGCTCAGTGGGTTAAGGATCTGATGCAGCTCTGATCCCAAGTTGCTGTGGCTGCGGTTTGACGGGCAGCTACAGCTCCAATTCGACCCCCCAGCCTGGGAACCTCCATATGCCACAGGTGCAGCCAGAGAAAGGAAAAAACAAACAAACAAATAAACAAAAACCCATCTGGCAGTTGCTCATAAGTTTATCACACACTAAACACAAGACTGCGACCCCCACTTGTAAAATAAAGACATATGTGCACTAAAGACTTAAAATCAAACGTTCTCAGAAGAATCACGTTTGTCACAACCAAAACCTTGAAAGAACTCAGAGGAGCAGCTGTCGGCGAATCAACACAAATCTGCATCATATCCAGATGATGGGACACTGTCCCAGGGTGAAACAGAAACAAGCTCTTGAAACGCGCGAAAAACGTATGACTCTGGAAAGAACCGTGCCCGGAACCAAAGAAATCAAACACATGTTATACGCTGTGTGGTCCGATTTCTAGGAAATTATGAAAAAGGGGAAACTCCAGTGATGAAAAGACAGCCTAGCCGTTGTTAAGGGCTGGAGGGCGAGGCGGAGACTGGACTGCGAAGAGCAGAACCAGCAACTCAGGAGGATCTGCAGGCACACGCCCACCTACACTCACACTCACACTCATGCACTCACTTAGACCCACAGAGACACACACACGTGTGCACACACATGCACTCCCCCCCACACCCATACACCCCAACACACACACAGACATGCACACACACACTCTCCCTCACACCCACCCACACTCACACTCACGCACACACACACACAGACCCACACACCCATAGCCACACCCCACACTCACACTCACTCACACACCCAGAGACACACCCATAGACACACACACACACTCAACTCACACTCACACACAGAGACACACACATTCACACACACACCCATAGACACCCACACCCCGACCCACACTCACACCCACACTCAGCCCACACCCCACACCCCCCCCACACTCCCACACCCACAGACACCCACACGCCCACATACCCACACACACACACACATGCACACCCCCACACACATACTCCCCCTCACACCCACACCCACACACAATGGAAAACCACCCAGCAATAAAAAGAAGGAGCTCTTTACACACCAGTGCACAGATGAATCTCAGACGCACTTTGCCAAGTGAAAGACAGCAGACTCAAAGGTCCACACATGGGCTGATTTATTAATATGGCATTTCTTTTTTTTCATTTTTTTTTTTTAGGGCCGCACCTGCAGCATATGGAGGTTCCCAGGCTAGGGGTCGAAGTGGCAGCCTACGCCAGAGCCACAGCAACACGGGATCTGAGCCGCCTCTGCGACCTACACCACAGCTCACGGCAACGCCGGATCCTCAACCCGCTGAGCGAGGCCAGGGATCAAACCCGCGTCCTCATGGATCCTAGTCGGGTTCTTAACTCGCGGAGCCACGACGGGGACTCCAATATGGCATTTCTTGCAAAGGGAAAGCCATAGGCAAGAAGGGCAGGGCCGGGAGCGGGGTGGGGAGGGACCGGGGAGGGCGCGGGCAACGACCTGGGAGGGGACTGGTCCGAGCAGCAGTTACCCGGCTCTCCGCTTGTCAAGACTCTTGGAACTCCGTCAAAGTGAGCGAATTTTACCGTCAACCACGCCGGAGGGACGTGAGGTGGGGGTACATCCGCGTCTGCGAGACCAGAGCGCGCTCCAGGGAGCCGGTGCGCGCAGGGCGGCCCGGCGCAGGGGCGCAAAGGGAAGCCTTCGCAGGGGGCTGATCGCTTCACCCGAAGGAGGCGCAACGCGTCGCCAGCACCCGCCCGGCTCTCGGCGGGCCGAGGACCAACGTCCATGCTCCTCGCCTTTCCTTTCCAGGGGCCCCCGCGACTGTCGTCACCGCCCGCCACCACCGCCACCACCACAACTATCACCCCGCCAAAAACAGCCACCGCAAGCGCAGCCACAACCCCCACAACCCCCACCACAAGCCCAAGCGCAACGACAACTACCTCCACCGCGACCCCCACAGCAAGAAGGCAGCTACTCCTCGCCGTGGAAACCAGCCCCCAGGGCCGAGGCTGCCGTCCCCGGGGCCCCACGGCCGGCCCTCACCTGGAAGAGCCTCGCCGGCCGCCGCGCGATGCCATAACCTTCCCGGGAGCTGAGGTAAAAGGTGCCCGTGAAGCTGGAGCCGTCCGGCCACGTGTAGGTGCCCAGGCCGTGGCAGTGATCCCGGTAGAACTGCCCGTGGTAGGACTGTGAACAGAGTGCTCGGTAACCCGGGGTGTCTGAGGACCTGCCCCTCACCACCCCAGAACCCTCCAGAACGGCCTCCCAGCTGAGCCTCCAGGCCTGGGCGCGATGGACGGGGACTGTGGGGGCTGCCCTGGGTCCCCTTCAAGTGCTGGTGGTCACCCCAGTCACGCAGAGCAGGTGCCAGGCGGTGGGCCCCCCGATGGCCGTGCTCTGGCCCCACCCCTCGTGCCCTGGCCGAGCTGGGGACGTCTGGGGAGGTGTCGCGGCCCGGGTTTGGGCGGGGCCTGTCTCCAGTCAGGAGCCCCGCATGGGCTCGGCCTCATCCTGCCGGCCCCGCCCGGGTCCACAGACACAGGCGGGCCCGGGGAGGGGGGACCGCTACCCCGGGGTCACCAGCGCAGCCCTGGGGCAGGCCGTGGGCCCCGGCTGGGGACGCAGGCGTGGTTTGGATTTAAAACTCCTCCCTCTTGAGGCCACGGATGTGGGCCTGTCTGTGCTCCTGTCCTGAGCCCCAGGGGTGGCTCTGTCAGAAGTGCCCGTCCACTGGGGCCCCGGGGGACAAAGGACACGATGTCCATTCCAAGCATTTTTCCGTCTGTAGACTTGACCCTCTTGTGGTCAGACGGGGCGCTCCGGCCACCTGCACGCTCAGAGCCCCCTGCACCAGCGGGACGGGCCAGTGCCCGCTCAGGGTCCCCCCCTTTCCTCCCACAATGGAACCGACGGCCCTGGGTTTGGGGCGGGACTGACCCCAGCCCCCCAGCCCCATGGGACCAAGCCCGGCCTGCGAAGGACTTCTGACCCCCCGCCCCAGCCTTGGTTTGGGTCTGGCCGCAGGACCCAGCCCCAGACACATCAGCGTCCGCTGGGGCCTTGTCTCTCTCGAAGGAGTGTGTGTCACCAACACCACCCTGTGGGCTTGTCCATGGGGATGCGGGACAGCCTGACGGAGTCACAGGAGCCCCTGGACCCAGCCAGGGCGACAGGGCCCGGGGATGGACGCCACAGTTACAGGAGCCACCAGAGGTCTTTCCACTCCCACCAGACAGCACTGGTTCTGCCAGTTTCCACTCCTGAGAGTTCGGCCAGTGTGAGGGCACGCAGCGGGCGGGCTGCCCCTGTCCCGCCCGCATCCATGTCACGGGGTGACGCTGGGGGCCCGCCCTCACACAGCCAGCGTGTTCAAGGCCGCCACCCCCGCAGCCGGTCCTGCCCTCTTGTCCTCCTGGCCTCTGGTTCAGGAGCTGCCGTAGCTGCAGGAGCACCTGCTCGGGGCACCCAGAGCCCCCACCCCCGGCCCGGGCACTAACAATGGGGGAGCCTGGGCCGAGGACAGGTGAGCAGGCCCCATCCTCCCACAACCGCGAACGAGAGCCGTGGGACCCGTGGGCACCACAGTGCTGGGGAGGAGAGAACGCAGCCCGGGACTGGAGGGACAGACGTTGGACAAAACTCGGCGTCTGGGCCACCCACGTCACGATGCTTTCGTTGGCAGAAGCTGGGCACAGGCTCAGGTCCCAGCCAGCTCGGCCTCTGTCCTGGTCTCATGAGGTCTGGAGGCCCCACCTCTCCTGCAGCTGCTCCTGATGCCGCCCCCTCCCCGCCCCCCACTCCCCAGGCCCCATAACAGGACCCCTGCTCCTCTCCCCCCATGGCTCTGCTCTGAACTGGGGAGACTAAGTGCCCAAAGCAAGGGCCCGGGCCAGGCGTCCCAGCCTTGGGCACAAAACCAGAGAAACCACGGCCCCAGAGGCAGAATGAAGCCCGGAGGCCAGGACCTCACTTGGCCCCCGGGAGGCTGTGCCAGCCAGTGCCACCTCCCAGAGAGCATCAGTGCCAGGTGTCCTGCCCTCTGAGTCCCCTGTGCTCCCCCAGATGACTTCATAACCCCCCAAGTACACACACCCCTACATCGCCCCCCCAGTTTTGATTACTTGCAAACAAAAGATGCACTTAAGTCTCCGCTGAGCCACACAACCAGGGCAGCGGGACAGAACCCCCCAGCTCAGCTGCAGCTGGCCAGGATGCGGCACAGCGCTGGGAAGCCTTTGGGACCCGGCTTCCCCCCACCTGGGTGGGGGAGGCAGGCTACCCACCCCAGGCACAGCGCACACCCAGCTTGGCTGCCTGCTCCACCCTGGAGGGACACCAGGGGGTGCAAACGGCATCGGCCACAGGCCGCCCCTGGGGCCCCTGTGGTCCTGACACAGCCTGCTGCAAGGCGAGTGCTTCCGTCTTGTCTTCGGGATGAGCCATTTCCTCTGTCTGACCTTCACCACGCGGCAGGTTCACCTGCACACAACTCACTATCGTAATTCACAACCAGAGTAAGGTTCACCGTCTCAAGGCACCGCGTCCCAAGGCAGACCGTGGACGCGACCTCCGAGTCTCTCCAGGCGTTTCTCCACTAGGGAGGCATCAGCCTGGCGCCCCTCCCTCCAGGGGGCCTACAGCTTCCCACACAGCCTCCCAGGAGGGGCCCAGGCCACAGCCGGCCAAGCCCGGGGAGGAAGGAAGCCGTTACCTCGCCCGTCGGCCAAGAGAACTCCCCGTATCCCAGCTTCATGTCCAGCCCGAACTCTCCGCGGTAGATGCAGCCGTCCTGCCACTCCTGCAGCCCCCGGACCAGCGGGATGTAGGCCTCCTTCAGGTCCTGCTCCCTAAGGGGGCCCTCAGACTCCTCGCCTTCGCCCTCTGGGGCCTCTGGGATGCGTCTAGGAAGGGCAGGGGGAGGGGGAGACCCAGGCTGGCTAAGGGTCTCAAGTGCCACGGAGAGCCACACGCCACCTATTTCATCCGACAACCCCCAGGGCCATTTGAGATGCTCCCCATGTTCTCCAGAGAGGGAAACTGAGGCCTGGCAGGGGGGCGAGCAGTGACTGCCAGGCTCACCTAGGAGGCGGAAGGCACAGTGAGCCAGCCTCGTGTCTATCTGACAAGGGAACGGCTGCGGGGCCCTGGAGGCAGGCCCAGGCAGCCCTCCCCAGCCCAGCCAGCCCCCTGCCTGGAAGCAGACAGCGGCCCCACTCCAGCCGGGACTGGGGAGCCTTGTCTCCCCCCTCCCCCAGCACCGAGAGTGCACCCCACCCTGCAGGGTCTTCTCTCGGGAGCCACAGCACCTGCCCAGAGGCAGGGCAGGTGGCAGACACTGCATCGCAACAAGGAGAGGGTGCTTCAGGCCAGGAGGGATCTGGGAGCCGCCTGAAGGGCAGCGAGCCGACCAGGAAGATGGCCAGACAGATGGCAGGATGCTGGGATGGGGGCGCACACAACAAGGGGCAGAGCTTGTGCCAGAGAACATGCTTCTTCCCTGCCCTTGCGATCTAAGCCACACCCCAACTTCGAGTTCCCCTCGTGGATCAGCCGTTACGAACCCAACTACCATCCCTGAAGATGAGGCTCGGATCCCGCATGGCTGTGGCTGTGGCATAGGCCGGCAGCTGCAGCTCCAATTCGACCCCTAGCCTGGGCACCACATACCAGGAACCATATACCATATGCCGCATGTGCAGCCCTAAAGAGCGATACAAAATAAAATAAAAAGTCATATCCTGACTTAAAAGTGAATTCACTCCCAGCCCATCACACACACACCCATATCCCTCCCCACTCTAAAGCGCTCTCTGGGGGAGGCTTGGTGGGGTGTCTCTGGTTTACCTGTGCCACTGTCAGGCTGATGGCCTGGGCGGAGCCTCAGACTCTGAGCCCCTCCACCCGCCGGCCCTCAAATGCCAGACATGAGCCACCGAGGCTTAACAACGCACTTGCCCAACAAGAAAAGGATTTGATTTGGCTGCTGCAAACACAAAAATCTCTCTTTGCCATATGGTTTTTTGTCCATAGAAAGAAGCCAGGAAGAATACAGACCCACGAGCAACACTGATAAAGTCTGGGGGCTCAGAATTGTTTTTTTTTTTTTTTCTTTTTCGTACCTGTAGTTATGGGTTGACTTGTGTTCCCCTCCCGGCCCTGAAATTCATATGCCGGAGTCCGAAGTCCCCCAGTCCCGTGTGACTGGTTCGGAGACAGCATCCTCCCAGAGGCAACCAGGTTAAAGCCATTAGAGGGGCCCTAACCCAGTGTGACTGTCATTCTTATAAAGGGGGGAGTCTGGACACTGGGAAACCCCCGGCGAGAAGACGAGGAGAAGTCAGAGAGGGGACAGCCATCCACAAGCCAAGCAGAGAGGCTGGGACCGATTCGCCCTTTCTGAATAATGCTCCAGTGGGGTCTCCGCACCTTTTGGCATCCAGCATGGAGCTCCCCCTGGGCCTCTTCTCCACCTGGTTTTCAGAGCTGATAGTATGTGGGATTTCATAGTACGAGTCTAAGGAACAGCGACCTGCCATGTCTCTCCTCTTCCAACCTGGAGGCAAAGCGGGGACCCACATTCGCCCTCAGGGTTCCTGGAGGGCGCCCACAGCCCCGCCACAGCACCATGGGCCTCAGAGAAACAACGCCCCTCCCCTAACATGCCCAATGCATGGAAACCTCGCCCCCCCCAAAAAAAAAACCTTCTCCAGTGCCCTGAGGGTGTCCCTGCAACCACAGGATGCGCCGTCTGGGCCACCGTCCCACGACCTTAAGTTAGGACCACGTTTTGGGGCCACAGCCAATGTGTTCTTCCTTCCCTCACGAGCCTGGGCGCCAGGGCGGGACATGGTCCCCACACAACCCCACACGCATAACCTCTCACGCACATGGGGTCCCCAATCTCCTCCTCGCCCCACCCAAGGAGGAAGGCCAGGCCCGGGGGGCGTAGAGCCCACGCACAGGCCCTCACCGCCGCCTCCGCGGAGCTCAGGGATGCCCCTCACTCACTCCGCCTGCCGCGGGGCCTCCCCGAAGCTCAGAGACCTCGACCGACCGCGCAGGGTCCGCGCAGGGCTGTGACCCACGCAGCGCCGCCGGCTCGCCGGCCTCCACTCGGCACGGCTCCGGGCGCAGGCGTCAGGTTTCCCGGGAGACCAGCCCGCCGGGCACGCGCCCGCTGCGGCTCTGAGCCTCCGCCAATCCCCGCGCCCGGCCCGGCCACACCCACCCGAGGCCCCGCCCCGGCCCGGCCACACCCACCGGCGTCCTGGGCTGGGCAGGGGGCTCGGCTCTGTGACCTCACAGGGCTCCTGGGCTGCCCCCCGCCGCCGCCGCCGCCGCCGCCGCCTGCCCGCACCCGGTGCCCCGCTGAGAGCCTCCCACCTGGGCGGCTGAGCCCCGGCCGGCCGTCTCCACCTCCGACACCCATCTTGGGGTCAAGCAGAGGATGTCGGGTCCGCCTCTGGGTCACGGGCTCCCCGGGGTGGGGGTAGCAGTCAGCGTTCCTAGCTCCCCCGTGAGGAAACTGAGGTACAGGGGTAAATGGAGTCGCCACGGTCACGCGCCAGGACGCCGCAGGGCCGACGTTTGATCAAGCTCTGCCGGCCTGCAAGGCCGGTTTTGTCCTTCAGTCAGTGTATGTGGAAGGCGCAGCGAGGCAGCTCATGGGCTCATGGGTGGGCTGCCTGGACCAAGGCGTCACTGGGGAAGCCTTTATGGGGAGAGGATCCCGAAGTAGGGTTTTGGAGAATGAGTAGGAGCTCTCTGATGAGAAGAGAGAGCGCACATTTCAGGGGACTGGACTAGGCGCAAAAGCAAGGGTGGGAAAGAGCACAAGGGCGTTCCGCAGCTGAAGCAGTTGGCACTTCCTGGACAGAGAGGGCGGGGCTCTGTGCAGACGCAGGAGTGGGGTTCGCCGCCCAGACTGCCCCTTAGGGCAGGGGAAAGGGGTAAGAAGAGGTGACGCCCAGGCCCTTCCCCCAGGAGCTGGATGGCCGGATTGGGGCAGCCGCGCCGGTCCCCGGTTCCAGGGTCGCCTCCTCCGCCCTGCAGCCTGGGGGGCGGAGCAGAGACAACTGGGCTGTCTCTACAACTCATGTGTGAGTAGAGGAAGAAAGTCCACTCAGACGTCTGGTCAAACCCCAGCCTAAGGGAGGCTGAGCAGCGTCCCCCTCGAGAGATAAGCCGAAGTCCTAACCCCTGAGAGAACTTTATTTGGAAGCAGGGTCTTCATCGATATAATCACAGGAAGAGGTCACACTGGATCCAAGTGAGCCCCAAACCAAGCAGCCAGTGGCTTTATAAGGAGAGGGAGGTTTGGAGACACAAACCAGAGAGAGAAACAAACACCAGCCGTTTCAAGCCATCCAGTTTCTTGTGATGCTTTGTGTAGCAGTGACTCTGGGAAACTAACATATGACCCAGCGTGGAAGGCTCTGAACAACTAAAAGGACTTGGGGCGGCTTTGGCAAATCTGACAATTTCGTGAGAACGGCAAAACAATTCTCAACAGTAGAATGCGGCCTCGGCAGAAGAGATGGCCTGCAAACCTGGCAAAGCCGGAAAAAGCAACGTGAAATGCCGAGGTCTTGCCTCTGTTCAGAAGAGCATACACACTGGCATTTTGAAAAACCAAGCACATAAAGATTAAAGGCCCTAGTTCCATAAGTTGATACAAGTCCTACAATGACACCAAAGAGTATATCCAAAAAGAATGTTTTCATAAGAAAAACATATTAATATTCACTTACGGTATTCAAGAATCTTAGTTTTTAAAGTTTTTTGTGAATTGGGAAACTTGGTAAATTCAGCAAATTAGTAATTCAGCAAACTGATCTTTAGGACGACTGGCTTTCAGCAAGTTAGCCACTCATGTTACCAGTTCCGGTGTCTGCAAATCTGAAAATGCCAGCCAAACCTGCCACTAAGGTGACGAAATTTAAAGAAACATGGCTGACGAGTGTTCCCGGGAAGGAGAGTGGCATTTCTATGAAAATTCAGTTGACGGCTTTGAAAAGTCAACAGGAGACACATAAAAACTGCAATCAAATTGGATGCAGGTGGGTTACTGTCAAAGATTGTTGGGGGAAAAATGTAGAAACTTCAAAAGGATTCCGCTGGCCGATTGCTTCTCGAGTGCTTTTGTCTACAGGAAGGAAAGGAAGGCACAATGCAGGGCGCAGTGGGGCCCTGGCGCCCAGGAGCAGCGCCTCGGCTGCCCTGCAGGAGGGAGCAGGTGTTAGGATCCCTCCCCAGAGGACAGGGAGGGAATCCACATGACACGAATGAGGTCAACATACATTCAGGGTAAGTGGATAAAAAATTGTTTTGCCTTTTCTGCTTTAAGTGACGTTTTAGATTGACTACACGATAGACTTATCTGGTATCAGAATCACATGGAGGGCGTGGTGACACACAGCTTCCTGAGTCCCACCCCAGAGGTCCTGATGCAGCAGGTCCCCAGTGGGTGGACCTGAAAACGTGCATTTCTACCACGTTCCCAGATGCTCCTGAAACATGACCACACTGTGAGAGCCGCTGCGCCGCGGTGTGCTGGGCAGGTGGGGACGGAGAGGGTGACAGACCAGACAAGGCAGGAGGGGCTTTCCACACCAAGTTAAAGACAGAAGCAACAAGACTTTTCTTTTTTTTTTTTTTTTAAACTTTTTAGGGCCGCACCTGCAGCATATGGAGGTTCCCAGGCTAGGGGTCAAATGGGAGCTACAGCTGCCAGCCTACACCACAGCCACAGCAACACGGGATCCGAGCCTTGTCTGCGACCCACACCACAGCTCACAGCAACGCTGGATCCTTAACCCACTGAGCAAGGCCAGGGATCGAACCTGCGTCCTCAGGGATACTAGTCGGATTTGTCACCACTGAGCCACAACAGGAACTCCCAGCAAGACATTTATAAACAGAGGGCAGTGCAGTCTATATGTGCTTTGAATGAGAGGTTTCAAGACTTCTGGCCTGGGACTCATTGTAATACCTCATTTTGTATCATGATTCAGTACAAACATAACTCCAAACATTTCCAGGAAAAACTTACTCTGTTCCGTGCATGTACCTAACGTTTTCATGTAGTCTACTCTTTTCTATACCATTTTATTACAAAGTAAAATTTGGGGAAGTTCTCATTGTGGCTCAATGAGAACAAGCCCGACTAGTATCCATGAGGATGCAGGTTCGATTCCTGCACTCACTCAGTGGGTAAAGGATCCAGAGTTGCTGGGAGCTGCGGGGTAGGTCACAGATGCAGCTCGGATCCAGTGTTGCTGTGGCTGTGGTGTAGGTTGGCAGCTACAGCTCCCATTCATCCCCTAGCCTGGGAACTTCCATATGCAGTGCGGCCCTAAAGAGCAAAAAATTTTAAAAATTAAAAAAAAATATGGGTCATGACCCACAAAACTGATTTCCCAACCCACTAATGGATCACAACTTGCTGAGTCGGGACCAACATTCAGAAACACTTTTAGAAGGCGTATTCTGGCTACAGCGAGGAAAGCTGGCAGGCTCCTCTCCAGAGGTGGGTGCCAAGGCCAGAAGAAGGTGGCCCCAAAAGCACAGCATTCCAGGTGGAGAGAATGGATTTGCGAGTTAGGATGGCTTGTCCCCGATTCAGTAACTCAGTGGGGTGAAGGAGCTTGGGGTATCGTTTCGAGGTCTTGAAACAGAAAACCAATCCAACAATGAAGGGTGATAGGCTGTCAGGAAACCAAACAGTCCAGAGGCTGGAGGTCCTTCACATCTGGTTAGATCCAGTGGCCCAACAATGTCAGGGACCATTTCTCCCATCTGTGCTCTCATCTAGGCTTCCTTCCCTTTGAGGTCACAAGGTGAGGGCAGAGGCCCCCAAGCCCCTCTCTCCTCTTTGGTTTACAGGACAGCCCAAGCCCTTTCCTGAAGCAGTCATGGGGGGCAGGCGTCACTGGTCGATGGAGGCAATGAGACGCCCACTTCTGCAGCAGGGGGACAGGGAATCTCCACCTAGCTGGCTGGCCTCCAGAAACTTGGGAAAACTGGACTCCCATCCTAGGAAAGTCAGAATCCCTCCTTAGGGCAAAGGGGGATGCTCCAAAGACCTTCCCGTGGTGACGTGAGAACTGCAGCCAATGAAGAACCCCGGGTAGCAAAAAAGACCTAACAGTTACCGATGCTTGAAGGCTTCAGCTGGAATGGAGAGAATCAAAATCACCCAGAGAGTCTGTACAGGTTCATTCTGCCAGACCACCCAGTCCTGCGGGGTGGGGTGGGGGGCGGGGGGTGGATAACTGGAGAATACTTTCTGGTAGAAGGGCCTGCAAATCTTAAGTAGTTAATGGAAATGAGTCAGAAGAGATGTTTTACTGTTATTAGAATTGAACGGAAACTGCAACAACTAAATGCAGTTTAAAGAACTACAAGGCAGTTTTGACTGAAACTGTCAAACCAGTTGTCTGCTGTCTGACAGCAGAGCAGAAAAACCTACTGAAGAAGCCTTCTTAGAAGGCAACTGTAGAGGCGCTCCTGTCGTGGCTCAGTGGTAATGAACCGACCAGTGTCCACGAGGATGCGGGTTTGATCCCTGGCCTTGCTCACTGGGTTGAGTCTGGTGTTGCTGTGAGCTCTGGTGTAGGTCACAGATGTGGCCTGGATCCTGCACTGCTGCGACTGTGGTGTAGGCTGGCAGCTGTAGCTCCGATTCAACCCCTACCCTGGGAACTTCCATAAGCCACGAGTGTGGCCCTCAAAAGAAAAAGAAGAAAGAAAAAAAAAAAAGGCAGCTGTATAAAGTTTAGTTTTTGATTTTTATTTTATTGTCTTTTCTAGGGCCGCTCCAGCAGCATATGGAGGTTCCCAGGCTAGGGGTCTAATCGGAGATATAGCCACCGGCCTACGCCAGAGCCACAGCTCACGGCAACGCCGGATCCTTAACCCACTGAGCGAGGCCAGGGATCGAACCCGCAACTTCACGGTTCCTAGTCAGATTCCTTCCCGCTGTGCCACGATGGGAACTCCCTAAAGTTTAGTTTTTCAAAGTTACAGTAATGACCCAAAAATTAATAGTTGAGAAAAATAAAAACGAAAATACTGGACTATGTAAAAACGTTGAAAAGCTAATGGTAAATAGCTTTATTTCATATAAACCATGCTTCACCATAAAAGGAAAATTAAAGTGCAGAAGTTACAGGGTGATTTGTTAGAAGGCAGATAACAAAAAGGAGTAAACAGGTGTACTAAAGGGCACCTCAGCCGGCAATGCAGTTATAAGAGAACTTCTTAAGGTGGCCAACCAACAAAACAACGCGGTCAGTGCACAGGTGACAACCTGTGACAGTCTACCGGGCGCGTCAACCACCGCTGGAGAAGCCCACCTCCGCAGCCCCGCCTTGCCGCCGCGCGGCCCTGGCCTGCGGGCCCTGAGGCTCGTTCCCCAACAATCCGGACCCGCCCACCCCACTACGGCCAATCGGAGTCTCCCAATGGTCAAGGGGCCAGGCAACGGCCGCAGCCCCGGCTCGGCCTGACCAATGAGGAGGCGGCCAGAGCCTTGGGGGTGTGCCCCGCCTGTGCTCGGCCAAGACCCGGCCGGGAGAGGGGAGGGGCGGCCCAAGGAGGCCGCTAGGACCATGGGGTGCCAGGCGGGCCGCCCGACGGCTCAAAATAGTCTCCCGGGCTGGGTGCCCGGGCGCCGGTCATGGACCCAGCACAAGCCGAACGCCGCGGAGCTGCCGAGGCCTCCCCGCCGCCGTTCGTGCGCGTCGCACCCTCGCTCTTCCTCGGGAGCGCGCGCGCCGCGGCCGCGCAAGCGATGCTGGAGCGCGCGGGCGTCACCCTGTGCGTCAATGTCTCGCGCCAGCAGCCCGGCCCGCGCGCGCCCGGCGTGGCCGAGCTGCGCGTGCCCGTATTCGACGACCCGGCAGAGGACCTGCTGGCGCACTTGGAGCCCGCCTGCGCCGCCATGGAAGCCGCGATGCGCGCAGGCGGCGCCTGTCTCGTCTTCTGCAAGAACGGCCGCAGCCGCTCGGCGGCCGTCTGCACCGCCTACCTCATGCGTCACCGCGGCCTGAGCCTGGATCGGGCCTTCCAGGTAAGCCCGGACTTCCGGGGTCGGGCCTTCCGGCGGGAACTTCCGTCAGGGCGGACCTCGAAACCGGAAGAGATTCTTCTGGGCGGGACGCGGCTCTGGGCAGGGGCGGGGCCCGCTCGTGGAGGCGGGGCCTCCGGGCCGTAGGGGCGTCCGCGGACTTGCAGCGAGCGCCGCACGGTGTGTGCAGCCAAAGCCCCTCGTTTGCAGGCGGTGAAGAGCGCCCGCCCAGTGGCCGAGCCCAACCCGGGCTTCTGGGCCCAGCTCCAGAAGTACGAGGAGGCCCTGAAGTCCCAGTCCCTCCTGCCGGGAGAGCCCGCGGGCCCGAGTGAGCCCTAGTCGGTCAGCCTTGGGGAAGGCCCAGCCCCAAAGCACCGCGCTCGGAGTTTGATGCGGCCTCCGGTGGGGAAGAGGTAATTCGTGCACCGACGGGAGGGTGGTCTTTGCCTCTCCTGCTTCACGTCCCACGGAATTTTCATTTTCTGCAACTTCCTGACGGTCTCTGGCCCCTCTTGACCGTAGTGCAGGAGTGTGTCCCCTGGGAGAGAACTGGGGACCCCTCCTCCCCAGATCACAGGTTTATTAGACAGGGCTCGGTCTGGAACATCAAAACCACTTCAATACGCTGCAGGTGCGGCCGACAAAGAGAAAAAAAAACAAACAAAAAATCTTCAGGAATTTTAGCCAGAAAGATATCTACTACAGAGAGATGGAGGCCGGGTAGCCAAGGTCAGGAGTCTCGCAGCCTCTGCACCCTGACCGGGGCTGCCTTCCACTCGGATGCCGGGGACTCCGGGAGGACACCTGGGGCTGCCACCTGCTCAAGCCACAGTGGCTTTCCCCAGTCCCACACTGGCCCTATCACAGAACCAACATGGGATCCAGCAGGGGAGGGCCCTCCGTTTCCATATTTGTAGCTGCTGCAACACACAGGTGAGGGTGGGCACTCTTGCGGCTCTCCGTGTCCGTACCCGCATCCTACCTGCCCGGCCTCCCAGTTTGAGCAGCAGCATCAAGGCCTGGCCTGACACCCTGCAGCCACGGCCATGCCCACAGGGCACTGACCACCCACACGTCTGAGCGTGTCGACTCCCCCTTTGGATCAGGGGCCCCTCACCTGGACGTCCTATGGCCAAAGACGATACTAGGAACTTCACCATCAGCACCTCCCAAGTAAGATGGGGGGCAAAGAGCGGAAGAAACACTGGGTGACACATGCGCCACAGGTACTCTCGCCCTGGCCAGTACGTGCAGAGGTGCACATCACAACGTAGCGACTAAAGTGCTGCAGTTGGTATTACCGTCTCCACCCTCTCTCAGCCAGGGCCTCGGGTCCGGGTCCTTGCAAGAGCCTACATTAGCTAGACTGCCCCGTGCCGTCCCTGTCAACCCAGCAGTGTTGGGAGGCATCCTGAATTCCAGAATATTCCTCCTGGCCCCACTGAGCAGCAGCAAAGCCCCGCTGCCCTGTGAAAGTCAGGATCAGTCACCTCCCCCTCCCCCGCCCCAGCAGAGCAACCCCTGATCCCTCGGTGGCTTGCGGAGCCCCAGATGGCTACGTGGTGGCTCATGTCATTTCGTCACCAACAATAAATGCCATTGTCTCCACTTGGCAGGCGCCAAATGGCTCCGTCTGTAACCTCAGGTAAGCTGAATGGTTTGCCCACCTAGGAAGTCGGGGAGTTCCTGTTGTGGCTCAGCAGTAGTGAACCTGACTAGTATCCATGAGGACACAGGTTCAATCCCTGGCCTTGCTCAGCGGGTTGAGGACCTGGCGTTGCTGTGAGCTGTGGTGTAGGCCAGCAGCTGTAGCTCTGATTCAGCCCTAGCCTGGGCACTTCCACATGCCACAGATGCGGCCCTAAGAAAACAAAAACCAAAACCAGCTAGGGCATCAGAAGCCAGGGCCTGAGCCCAGATATTTATCCTGCATGCTCATGGTAGCTTTGCTGGCCACCCCCTCACCTGCTGACCTGGCCCTGGGTGACAGGGGCACAAGGACGTCAGCCTGAACGCAGCTGAAGGACGTCTTTGGGTCACAGCTTTTCATTTCACCAGCTCCATTCTGAGAACCTTCCACCTGAGGCCCAGGTATCCCGGGACCTTTGTCCCAGGGACCACACAGCCCCCACCTGAGCTGGCTTCCTGGGAGCTTCCCCACCTCCACATCTACCTGCTAGCAGGGGAGGCAGGAACCCACTTCCCTCCCTGGTGCCAGTCTCCTTGAACAGGGTGTCCAGTCCGTGTGCATCCAGACGGCTGGGGTGCAGGCAGAGTGTCACCTGCACCAGCCCACCCCAGCCAGCCAGGATGGGATCCCGCAAAGGCTGGTGTGTGAAAACTCCTACGGGACGAATCCCAGCCTCTGGCGGTTCTGACTTGCAGGTTCCTCTCCCCGGGAGACGGGGGCAGGGTGAGGGGACACACCGCCGTCACCCTGGAGCTTTGTCAGCAGGGCAGTGGCCCCCAGCACTGAAGGCGCTGCCTGCACCCTGTCAGGGCCTGGGTGCAGAGCGGAGAGACGCTGTGGCCTTCGCAGTTCTCAAGCGTCTCGGGCTGGCTTGAACATTGTCACACACACCCGCCTGCTCCTTCAGGACTGACCCCTGGGTGCTAGCTCCCAGGGTGGGGATGGGAGAAGGGGTAACCGCCCCACTGCTCTCCTCTCCTGTGCGCAGGACCGGCCTCTGGGAGACACCCAGGGCCCTCCCGGAGAGAAGGGATGGGACCCAACCCCTGCTTTCCCAAGTGCAGAGGACCAGGAGGGCAAGATGCCCGGATGTTAGCATGCCCTGAGTGCCCAGGTAGCTGGCAGACCTACCTGAGGGTGGCGAGGGCAGGCCAGCGTGGGGGCCACACGCGGTCCTCATGGGGGGTCTTCCAGCCACACTGGCCTGGGAGAGGGGGGGCTCCAAAAGGCTGGTCAAATTGGGAGTGCCGTCTAAAACGCTCTGCCCTTGGCATGTGGGCAGGCGCTGGGCCGCCTGAGGGCACCCAGGACTCATCAGACCCCAGCTCTCCCCCGTCTTGAGTCTCAGATACAGAACCGAACCCACTCCTTGGGTGACTGGTGAGATTGGGGTGTGGGTCCTGATAAGGAGGCTGTGCCCCCCCCCCAGCTAGGATGGCACAGAGGGAACACTGAGATGCCGTGGTGCCTGTGCTCCGAATCAGTGAACATGCGTCCTGCCCTCGCCGGCCTTCCTGCACCGCCCCCACGCTGGGGAGGCCAGCAGGCCGGACACTCGGTTACAGATGGGCGCACTGGCTCCAGAAGGATTAACCACCACTCGGGGCTGGCTCAAGGGTCAAGGGCAGTGTGAGTCAGGCCCCACTCTTCGCCACGTGGCGACTGAGCAGGGGAGAGAGGAGCGTGGGGGTCCCCAAAGCCCCGGATCCTTCCAGGATGACGGCAGCATCTTGGTGGCCCCTCTCGTACCACAGCGCTGAGACCCACCTGGCGCTGGCCCTGCGAGCGTGCCCGCTGGTCGCCAGCCTCCCCCTCCCCTCTGGGCCCAGGTCTCCGGATGGACCAGGGGTCAGGTTACTGCCCAGCACACGCCTCCTAAGCCATCTCCATCCAGGGCCCTGCCAGCCCTCAAGGCAGCAACATCCAGCAGAACTTTCCATGAGGATGGGCCATCTGCCCTGTGGACTATGGCCGCCACGAGCCAGACACGACCCTCCCTCCCGGCACACAGGGAGGCCTCGGCTGGCACAACTGGAACTGAACCGCTCACGAAAATCCAAAGAGCCACACTACCCAACAGCGCGGCCATAAGGCTCCCGAGCTGCATGCCCTCCACGCACGCCGCACAGGCCACCGGCCTCACGGGGAGTGGGTGTACGGGAACCATTCCCTCGCGCCCTCCCCGCGCTGGGACCCCCGAATGGACGACTAGCCCGGAGCGCGCGACGCGCACCTCCCGGCTTCCCTGCCGCAGGCACCTGGCCGGCCGCAGCCCTGGAGGGCTGGGCCTCCCGACTCCTGGCGGCTCCCGGGCGCGGGCCGGGTAGGAAGCGCGCAGGGCCGGGGAGACCTTACGGCCGTTCGGCCACCCGGAGCAGCCCGGTCCCACACAGCAGCGCCGGCCCCAGCTTTGCGCCCCGGGCCGCGCCCATCGCCCTCGGCCCCGAGCGGAGCTCCCAGGCTCCCCAGCCGACGCGCGGCGCCGCGGTGCCCCCCGGTGCCCCGGGCTCGCGGCCCCAGCCCCGCTCACCGCCCGCCATCCCCGGCGCCCGCGGCTCCCCGCGCACAGCGCCCCCGGCGGCGGCGGCCGAGCGGAGCCCGAGCGGGGCGGCGCGCGGCGCGGGGCCGGGCCGGGCGGCTCCCGGCGCGACTTCCTGTTGTGCCCGCGCCCCGCCGCCGCCGCCGCCGCCGCCGCCGCCGCTGCCCGGCGCCCCTCGCCCGCTGCCCGCGGCCCCGCGCGGCCGCCGCCCATGGATGGCCCCTAGCGCGGGCGGCCATGGCGGCGCAGTGCTGCTGCCGCAAGGCGTCCGGCCCCGAGGCTGCGCCCGCCCGCCCGCCGCCCGAGCCGCCGCCCGCCCTGGACGTGGCCTCGGCCTCCAGCGCGCAGCTCTTCCGCCTCCGCCACCTGCAGCTGGGCCTGGAGCTGCGGCCCGAGGCGCGCGAGCTGGCCGGCTGCCTGGTGCTCGAGCTGTGCGCGCTGCGGCCCGCGCCCCGCGCGCTCGTGCTCGACGCGCACCCGGCCCTGCGCCTGCACTCGGCCGCCTTCCGCCGCGCCCCCGCCGCCGCCGCCGCCGCGGCCGAGCCGCCCTGCGCCTTTGCCTTCGGCGCCCCCGGGCCGGGGCCGGCCCCGCCACCCCCGCTGCCCGCCTTCCCCGAGACGGCCGGCGCGGAGGCGGCCTGCTGCCCGCTGGCCTTCCGGGTGGATCCGTTCACCGACTACGGCTCCTCGCTCACCGTCACGCTGCCGCCCGAGCTGCAGGCGCACCAGCCCTTCCAGGTCATCCTGCGCTACACCTCGACCGACGCCCCCGCCGTGAGTCCGGGGCGGGGGCGGGGGCGCTCGGAGCGGCGGGCGGGGCGCGGGGTCGTCTTCAGGCGCCGCCAGGCTAGGGGGCATTAACATGGGCTGTGCGCCGGCGGCACCTGCCGAGGGGTGGGGCCAGCCTGGCTCCAGAGGGGCGCTCCCCGACCTGGCCTTGGAGTCCTGTCCAGGCGCCTGCAGGGGTTCCCAACTGTGCCCGGAGAGCCCTTAGGAGCCTTGGATCCAGTGAGAGCCTGGGTGCTGGGTGCTGGCCACAGGCCGTGGGGACAGGAGACGGCATGCCACCACGGAAGCCTGTGCGTTCAGGTGGCAGGGACCATCCCTGCCTGGGGACGAGGGCAGCATCTGGTGAGCACATGCCAAGCCAGACATCTGCTGGAGCCTGGCACTGAGAGTGTCAGATGTGGAAGGGCCTCCGTGTGACCTGAGCCTTCCAAGGACTTGTGGGCGCCCCTCTGTTCCCTGGAGGTGGCTTGAGGTCCAGACCTGCCAGAGCAGCAGGCAGAAAGGGCTTGCTTGGCTCTAATGCTTTGGGCCCTGGGCAACAACTGGCAGATGCTGCAGCTGGGTGGCCGCGTGTTCCCAGCACAGACACACACCAGCGCTTTGGGCATGGAGCTCCCTCTGCTCCCGGGGGGCTCAGCACCAGGCTGGGTGGCCCAGGCTGGGTGCCGCAGCCGCTGCATTCCTCCACCGTGGTGGGGCTTTCAGGATGGAGCAGGACCTTTCATTCCTGTCCCGTGCGGACAGCACACTTGTGACACGACCCCCCACCCCGCACACAGGTGTGCGGGAGCGCACACACCCACACAGCTCTGGGAGACCCCAGAAGGTCCCACCTGTCACACCCATGGCATGTAAAGGGACAGGGTGATGGGCGAGTGAGGCAGAGGCATCAGGCCAGGGGCCACCAAGGTGACATCTGGACAGGAGGAGCCTAGACCAGACACACACCTGCGGACTTCCTGCGTCATTCCCAGGCGCCCTCAGCAGGCCCTGCCCCCTCCCCTCCTTTGGGAGCTTTGCTGCGTGTGCTGGCCTGGCCACTCACCGGCTGGGGTGGCCCCGGCAGCCTGCTGCCCTCTGACAGCCAGGGCCTCCCACCACAGCAGTGAGAAAAGGGGGCTGGGTCTTCCCTGACCTTGACCTGTAAACTTGGAGCCTGTTTGTCTGGTCCACCAAAGACCAGCAGAGTGTGGGCACCAGGGCCCGTAACAGGCCACCCTGCTGGTCTGACCCTGCCCCCAGCAGCCGGACCTCGGGGGCCTGTGCCCAGTGTGAGCCAAGGGCTGCCCGCAGCAGAACCCGCGTTCTCTGGCGTCTCCTTGACGCAGATTCCTGGGTCCCAGCCCCAGAAGCTCAGTGGCAGGGCTCAGGAGTCTGCATTCTTGAACGGGCTCCCCAAACGGGCCTTCTGAACATCTGAGGCAGCCCCGGGGGCTCAGCAGAAAGGGACGGTAGCGCCACTGGCCCCGGGGGTGAGAGGGCAGAGATGTAGCGGCAAAAGGAAGTTTTGAAGAAGCCTGTGGACGCTGACAGTGGCCTGGCTGGGGCTGCAGGAACTGGATAGGCAGCCCTGCCAAGTCTGGGGATCCGCTGAGATCTGGGGTCCCTGCCTCTCTCGTCTCCGCATGGACAGCACCCAGTGGCGAGTAGTGGTGTCCACAGACCTGTCACTTGCAGGGGACTGGGGTCCTTCCACAGTGGCCCTGGGAGGACCTGTGTGCCTTTGGTCCCTTAAGTGGACAAGGAACAGCCCAGTTTGCTTCAATGACTGTGCTGTCCTTGGGGCAGGAGGGCAGTGGGAGAGCAGATTCAGGACCCTGCAAAATGGCCATGGTTGGGCAGGACACCACCCCCCCCCCGCCCCCGCCCCCGCCCCCGCCAGCCACCAGGCTCCATGCTGACTTTCCTGGAGATTCCAAAATGCTTGGGTGGAGATGAGAAGGGGTGGATTGAAATGGCTCTGGGCAGAGCTGGTGGCGGTGGTGGGCAGGAGGGCACAGGGGAGGGCTCCCTACGGGGGTGGGGCCCAGCCCCGGCATCTGGGGGGGAGCTGGCCCGAGAGAGGCATCCAGCAGGCGTGGAGGCAGGAGGCAGCGCCACCCTCCCAGGAGCACGCCTGTTCTCGGCACCTCCCTGGACCACCAGCACTGCGCAGGGGAGGTGGCTTTCAGGCAGGGAAAGGCTGCCCTGAAGGGCGTCATCCCCCTGGTCCCCAAGCCCATCCCGGGGACACCCTGTGAGCCAGGTCGTAAGGGGAGGTCCCAGCCCTCCTGCAGCTGAGCGAGGGGCCCGGCAACGCTGCCTCAGCCTGGCCCAGCAGGGAGGTGGGCAGCTGGGTGCTGGCGGCCGTCGAGGGGTCTTCCGCCACTTTCCAGACATAGGGCCAGTGGTCTCCACGAGGCTGTTCCACTCCAGCGTGTCCTCTAAGCACCTGGCCTCAGCTCCCTGGCCTGGGGTCCATCTCCCTGTGGGGGTCCCTCCCATCCCTAGGTGTGGCCTTGGGCCCCGGCCTGCCTGCTCCCTCCCAGCAGGCCAGGCCCCCAGGATGCTGGCCTCTGCACGATTCCACGTCCGTGGCACCCTTTCCTGGCTGAGACGGGGTCTGCTCCCGCCTGGCAGAGCCTGGACCCAGGTGGGGGCCTCCTGGCCGGACGGAGGCCCGGCCCTGGGGACGAAGCGCAGGGCACCCGGGTCAGCTGCCCCACCTGCCCACAGCGGGCAAGCCCTGGTGCCCAGGAGCTGCTGTTGGCCGTGAACGAGCCCCATCAGGCCTCCCCCTGACCCTTCCTTGCTCCCTTATCTCCTGCTGCTGCCCCCATGGCCCTGGGCCTGGAAGCCCGAGCCGGACAGTGGGATGGGGTCACTTCCCAAGGCTTCACTCTCCGGAAGAGCTCTGTCCAGCTTCCAGGGATCAAGGCCGGGCTGGCAGGGGTGCCCTAGTGCCCCACGTGCTGCTCTCAGTGGGGCAGGGCCGCCTGGTCCCCCACCCGCTGGGCGCCTGCCTTCCTTGCTCGGGGCTCCAGAAGGCCTGCGGGGAGGGCGTGACTGGCCAGAGCCCGGGGGCTGTCGGCTGATGCCCACCCACTCCCACTGCAGATCTGGTGGCTGGACCCGGAGCTGACCTACGGCAGTGCCAAGCCCTTTGTCTTCACCCAGGGCCACTCCGTCTGCAACCGCTCCTTCTTCCCGTGCTTTGACACGCCCGCGGTCAAGTGCACCTACTCGGCGGTGGTCAAGGTCAGTCCATCAGCAGCCCCTCCTCCTCACGCTTCCCTGCCTTGACCTGCCCCCCGCCCGCTGCCCCTGGGACCACTGGCCTAGAAGGAGCCCCCTCCTCACTGTGCGAGAGGGGCAGCCCGATGGCGTTGGGGCCCTGGGCCCAGGGCGAGCCGCAGGCCCACCTGGAGTGGCTGGAGCCCGGGGGTCCTGGCCCGAGCCTGGCAGCACCTCCCCACTGGGGCAAGAGGTGTGCAGACCAGGAGCTTGAGTTCCCCGAACAGCGTGGGGGTCCCTGATGGGGATGGGAGGGTCCCTGACAGCGAGGCAGCCACCTGACCTGGGACGTGAGGCTTCCCGTGGGAACGCAGGGTGTCCTGACTCAGGCTGTGGCGTCCCCACTGGGGACATGAGGGACCTGACTCGGGGTGCCCTGATGGGCGGGGCCTCCTCGCACGCAGGCCCCGACCGGGGTGCAGGTGCTGATGAGCGCCACCCAGAGCAGCTACGTGGAGGAGGAGGGCGTCTACCGCTTCCACATGGAGCACCCCGTGCCCGCCTACCTCGTGGCCCTCGTGGCCGGGGACCTCCAGCCGGCAGACATCGGGCCCAGGTAGGGCCGCCTCTTGCGTCCTGCAGCCGCTGCCGCTGCCCGGGGTCCAGGCCTCACGGAGATGCCAGCACGCGTGGCTGTGCGGCCCGAGTCCGCGGCTGCCCTGTTGAGGAGCCCACAGTGGGGCCAGGCCGGCCAGGCTCCTCTCACCCCCACGTACCCCAGCCCTGGAGGCGGGGCTCCCCCCCCCCAGCCCCCTGCTCAGGCTGGTCCCCCTGTGCGGCCTCCTGGACGCAGAGACAGGAGGAGGGGGCGGCCCCGCCGTGGGAAGGGCGGGGGCGGCCGGGTGGCCGTGAGTGAGGCGGGGCGGGGGCAGCGGGCCAGACCAGGTGGAGGGGGTACCTGAGCCCAGGAGCAGAGGGCAGGCCTGGAGGATGAGCGGGCTAGGGGCTGGGGGCTGGTCGGCCCCAGCCCACCCTCTCCCCTGTGACAGGAGCCGCGTGTGGGCCGAGCCGTGCCTCCTGCCCACAGCCACCAGCAAGCTGTCGGGCGCCGTGGAGCAGTGGCTGAGCGCGGCCGAGAGGCTGTACGGGCCGTACCTGTGGGGCAGGTACGTCCTGGGGCTCTGGGAGCCCTGGCGGCTGCGGGGTTGGGGGGGGGGGCAGAGGGCGGGTCCCCGCCCTCCCGGGAAGCACTGGGGTCCAGGGTCGGGGGGGCCTCGTCTGACCTGGGGAGGAGGGGGTGCCCGCCGTGGGGCCGGCCCTCTCAGGGTCCCCGCCTGTGCTCCCCCCCCCCCCCCGGCAGGTACGACATCGTCTTCCTGCCGCCGTCCTTCCCCATCGTGGCCATGGAGAACCCCTGCCTCACCTTCATCATCTCCTCCATCCTGGAGAGCGACGAGTTCCTCGTCATCGACGTCATCCACGAGGTGGCCCACAGCTGGTTCGGCAACGCCGTCACCAACGCCACGTGGGAGGAGATGTGGCTGAGCGAGGGCCTGGCCACCTACGCCCAGCGCCGGATCACCACCGAGACCTACGGTACTGCCCTCGGCCGCCCGCCGGGTGGAGGAGGGCGTGGCGCTGCCGCCCGGGCGGGCGCTGCACAGGGCGCTGAGCCCAGCCTGGCCCCCGGGGTGTGGGCCCCCGGCCGCGCGTGCGTCCAGCCGGGTGGCCGGGGCTCAGCGCCGCAGGGCTCCGGGCGGGAGCAGCGGCCCCGGGTGCTCAGGCCAGCCCCCTGCCCCTGCCCAGGTGCTGCCTTCACCTGCCTGGAGACAGCCTTCCGCCTGGACGCCCTGCACAGGCAGATGAAGCTCCTTGGGGAGGACAGCCCGGTCAGCAAGCTGCAGGTCAAGCTGGAGCCAGGTACCCGCTCCTGCAGGTCCTGCTCTGCGCGGATCAGTGTCACCCCGCAGGGCCGCTTCACCCACGCCTTGCTTTCTCTGCCCCGTGGCATCTCCGCTGGCCAGGTGCCCCAGCCCCAGGTGGCCTCCCCAGGCTCCCTCAGCCTGCCACCGCCTCACAGGCTCTGAGCACCCATCACAGGGTGGGAAGGCCCCATCCGTGCCCTCCCGGGGCATGCAGACACGAGGGACGGCGCCCTTGGCCCCTCCTGCCCCAGGACACAGGCGGAGGGCACTGCCCAGAGCCAGGCTCTTCTTCTTGTAGGGGTGAATCCCAGCCACCTGATGAACCTGTTCACCTATGAGAAGGGCTACTGCTTCGTGTACTACCTGTCCCAGCTCTGCGGGGACCCCCAGCGCTTTGATGACTTCCTCCGGGTGAGCGGCCCCTCCCGGGACAGGCCTCCCCCCCATCCCTGCCCACCGCCCTGGTACGGGGGGGGTGGTGGTGGTGGTGGAGCAGGGGCCTGGGAGCGGAGCTGGGACCCCGTGCCAGGCGCTGGCTCCGCCCTCTTCTACCCTCCCAGTTCGGGCTGCTTGGTGGGACCCGGGTGGCAGGTGTGGGTGCCTCTGTGCCCGCCCTGGGCCCTGCACCCCTCACCACCTTTGCAGACCCCTCCGTGTGGGGGCCTGTCTGAACCCTGCCCCCGCCCCAGCAGGCCTACGTGGAGAAGTACAAGTTCACCAGCGTGGTGGCCCAGGACCTGCTGGACTCCTTCCTGGCCTTCTTCCCGGAGCTGAAGGAGCAGAGCGTCGACTGCCGGGCAGGTGAGTGGCCTTGGCCTGCGGGGGGGGCTGTGGGTCTGAGGGTGGGCCTGGGGGCTCGGCTGTACCACGCGGCACCTCTGCCTGGAGGAAGGCCCTTCGGGTTGCTCTGCCCTTCCTGCAACCAAGCCTGGCTGGATGAGGCGAGCCTCAGACGCTGTAGGGCAGAGAGGAGGGTGAGTGTCCTGGCCAGGAGGGGCCCTGAGGACCTCCCGGAGGAGAGAGCGCTCAGGCTAGCAGATCTGGTGGGGCAGCCCCCCAAAGAGAGTGATGGGAACTGTGCGAAGGGCCTGGGGCGCGACCCGCAGGCAGAGGGAGGTTTGCCTCCGACCTGGCTGGAGCCAGCTGGCCTGCCTGTGTGAGGGTCCCGACGGCGTCCCTGGTCGTCCAGGGGCTCAGGGGCCTAGGATACCGGGGGGGGGGGGGGGGGTCTGAGGTCTGGGGAGGAGCCAGGGTTGGCAGGAGGGCAGTGGGGCGGGGCCGGGACCCTGTGTTTGGAAGGTTTGATAAGTGCTCAGGGCTTTGTGAGCAGCGGGCAAAGCCTGCTCTCCCAGCCACCCAGCTCCGGCGCTGTAGAGCAGGGCGTCACTGCCCACCCTCTGGGGGTACAGAGCGTCCCCCCAGGCCCCACCCAGGGGTTTAAAGTGCCTTGTGGTTTTCTGCCCAGGAGAGGCGTGGAGAGGAGGGTGCCTCCATCACGGCTCCAGCCCTGGGAGCACCGCTTCACAAGGGCTCCCCCTCCAAAGTGCCCCCCACCCCCGGGGGGGGGCGCTCCCAGGCCATGAACAGTCACTGCCAGGGACTATGCCCAGGAGTGTCCTGGGCAGGCCTGCCGGGGCCCCAAGATCCCGTCTCCCCCCAGGGCTGGAGTTTGAGCGCTGGCTCAACGCCACGGGCCCCCCGCTGGCCGAGCCGGACCTGTCTCAGGGATCTAGCCTGACCCGGCCGGTGGAGGCCCTCTTCCAGCTGTGGACGGCCGAGCCCCTGGACCAGGCGGCCGCCTCCGCCCGCGCCATCGACATCTCCAAGTGGAGGACCTTCCAGACGGCGCTCTTCCTGGACCGGCTCCTGGACGGGTCCCCGCTGCCCCAGGGTGGGTCCTGGGAGGGTGGCTTCTGGTGGGGCGGGAAGGGGCGTGACGGGCGGCCCTGACCCGCGTGGTCCCGCAGAGGTGGTGATGAGCCTGTCCCAGTGCTATTCCTCGCTGCTGGACTCCATGAACGCGGAGATCCGCATCCGCTGGCTGCAGATCGTGGTCCGAAACGACTACTACCCGGACCTCCACAGGGTGCGGCGCTTCCTCGAGAGCCAGGTGCGGCGCCTGGGCGTCCCAGAGAGGGCGGTGGGGACCACGGGGTACCTGGGCTGGCAGGGGGCGCGGGCGAGCGGGTTCCCAGGGCGCATCGGAGCACCTCCCCCAGCCCCGCCCCGTCCTCACTCCCCGCCCCGGCCCCTGTGGGTGCCCGCAGCCCGGGCTCGAGGAGCCGGGGTGTCTGCAGCGGGCCCGCGGGGGCGGGGCGTGGGGGGGGTGCCCGCGTGCGACTGAGCCCCGCCCCGCAGATGTCGCGCATGTACACCCTGCCGCTGTACGAGGACCTGTGCACCGGCGCGCTCAAGTCCTTCGCCCTGGAGGTCTTCTACCAGACGCAGGGCCGCCTGCACCCCAACCTGCGCAGGACCATCCAGCAGATCCTGTCCCAGGGCCTGGGCCCCGGCGCCGAGCCCAGCGCGGAGCAAGGCGCCGCCGGAGCGGACTCGGAGGCGGCCGCGGACTCGGAGGCGGCCGCCGACACGCCAGCCCTGCTGCTCGGGGACGAGGCCCCCGGCAGCGCCATCTCTCTCAGGGACGTCAATGTGTCCGCCTAGCCCTGCCGCCCCCCCCCCCCCCCCCCCGACACCACGATTGTGCCTTCGGCGCCCGGGCTGCCATGACTGCGCCTCGGCTCTGGCCGGGAGCTCTGCCCGGGCCCACGCCCCGCTGCGGGCTCTCCGGGGACCTCCCGTGGCCGGCGAGGCCCGCGGACCTGGTCCCTCAGCTCTCTTGCACTGCAGGCCCCGGAGCGGCCCGCACACGCCACGCCCTCCTGTCTCAACACTGACCTGACCGCCAGCGCTGCCCCGGGGCGACGGCGCCCGCCACACTGTGCCTTACATCTGCGGGAGGCCCGCCTCCTCCCCGCAGGGCCCTGCAACCCACCCCTGGGGGTGGCAGCCTCAGGTGGCCCCTGCAGAGGGTCAAGGACACAGAGCAGCCCTCCGCGTGGGGGCCAGGGACAGCCGGGAGAGGGTGGATGTCCCTGGGGAGGGGTCCCCGGAAAGCCTTAGCTCCTCAGGGAACACGGGTCCCAGGCCCCAGGGAGTGGGACAGTCTGTCTCCTGGCTGCCTGAGGCCGGTGCAGCAATAGCACGTGGGAAGGGCAGGCGGCACTGGTGCTCTTTGTGGGCCCACCCTGCTGGAAGACGCCTGGGGACCCGGTGGTTAGAGCTGGGCCACCTGGGGGACAGCCGCCATGGGGTCACCGCGATCGTCCCATTAAACCTCCACTCTGCAAACTACCTGCCGGCCTCCCCGCCCACCTCTCGTGCTTCGCCTCCACCAGCTGCCCCAGGTCGGGGTCCAGAGCTGGGCACAGCCCTGTCCTCCCACACAGGCCCCTGGCCAGACGCGGAAGATGCTGGACAGGGCTGAGGGCCCCTCCTAACCATCTCAGCTCTGCCCTCCGGGGCCCCTGGGGGTCTGAGCACCAGCTGCAGGCTGCCCTGCCCTCCCCCAGCCCCTCAAATGCCAAGGCAAAGGAGGCCTCTTGTCACCAGCCTTGCCGTGGGCCTTTCTCATCAACGTGTCCTGTCCCAAACGAGTAAGGGAAGGGCTGATCCCGGAGGACGGAGGTTGGGGGCACCGGGCATCCGCTGGCACAGGTGCAGGAGAGGCTGCAGGTACAGGTGGGGCTCAGACAAGGGATGAGGCCGGGGGCTCCCCTTGGGGCACCGGTGCGAAGGAGGGCTGAGCCGTGGGTGCTGGGGTGAGCCTGACAGGGCAGCCAGCCTCTCCTGTGGGTCTGTGCGTCGGCACTGCAGGACGCCCACCACGACTGCGCGCTCTGGCCCCGGAGCAACACGTCGCCTGACCCCCTGAGCATCCAGAGCCCCACGCTACACCAGGGGGCCAGGATGTGGGCGGACCAGCCCCCAGGTCACCACATAGCCGGCTACCTCTCTCTGCTGCCCTGGAGATCCCACCCCGGCCAAGAGATGAGCCGGGCCCTGCCCAGTCGTGGTCCAGGATTGCAGGGGGCGGGGGGGGGGGGTCTCCACCAATGAGCAAGGGCCTGTGTCGTGCCTGCACCGGGACCAGCTGGGGCTCCGTTCCACCCGGAGACTTAGGAGCTGACAGGCCAGTCACCCACCCTGCAGAAAACAGGATTGGCCAAGCGGCAACACCCCTGCCGAAGGAGAGTAACGGAGGTGCCCAGCGGCAGAGCCAGAGGCCTGCCAGGGACCCCATCCTGGGAGTGGGTTCCCCCACCCTGGGTTCCTCGTGGCCCTTGGCCCTGCCCCTGGAAAGGCCTAGCCTCTTCCTGGCCACACCTGAACATGGCGCTGGCCAAGCCCTCCTGGCAGGCTGAACTGTTGCTCAGCCACCTCCCTGCCGAGGCCGTCTTGGTCCCAGGTCCCTGGTTTCTTTGGCAGCTCAACTCTCAGAACCCCGTGGTCCCCGATTCCAGCGCCAGGCCTGCCTGCGGGACACACGGCTCAGATGTGCTTCGCTCCGCGCTGCCTGCCTCGCCCGACTGTGCAAAGCTCAGAAGCGAGCCCAGCGCTGTGAGTGGGGTGCCACCCGACCCCGCTGCCTTGTCCTTGTCACCGTCCAAGCTGGTCCTGACCTGCCTGGGAGCCCCTGCGCCCCAGCCCGCAAACCCGGGAGGTTTTCGTAGCCTCTCTCTTCCTCGTGGTGTCTTGCCAAACACAGCCTGTGACCAACACACGGCTGCCAGCATTTCCCAACCTCTCCCGCCAGACCTGCCAGTTATTTTTGGCCGCCGCTTGTCTCGTGAGTCACCACAGTTGAAATCTGCCAGATGTGTCACCGCTGCGCGCACAGCCCGCCACGCTGCAGTCTCGGGGCATGGGCCCTCCCAGCCCCGGGCCGGTCCTGGGTCCCGTGTCCCGGCAAGGCCCCATACCTCCGCTGGGGCTGCCCGCGCTCCAGCAACAAGTGACCCCACGAGACGAACATCTCCAACAGCCAAAGTTTATTTCTCTGCCATGCACGTGCCCGTCAGGCCAGGTGGGGCGGTGCGCTTCCCGTCACGGGTTCCTCAGGGGGCTGTGTTCCGCGCCAGAGGGAGGCAGGCTGGGCAGGGCTCGCAGCGGCCATCGGTTGTGCCGGGGTGACACGCCACATCCGCTCACAGCGCTCACACCTGCCCCATGCACGGAGGTGGGGGTTTCAGCAAAGGACAGTAGGGACCCCCATAAGGGCTGAGGGCACAACGCTGGGAGGCAGCTGCATTCTGGGGACAGAGAAGGGCGTGGTCAGGCAGCAGAGTGGTCAAGGGGGTCGTGTCCAGAACGGGGACAGGTGCCGTGAACATCAGGCCAGCTGGGGCCACGGAAGGCGGGCCCGTGAGGCGGGGTCCTGGGGGAGCCTCTCTGGAGTCCAGGCGTCTGAGCCCCTTGGGCCGGGTCCTATGTGGTCCAGACTTCCAGACTTCCCGTCCCCCACTCTTGCTGGGACTTACTGGGCCACATGCCGCGGGTGGAACTTCAGATCTAAAGACCAAGCCCAACCGCGCACCCGCCCGGGACAGCGCCCAGCAGGCGGGAGGGCCGCACACACACCAGCCCAAGCCGAGGCCCGGGAGCGGGGCCAGGGCCCCGAGGACCACAGCCACAGGCAGCCTAGCCGCCCAGCGGGGCTGAGATACAGCGTGAGACAGCCGCAGGCACTTGGGAGTTGACCAGCGGCCAGAGAGCTTGGGTTCTTTAAGGGGACGCTTTTAAAATTTTGGATTTCATTAGGGAAACAGCACAGTCGCCATGAAGACAAGACTCAGGGGCTGGAAAACCGACAAAGCTCACTCCCAGTCAGCAAAGGGACTGGGAATGGGGCGCGTGCAGGGGAGCGGGGGCAGAGTTCACCCGAGACCTGGGGTCGTGGAGCTGCACAAAGAAGCTCAAATACATCATCCACCCAGGCATCCTCGCCCCCTACGGCTGGGACTTGGCCTCCCCCTCTGAGCCTCTGCACGCGCCCGCCAGGCCTCCCTGGCCAGGCCGAGCCACCTGCAGCCGCCACCATCAAGGTGTGCTCCTAAAACGGCTGTCCTTTCCCGAAGAGGAAGCGGAGTCAGCTGTTAAGGGTTTCTCTTCACTTTCTAAATAGTTACCGGCCAGACCCTGGGAGGAAGAAGCCCAAGAACAGAGGAAGGGCGCCTAGAGGCAGGGCCTGGCAGGGCCTGGCAGGGCAGGGGGCGGGCGCTAAGGACAGGGCGCTACGCCCACCCGGCCGCAGGGATAAACCTCCCTTGTTCAAAAGGAATGTGCAAGCAGAGGAAACGATGACAGAATCTGAAGTGCACGCAACACCCACAGTGCGGTCACCTCAGGGGCCAGGGGCCGAAGCCAAGGGCGGAAATGCTCTGCGTCATGTCCCTAATGAAAATGGACAACACGTGACCATTTTGGAGCAACAGGTGGGGGGGGGGCGGTTCCTGTAAGGAGCCCGTATTATTTTGCAATAAGGTTAAAGGAAAAGCACCACACTTAACCCAAACCACGGCCCCAGAAGAATCTGTTCCTCTGTCAGCGAGCAGAGTGGCCGGGGTCGGCCTGGCTCTGGGACGTGGCTCTGGCCCCGCTACAGCTGTGGGATCCCAAGCTGCCGCCTCCCCCCATTGGAAGCTCAGGCTCTTCTGTTGTACAATGGGGCAGTGACAAGCCCCCTGAGATGCGTGAGGACCATACAAACTCCACGTGCCGTCCCTGTCCAGAGCTGGAGCCCTGAGGGGCCGAACCATCCTGGCTTCTGCTGGAGAATGGACCGCGGAGGCAGGGGAGGTGGCTTTTCCCAGCCCTGCCTGGGACAGTTCCTCAGCTGTAACCTCCAGACGGGGGCAGAGGCAGGCCCACACTTCCCGGAGCCCCTCCCGCTGCACCCCCGCTGCGCCCATCCCACCGAGGCGCAGTCCTCATCGGCCCCCAGACGGCCCCCACTGAGTCCACAGACCGCCCTCTGCACCACAGGGTTTGTGGATGGAGACAGGGCCCTGGTGAGCAGCCAGGACACCTGCCAGCAGGGTCAGGTCTCCAGTGATGCTTGCTCAGGTGACTTCAGAGTGCTGCAGAGCCAGGCCCCGGGCCACCGCTCTACCGGCCTCCTGGGCCTGCCCGGGTGGCCCGGCTCCCACCCTGGGTGCCGCTCAAGGGCAGCAAGTGCTGGGAAGTGCAGGCGAGGCCCGTCCTGCAGGCCCAGGGCCAAGGGAGGAGGATCCGAGAGAAGCCTCGCTCAGAGGGACAGGAGCCCCATGGCCCCGGGTCCTCGGGCCCATCCGTGGCTGCCTGGGACGGGGACGTGCCGGGCAACTCAGACCTGTCAATGTAAACAGTCTAAACAAGTCCACCTGACGCTTTTCCCAAACCCTGTCCTTCTAAGCTGAGGGCCTCGGGCCCATCCTCCATCCAAAGCCACAGGGCCTCCCGAGGTCCCACACGGCTCCCCGGCCCCACCCCGCCTCCTGTGACTAGCGACCAAGTACCTTCAAGGAGACAAACCCTCCCCAGGGCTGGCCCCAAACCCCGGCTGGCTCTGCCAGCCTGCAGGTACAGCAGCTCCACCCTCCCTCAGGCCTGGAGCCCCGCTGGCTTCTCACCTCGGGCCTCGGAGCCCTGGCGGGGCCCTCACCACCCTCCACAGGCTGGCACACTGCGCAGGCCAGCTCTCGGCTCTGGGCCCGCGCCTCCGGCCCGCGGAGGTCTTAGGAGAAGCCCCCAGGTTCTCTCATGCTCCTCCCTCGAAAGCGGAGCCCCTCCCCCGGTGCGGGCACCGGACTTCGGGCCTCGGCTCCCAAGAAGGGAAGGCGCGGAACCCGCAGAGCCTGATGCCTGACGCGGGTCGCAGAACACCGCAGCTTCCCGCTTCCTCTTCTCTGGGGGAACCAGTGCCACGTGGGGACCCTTGAGCCGCCCCTTGAAGCTCCGCAGGACCAGGAACTGACGTGCCCGTGAGCTTCACACTGAGCCCTCCTGCCCCAGCCAGCCTCCAGATGACTTCCGTCCCGGCCAACACCGGGACCGTCATCTTTCAAGAGACCCTGAGCCAGATCCACGGAGTCAATGCCACGTTCTCGAGCCTGAGGTCATCTTTAAACAACTGGCCATCCCAGGGCCTGCGGCTGTGCAGACCCGGGCTGTGAACCAGCGGCCTCCAGAACAACACCTCACCTCACCACCCCAGGCTGCTTCCAACCCCTCCTGACACCCACGAGCCAGGGGCCCCACTCCACAGAGGGCTGGGGGTGGGCCCAGGCCGGGGAAGGGAGGGTACTGCTAACTGGCTGAGAGACCCTCTCTATGCCCTGAGTGGGGCACGGGACCACAGGACTTGCGGGGGTAAGTGTGGCCCAGAAGGAGCTGTGTCAGGCAGGTCGACCACGGGAGAGCTGCCTTAATGCCATCTTAGTGTTGGTCACAAGCCCATCTCTGAAGACCCGGGCTCTGCTTACCCGACACCAAGGGTCGCCTGGCCCCTCGTCCAGGCCCGGGCCCAGCCCTGGGCACTGACATGCCCACAGGGTGCTGCCTGTTCCTCAGAGCATGCAAGCCTGGGCAAGCAGCACAGCAGAGGCCCCCTTAAAGAGTCCAGATCCTGGGCTGGCCCCAGCTCTGCCACTAACCACCCCCTGGGTTACCTGGGGCAGACCAACTGCCCAGCACCCGGGTCAGGGAAGAGGCTCATCTCTTCCTCGCTGAAGACAGCCACGTGAAGCGGAGCCTGGGCCACTCCGGATTCCTTCCAGCTACAGTGCAGACCGGCCAAGGAGTCAGAGACCTCTGCAAGAGTTAGCGCCCTTGGGAGCTGGAAGGTCAAGTAAGCACCCAGAGAGAGAGAGGGGGCTCAGATGGTGCCGCCACTCCTTCTTCTAGTACCCTAGGGCCCCACAGCAGGTGGCTGGGGCCTGGGGGGGGGTCAAAAGAGCCTATGCCATGCTGCCACCACCAGCTGCTACTCACGCAGGCCCTGCTGGGCCTCTCAGAGGGAAGAGCCACAGCTGTCACAGCCACCCAGGGCTCCAGAGTACGAAGGTCAGGACAGGGGCTCTTGGACCAGGCTGTTTCTCATTTGCAATAGGGACTTCCCTTTTGTTTTTTTGTTTTGTTTCAGTCTTTTTTTGTCCTTTTAGGGCCGCACCCGCGCCATATGGAGTTTCCCAGGCTAAGGGTCTAATCGGAGCTGCAGCCACCAGCCTATGCCACAGCCACAGCAACACCAGATCCAAGCCGCATCTGCAACCTACACCACAGCTCACGGCAACGCCAGATCCTTAACCCACTGAGCAAGACGGGATCAAACACGCAACCTCATGGTTCCTAGTCGGATTCGTTTCCGCTGAGCCAAGACAGGAACTTCGGAACTTCTCTTTGGGATAAGATTGCAGAACGGCTTCAATCAGACGACCATTCATGGGGAGGGGGGGGAGCAAAATCGGCCTGGGGATGCAAAAAATCTCAGAAGCTCTATAGGTAGCAGAGAGCTGTCCTAGAAGGATTGAGGCCCTCTTCTCCACCGTGCGACCCTCTGTGAAGGCTCCAGCCGCAGGAAGAAGTAGCAAAGAATGAGCCTCGGGCTCACTGCCTTCCTTCCTGGGAGTGTGGATGGGGAAGGGCGGGATCCTGCAGCAAGGGTAAACCCTTAGATCCCTAAATCATTGTCCTCCCCAACCCGCAGCACTGAGCGGCCGTGAGCTATAACCGCAAGTCCGGCGGGTCACCGTGCAGCCCACCAGAACCAGATGCCCGGCCATCCGGGGACCAGGAGGATGCTCCAGCCCGACCCCCTGCCCTGCTCAGAATACAGCGCGTCTGACCGGAGCCTGCCTTGACACAGCTTCTCCGGCCCGGGAAGGCCCTCCGCGGGCTGGGACACTCCCCAGGACCCCAGCACACAACAGCGGCAGACCACACAACCGCCCCGGCCCGCTCACAGATCCCCTCCCAAGAGTCACCCGCTTTCCCGACAGCAGGCGCCGGGCCCGCCGCCCGCGCCGGAAGAGGTGCATTCTGGGAGGGGGCGCGGCAGGCTGGGATCTGTAGTTCGCGGCCCATCCTCGGCCGAGACCGCTCTGGCCCCTTCGGCCCCAGGAACGTGCGAGTCCAGGAGGCCCCCGACGCCCCGACCCGAGCCGCACCGGCCCGAGGACAAGACGCTGCCGGCCTCCCAGGTGTGAGTCTCAGCGAGCACAGCTACGAGCCTCGGGACGGAGAAGCGCAGCCGCCGGGACCGCACAGCCCCGCCACCTCTTACCTCGGGAGCCACGCCCCCCTGGGGCTGGGACTCTCGCGCGGACTTCCCAACACTCGAGTGCGATTGGGCCATTCTGTCATGTGACCAGTAGCGACTCACCTGGTTGGCTGCAGCCTAGGACGGCGGTTACCGGGGCGACGGAGGGGGCGGGCACCCCTGGCGGATGGGACTGCGGGGCCCGCGGGGCTGGGGGGCCGGGCCGCGCAGGGGAGCGCGGGGCTGGCGGGACCGCGGCCGGCCTGCCCTCTCGCAGGGCTGCGGGCCCCCTCGGCTGCGCTCGGCACCGGGGCGTGGGCTGCAGATGGGAGCCCGGGGGCCCCAAGATGCGGGCGCCGGCCAGGGAGCTTTTCCGAGACTCTGCCTTCCCCGCGTCGGACTCCTCGATCTTCTCCAGCTTCTCCACGCCGCTGGTCCAGTTCCGGGAGGAGATCACGTGGAGGCGGCCCCAGGTGGGGCGGGAGGCGCGCGGGTCTCGCGCTGGGTCTCTAGGCGCCGCTTCCTGCTGTGGTGCGGGCGGGGCGGCAGGGATCAGGCGGGGCTGGGCACGGAGCTCTCGGCAGGGTCTGCTGCTGCTGCTGCTGTTCTCACGAGTAGGCTCCCACGCCGCCTCCCATCCCACTCCAGCAGTGCTGGACCCGGGTTCTCGGCCCCTGCCTGCGTGAGCTCTTTTCAAAGCGCAGCCAGAGGGGCGTTTTAGCAGGCGTTTAAGCTTAGCCCCACTTGCGGGTGCCCCGAAGGGCTTCTAGTCCGCAGGGCCCTTCTGGCCGCAAGCTTTCTGGTTTCTTCTCCCATTCATGCTCCCGTGGAAGGGTCATGTTTTGCTGAGCAAATTACCGTTTTGGACTTTGTGCACTGGCACTGTCAGTTGTAAACACCTGAATTGAGGGGTGCTCCGGCCTGGTGCTGTGTTGATATCTTTAGAAATGGTGTATTGGCCGAGTAAGACTGCCCAGGGAGCAACCCTGCTCCCCCTGAGTGCTTGCAGTCTTAGTGGAAACATCTGTGTGGCGCGAGCCGGGGAACAAAGGTAGAACTGCTTGGCTATGGCCGCTGAGGGGCTTTCCTTGGGCAACAGTGTTTCGCCTGAGGGTGGCAAGGGCCAAAGAGCCTAATTGGCCCTGCCAGTGGAGGGTGGTGGTGGTGGTGGTGGTTGTGGTTTTAAAGGATTGTAGGTTCAATAGGAGGCTGCTCAGGTGTTTTTAGTAGGAGAGTGATTCCTTTGGATTTGTGTTTCAGGAGGCTCACTCTTTCCGCCGGGTGTGAAATGGATTGTTGGGGCAGGGGTGCAAGGTGGCCACTGCAGTGGTCCAGGAGAAAGAGAAGGGCCTCAGGTTCGTGTGAGCACCACTGGGGTGTGCTTTGGAGTCGGTGGATCCGAGAAGTATGTTGGAGGGAGGGCTGATCGTTCTTAGTGATGATTGGAAGTAGAGGGTGAGGGTAAAGGACACATCAAGAATGGCTGGGTTTCTGGCCCGAGCACCCGGCTGGCTGGTGGTCTCATCTGATGAGCTGGGGAAAGCGGGAGGCGGGAGAGCTAGGGGTGGAAATCTGGGGTTGGGCTTTGCCCTCACATGTTCATGCGGGGCCAACAGCGGGGAAGTGGATACGAGAGTTGGGAGCTCAGGCGGATGGGCTAGAGGCTCCATCTGGGAATTGAGACGGTAACAGATGGCATATGGCCCAGGGTCTGGAAGAGCATCTCGGGAGAAAGTACGGGCAGAAAAGAGGGGGCTTGGAACTGAGCCTTGAGGAACCCAGGTGCCTTGAGAAGGGCAGGCAGTGAGGTGAGAGGACCGCCAGAGGCCTGTGGGGCCACGGAAGCCCAGCAGGGACTGCTGGGGGGCAGCCCCTGCTCTAACGCTGCCGAGTCTTGGGAAAGAGGACAGAGGGTGCCCGTTGGAGGTGATGACATGGAGGTGACATTGATAAAAGCGGTTTGGGAGGCATGACTGGCTCAGAAGCAGGGGGGCTGTGTCGCAAGGAGAGAGGAAGTGGGGCCAGCAGTTTTTTGAGAAGTTGTCAGTGAAGGATCTAGTGGGGGCAGTGGTGCCCGGGGCCGGCACCTTAGAGGAGCTGAGACGTCCTCTCTCAGTCTGTACCCTGGGCTTATGTCTGCACAGCTGGGGAAGAGGCTCACGGGGGGCCCTCTAAAGCCTTGAAGGCAGGAGGGGGTCAGGTCAGGTGGCTTCAGATGAAGCATCAGGCGAGGACACCTGCTCCCAGGGGCCTGGGCGTTTTGAGAAGAGAAGGCTAAGCCAGCCTGGGGCTGGAAACTGAGCCTTTAGAGAAACAGCGCAGAGGGCCCACTTGAGACCTGCCGTTTGAATTTAAAGTGAAACGTTTTCTAGACCAGCATTTAGCTGTTTCAAGACGGGGCGGTAGGATTCATCCAGACTTGGGAGTCTTGCCCGTTAAGGAGGCGGGACAGAGACAGGGACCCCAGCATCTAAGCTGGACGGGGGGGCCCCACGGATAATGAGAGCGAGAGCCAGCCCCTCCCTCTCCCGCGACCAGAGAAGCTCCTCCCCAGCCCCTGTCGTAGACCCTGTGCTCCTGGTTTCAAGGCCAGCCGTCCATCAGACTCGATGTGTTTTCTCTGTTTCAGGAGATCTGTGCCGAGCCGCGGCTCTTCGCCGATAGCCCGCAGGAGGGCCAGGTGAAGCAGGGCCTGCTGGGGGACTGCTGGTTCCTGTGTGCCTGCGCCGCCCTGCAGAAGAGCCGGCGCCTCCTGGACCAGGTGTCTGCACCAGCGCGGGCTCCCCTTCTGCCGTCTTCCTGTCTGCACGCACAGGAAGGCAGGGCGGGCAGCCGGCCTCCCGCTCGCTGGGGCTCCTAGGCGGCTGCCCCGCGAGGTTGCAGCAGAGAGTGAGCGCTCAGCGGTCAGGCACGTGGCTCGGAGGCGCAGACACAGTCACCCCCCACCAGGGGTGCTTGCTGCCCTGCTCTGCCGTCTCCTGAGCCCTGGCTTCTCGGGTGGCCCGCCAGCATTTGGATGAAAAGACACACCTGCCAGCCCCGGGCAGGAGAGGGTCCGCCCAGAGAGCTGCTGTGCTGGCTGTGCTGGCTGGGGATAAATTTCCCAGCTAGTTCCCGGTTTTTGTCTTTGAGTAGGTTTTGGGTATAAATTGGCGGAAGGTGATTCAAACTATTCCTGGTGCCAGGCAGAAACCGCGGGGGCAGAGGCCTGTCAGGCTCCTCCTCGAGGAACCATGTTGGCCTGGCTCGTCGCTCCGTGTTCCTGAGGAATGCAGCCGTGTAGACAGTGACGACCCCCTTCCGAGCTGCCCCCGGGCCCCAGGCCCCGTGCTGAGCACACCACAGTTGCTGGCTTTCATTCTATCGGCCCTGCCGGCACTTACACACAGGGTTACTGAAACAGTTTTGTTCCCAGCCAGTAAGGGGCAGAGCCAGGACCAAGTGAGGCCGGCCGGCTGCAGGGCCCGTGCTGGCTCAGCTTTGGGCCAGAACCACAAGCCCAGCAGTGGACGGCGGCCGGCCAGGTGCGGGCAGAGTTCCTCAGGCCCCAGGCTCTAGCCGAGGGCTTGCTGTGCCCCTGGTGACCTGCCACCCCCGCCTCTTGGTCGAGAATCGGGTCCCGCAGGCCTGTGCAGGTTACACAGGTCTGGAGCTTCCTGGGGACGCAGGGCCCGACCTGGCTCCCTCCGCGTGGCCCTAACCCCCCCGACCGAAAGGCCCCTTAGTCCTGGGTGCGAGTGCGGACGGCAGGCGTGGAGCAAGGTGGCGGCAGGGCACTGTCTCAGGGTCTTCCCGCCGTCAGGATGCGGGGAAGGCGCCGCGGGGTGGCTTTTCTCACCGCCTCCTTTTGCCTCTCCCCGCGTGCGGTAGGTCTTTCCGCCAGGACAGCCGAGCTGGCTCGACCAGACGTACCGTGGCTCCTTCACCTGCCGCGTGTGGCAGTTTGGACGCTGGGTGGAGGTGACCGTGGATGACCGTCTGCCTTGTCTTGCAGGGAGACTCTGCTTCTCCCGGTGCCAGCGAGAGGATGTGTTCTGGCTCCCCTTGCTGGAGAAGGCCTATGCCAAGTACGCGCCAGGCCGGGGCCGGGGGGCCGGGGGCCGGGCGGCCAGTCCCGGGCAGGGCTGACCCGGCTGGGGCCGGAAACCCTGCACGTGGCCTGTGGTCGGCTATCCCCACTGTCCACTCCTTTCCCTGCCCTTGATTCAAAGTCGGGCACGAGGGCCCGGCCTGCAGAAAGGAAGGGCCTTGTTCCCGCAAATCCGGGCCAAGAAACGTCTCCGTGTGTTTGTCTTTCACCACTGGGGACAGGGAGGCCACCAAGGTATCTGACCTCACCTGGGTCTCTTGAGGCCTGCCTCTGGGGTGGCGCTGGTCGTGGTGCCGGACGAGGCCGAGTTGATAGGCAGGCCTTGTGCAGAGCGAGCCCGCAGCCCTCTGGCCACGCTGGTGTGAGCGAGCCCCACCCGACCCCGGGCGCTGTCGGGCCGAGGGGCTTGATCTTGAGGGGACGGAGGGGCGGCTGCTCCCAGCCTCTGCACCTGCTCCCCCTGGTGATCTGCCAGAGGCAGGCGAGGGTCTGCGTGTGGGCAGAGGTGGGGGGCCCTGCGGGACGCTGTGCCTTAGCCGGGGCAGCCAGGCTGTGTCTGGACCTGGCGAGGATCAGAGGGCGGTAGAAGCGAAGAGAAGCGACCGAAGCGGGTCAGAGGGTGGACCTGGGGGCCGGGGCGGGGCGGGGGCTGGAGCCTCACCCTCCTGGCTGTCTCCCCAGGGTCTCTGGGTCCTATGAGCACCTGTGGGCAGGGCAGGTGGCAGACGCCCTGGTGGACCTCACTGGTGGCCTGGCGGAAAGGTGGAACCTGAAGGACCTGGCCAGGCCCGGCGGCCAGCAGGACAGGCCCGGCGGCCAGCAGGACAGGCCCGGCGCCTCGGAGCCCAGGACTTGCCGGCAGCTGCTTGTCCTGAAGGACCGCTGTCTGATAAGCTGTTCGGTGCTCAGCCCCCGATCAGGTAAGGCGGAGCAGGTGGTCGCGGGGTGGGCCCATGTGCTCCCTCGCCCTCGCCGCCTCCCCGGGCACGCAGGGACTTTGTGCTGTGGTCCTTTCGGGACGAAGGAGCGGAGGTCTTCGGGAGGGGTGGGTGACCTTCCCTACCCACTGGCCTCCTCCAGAGGGAAGTCCCTTTTCCCCTGACTGGGACGTGGCCTCAGGGTGAGGTGGGGGCCCTCCCGGGGTCACAGTGGGGGCACCATCTCTGGCCTGGCTGGTACCCCAGCAAAATCAAGACTCTGGTGCTCACTTGAGAAATGTGCTCATTGAAGAAAATCTCTTGGAAGGGAGCGGTCACTCCGATTTGACACCGCCTGGCTTTTTAGCATCTTTTGTCCGTTCCTTTTACAAACCCATGCGGGTCATCAGACACCGCCTTCCGTGTGGCCGCGTGAGCCTTGGCGGCATCTTACTTCCTTGGTGTCTGCGCCGTGGTTTTCTTAAGCCTCCCTTAGTGTTGGATCTCGAAGCTCCTCGCGGTTTTGTGCTGCTGTAAAGACCGCTGCGGAGAGAGCATCGTACGTGGAGTTACGTGCATGTTTAAGGCTACTTCTGTAATGGAATTTTTGGCCAAAGAAAATGAACATTAAAACCAACTGCCACGTGTTGTCCACTGCGCTGCCTGGCTGGTCGGGGGGGGGGGGGTGGGGTGGCCCAGCCCTGGTCTGGGTTCCTCACGGGCTGCCCTCCCTGCGGCCGGGGACCCACAGCTGGTGGGTGAGGGGAGCCCCAGAGGCTGTGCTGAGTCGCGGGTCAGGACTCGGCCTCAGAGCCTGCCTGGCTGGAGGGCTGGCCCGCAGGGTAGGCCAGAGCAGGGCTGATTCTTAGCACTTCGGGCTTTGCAGAAACCCCCAGGCGAAGGGGGGAGCCGGCGGGAGCCCCGGGAATGCCAAGGGGCTGGGGACGAGGGTGGGGCCCGCAGAGCGGCTGCTCCCGCGCCTTTCTAGGTGAGGCATCTGACATTGTTCCAGGCGTTTCTTGTCTTCTGCCTGGATCGCCACTGCCGCCGCCACCGGACAGGGCCGTTCCCTGCCGGGCCCCTCCACCTCCAGCCCCTCGTCCCCTGACGCCCACGGGCCTTGCCCAGGGGAGGTTCCTCTTGTTCCTGGCGTCACAGACCCGCCAGGGACAGTGCTGGCAGCAGCACGCGTAAGAACCTCCCTCCCTCGTCTGCCCCGGCGAGGACAAGCCCAGAGGAGGAGGACCTGCCAGGCCTGGTGGCCGCCGAGCCAGCGGCCACACCCAGGCCCTCTGCTGTGGCTCCACGCCGGACGAGGCCGCTCCCGGCCTGACTTGTCCTCAGTGGTCAGGAAAGGCGGCGCTTGGGTGCCCAGGTGCTGCAGGCTGGAGGCCGGGGAAGGGGTGGACCTGGGGGCTTCCTGGTCACGACTGGGCTGCTCCTCACGCAGGTGCCAGGGAGCTGGGGGAGTTCCACGCTTTCATTGTCTCGGACCTGCGAGAGCTCCGGGGTCTGGCCGGGGAGAGCATCCTGCTGCTACGGATTCAGAACCCCTGGGGCCGGCGGTGTTGGCAGGGGCCCTGGAGAGAGGGGTGAGTGTGGGCGGGGCTGCGCTCTGGGTCATCGGGCTGTTGGGGGGAGGGCCGTGGGGCCCAAGTGGCCGCCACCAGCTGACTCGACCGTGTGTTCGCTTGGAGCCCACAGCCTGGGCCCCCGTCAGGACAGTGTTTGGCAGGTTCGCGGCAAGGCCCGCTGGGCACCTGTGTGCAGACCGCCAACTCTGTGCTCAGACGGCCTCGTGAGGCGGGCTTAGTGCTGGGCACCAGGGCTCTGGCGTCCTGTGGGCGCCCACAGAACGCTGGATGCCCCACCTGGCTGCTGGTGGCAGACCTTGGGCCGCCTGACCCACGGCTCTCAGCGCAGCTTCCAGGCCTGCACTGGGACGCTCCCCTTAGCCGGGCCGGGGAGCAGGACGGCACTGCCCACCCTCCGTCACCCACGCGGCCTGGGGAGGGGCCCCGGAGAGGGGAGGGGCTCCGAGGGGACCCCCTCCACCAGGGCCCAGAGCGCCTCGGGGGAGGGGAGGGGCCGCAGGGACCCTCTGGGTGCCCTCCCACCCCGCCTCTCTGGCGCTGCTGCCAGAGGCCCCCCTGAGGTCGGGTTCCTTCCAGGGGCGAGGGGTGGAGCCGGGCGCAGCCAGGGGACGAGTCTGCGCTGCTGGCCGAGCTCCAGGACGGGGAGTTCTGGGTGGAGGAGGAGGAGTTCCTGCGTGAGTTTGACGAGGTCACCATCGGCTTCCCGGTCACCGAGGCCGGCCACCTGCAGAGCCTCTGCTCAGGTGAGGGAGGCCCACAGCCCCGGGGAGGCCTTGGGGGCGGCAGCGGGGATGGACGCGGCCCCCGAAGTCGGAGGGCTGAGCAGGTGCCGCCTCCTTCTGCTGGGGGCCTGGCACCTCTCATCAGCTTTCGCTCCTCTTCAGGGTGGAGAGAGGGTTCCGCCCCCTCCCGCGGGGGCGGGGGACAGGGGGCGCGGCCAGGCCCTCGCGGTGCAGGTGTCCTGGCGCTTTAGGGGGCGCGAGGCCGACACCGTGCGTTCCCCACCAGGAAAGGCGCTGTGCCACACTCAGCAGCTGCCCGGGGCCTGGGTCAAGGGGCAGTCGGCAGGCGGCTGCCGGAACAACCGCGGCTTTCCCAGTAACCCCAAGTTCTGGCTGCGGGTCTCGGAACCCAGCGAGCTGTACGTGGCCGTCCTGCAGAGACCCCGGATGCGCCTGACAGGCCGAGCCCCAGTGCGGGACGACCGTGCCTCCCGGAGCCCCACGAGCTGCCTGGGCAAGGACCGCCAGGCCGTGGGTTTGCACATCTGGAAGGTAATGCACCCGTGGGTGCGGGGACAGGACGGGGAGGGGGAGTCCCAGGGGCCCCACACGCCTCCCCACCCCGGCCATTCTCCTGCCTGAGTCCTCGGGCTGCACCCGCCCCAGGCCCGCGTGTGGGGCGGAGCGGGGGCTCTGCTGTGAGCGGAGGTGTTGGGAGGACGGGTGAGGGCCGGCCCAGGGCCAGCGTCCGGCTCTGCCACTCGCTGCTGACCTCGAGAGGCCACTTCACCTCCCCGCCTCCCTCGGTCCCCTCCCTAGAAAACCAGGACGGGAAGGTGGAGATGTGGGCTTGTCTGAGGACCCGTCTGGGGCTCGTGGTGGAAACGCGTCCTGCGCTCCTCAGGGCGCTGGGGCCAGTGCGGACTGCTCTGCCCAGCCACCGGCTTTTTAATCTCGTGTGTCCTGATGAGACCCAAGGACTCGCTGTTCCCTGCCCCTACGTGGGCATTGCTTCCTCTTGTAGGAGGAGTTGCCAGAAAGCCATTTGTCCAGCTGTCCCCAGGTCGCAGCAGCCATGCCTTTCTGGGCGCAGCCCTGTCTAGATTTGTCTGTTTTCTCCCAGAGCAGGGGCACCGGCAGGCTCACCTCTGGGACAGAGCTGCTGACCCAGGGCCGAGGGACACTCGCCTGCCCCCATGGGGCTGGGAGGGGCCCACAGGCCTGGGCGCCTCGAGGGGACAGGGCGGGGGCCATCCCAGGTCTGTGACGTCGACGGGGCCTCCCCGCAGGTGGAGAAGCGGCGGGTCAGCCTGCCCAGGGCCCTGTCCGCGCCCCCCGTGGCAGGCACTGCGTGCCACGCGTACGACCGTGAGGTCCACCTGCGCTGTGAGCTCGCCCCGGGCTTCTACCTGGCCGTGCCCAGCACCTTCCTGAAGGACGCGCCGGGGCAGTTCCTGCTCCGCGTCTTCTCCAGCGGGAGGGTCTCGCTCAGGTGAGGGGGCAGGGTCTCAGGCTGGGGAAGGGGACCGCCGGGCGTTTTCACAGAGGTGTGCGCCTTGGTGGCCCTGACAGAGGCCCGATCATGCTTGTCTCCCGGGCAGTGCCATCAAGCCGGCGGCCCAGAGCGTTGCCCACCCGGAGGGCCTGCCCGCGGGCGAGTGGGAGACGGTGCAGCTGCGGGGCTCCTGGAGAGTCGGCCAGACGGCGGGGGGCAGCCGGAACTTTGCCTCCTACCCCACCAACCCCTGCTTCCCGCTCTCAGTGCCCGAGGGCTCGGGCCCTCGCTGTGTCCGCATCACTCTGCGCCAGCACTGCCGCGACGTCGAGTGCCTCCCCATCGGCTTCCACGTCTTCCAGGCAGGCTCCACCCCCGGGCCGGGCTGGGGGTGAGCGGGGGTGGGGTGGCAGGGCCCCCCCCGACTCTGTCCATATCAGCCGAGCCTATCCGCCAGGTCGGCTGGTCACATGCAGGACTCATTTCTCTGCTTCCCGAAGTCCGTGGTTCACGGGGTCATAGGTCAGCTCAGGCAGCCCCTGACCACTCGCCCGGCTCGGGACAGCTGCCAAGCACCTGTGTCCTGAGCTGCCCCCAGGATGGTGCCTCCAGCTGGGAGGCCGACAGGTGTTTGGGGAGCAGAGCTGCTCCGAAGCTGTGCAGAGCCCCCGGCCCCCTGCAGCAAGCGCTGGCCGGGGACGTGGGGACGAGCCAGAGAGGGAGGGGGCAGCCCAGATGGACGCTCCACTGAGCAGGGGTCGTAGATCAGAAAGGAGAGACCCAGCTGCGGGCGAGGAGCACGGAGCAAGGCGCCGTGCGCTCACCCGCGCGGGCCGGGCCCCCATCCCAGAAGCGGAAGGGAAGGGGTGGCCTCTGGGAGCTCAGGAAAGCGTGCCAGTTACCCCAGCCCAGGGAGGGCAGGCTGCCCCGGGGTCATGTGGGGCCGGGGCTCTCGCACAGCGTGGCAGGAGGCTGTGTGGGGCCAGGCAAGGGCCACCCCAAGCGCCTCCGCTCTTCCTGCCCCAAAACGCGGACCGAGCTCACTCCGCAGACCTGGAGCGGGAGGGAGGGGAGGAGGTCAGATGCCAGAGGTCGCAAACCCAGGTCCCATGGTGATGACGCAACACCATCCGCTCCTTTCAAGACGGGCTTGGGGTGGTGTCAGGTGCCTGGAGGACAGCCCGGAGCTGAGCCATTGAGGCGTCCGTCCGAGGAGACCCTGCACCTTAACCCTAACCCTGTACCCTCGCGAGGTGGAGCTGCTGTGCCCCCCCAGCAGGTGGCAGCTCACCCAGTGCCCTGCAGGGCGGGGCCTGCACACTGGGGACCCTAGTGGTCCCCAGCTGTGGGCACCCGGGTGGTGGGGCGCAGTGAGTGGCGAGTTGGATTCGGGGGCCTGGCGTGTGTGACGAGAGGCAAGTCGACAGCCCGGGCTGCTCCCGCCCCAGGACGGCCCCTGCCGGGAAGGGAGCACGACCCTGCGGTCGTCGTGGCTGTAGCCAGTCTGAGCCGAGGCCTCCCCCAGGTTCCGCTGGACGGCGGGGCCCAGGGTGCCTCCTCGCTGCTGCTCCAGGAGCCTCTGCTGAGCTGCGTGCCACACTGCTACGCCCAGGAGGTGAGCCGGCTCTGCCACCTGCCCGCGGGGACCTACAGGATCGTGCCCTCCACCTACCTCCCGGACACAGAGGGGGCCTTCACGGTGACCGTGGAGACCAGAATAGACAGGTGGGGCTCCGGGGCTGTGTGCGCGCGTGTGCGCGTGCGCCGGGGCGGTGGCCCTGAGCTCTCCCGCCCGCCCCCCACACCCAGCTCTCCCCCGTCCCGGCAGAACCCAGAGGCCTGACCCTGCCCTCCTCGCCCACAGGCGCTCCATCCACAGCCAGGAGATGCTGGGGCAGCTGCTCACGGAGGTAGGAGGGGCCTGGGGGGGCCCGCCCGGCTCGCTCTGCCCTGAGCCCGCCAGGTGCTGCCCGGGGACACGAGGCGCCCTTGTCTGGTCCCACGGGCACCTCAGGCGGAGCTCCCCAGGGGCCAGGAAGCTGGCTGCAGTGACAGCCCTGGAGGACATGGGGGCGGGCTTCCCCCTGGCAGCCGGGCAGCCGCCCAGACCTGGGCCTCTGTCCTCCCACAGGCCTCCTTTATGGCGGTGATGAAAAGCTAACCGGATGGCCTTCCTGTCGGCTCTGGTGACCGGGCTCCAAGGGGCCCCCAGTGGCCCACGGGTCACCGCCACGGCGGCCGGGCCGGTCCCGGTGGAAAGCAGCAGCCCTGGGGTCGAGCAGGTGCTTCAGGAAGGGCCAGAAAACCTCAGGGGCATTTTTGTTCCTGCCGCTGAGACTGCAGAGCTTCCCGAAGTCCTCCATGCCGTCCATCTCCTTGGCCCTGGAGAGAGGCCTACAGCAGGACAGTGTCGCCACAGACCTTGTTTAGAAGTATTTATTAGAAGCGTTTTTAGGTCATGACTTTATAAATAAACCGTTAGCATCGAGCAGCTTCCGGCTGAGTCTGTCTGGCTCTCTCGGGGGGCAGAGGGACGTCCCCGCAGGGCGGCTGGGCGGTGAGGGGCAGGGCTGCTTTAGGGAAGGAGCAGGGGGAGGAGAGCCGAGGAGCGGGCCCCAGCTGTCCTGAGGGTGAAGCAGGTGGAGCGGCCCTGCGCCCCCGTGCTGGGCCTCCCACCTGGCGACTCCGTCATCTGGTCCCCCAGCCGGGGTGGGGGCTCCGTGTGGAAAACGCTGCTGCTGGCGCCCGGAGGCCTCGTGCGTGTTCTCAGAGGCGCAGGACGCAGCCCTCTGCTTCTGACGTGGGAGGGGTGTCCTGCAGGCCTCTGGCCCTAGACCCCCGGACCTCTCGGTGCCGTGGGCCCTGATCTGGCCCCGTTTGCCTCCTGCCACCTCTTGCCCTGACTTGATCGTGTTGTGGTCACGATGGGGCATTCGGCCCGTTGGGTCCCCGTGCTGTGTTATGACAGTTTCCTGGAAAAAACTGCCAGCACCTGCTCCGTCCCAAGTAAGCATGAGCTCTTAGCGCCTTTTCCCGACGGAGCGTCCTCCATCACGGCCACACTCCTGTGGCCTGAGTGGTCTCCACCGGCCCTGCCCTCTGGAAGCTGGTGTTGTCCTCCGGGACCCCTGCTCCTGGGTCACACGGAGACAGGATGGGCCCAGCACCCCTGCATCTCTGGAGCTGGGAGGGGCCCTGGTTGCCCCCCTCCCCGAGGTACTGGGGCTGGTTTCAGTCTTGTCCTTGCGGATGCGCCGGGGGTCAGTGTCAGCCCAGGAACTGGAAGCCCCGTGGTTCTCAAACACCTGGCTGTCCCTTCTCCCTGGCACAGCCACAGAGCCGAGGGCCTGGGGGGGCGGGGGGGGGCTCTGCCATGCACACTTGCTCTGCGGAGGGTCCTTCCTCTTGGGGCCTGGCCCCCTCTTCAGTCAGTGGGCCGCAGGCCCAGCTCTCCGCCCCGCAGCTGGGCTTCTCTGCTAGTGCCCAGAGGCCTCAGCACACCGGGCCCCTCGCCCTTGGAGCTCCTCCTGTTCCTGTGCCTCCAATCCACTGTCCCTTCCCTCAGCCCTTCCAGCGCAGCACCGGGTCAAGGTCAGCAGCTGGACAGGACAAGACCGCCACCTGTGGTCACAGCAGAGGCGAGGCCCCTGTTGCCGGGGGCGGTGAGGGGCCCAGTTACCAACCACACGGTGGCACCTTTCCTGCGACCGGGGTCTAAACCTGCAGAGGCCGAGGCCGAGGCGGCACGTCTGTGTCAGGCGTTCACGAGGGAGCAGGAGGAGGCGCATCCAGGCTCCCAGAGGGACTAAACGCGGTGTTTACACCCCGCCGGCTCCGCCTCCCGGCAGGTTGCCCCACATGTCCTTAGTGGCAGCGCCAGAGCTTCTGGTGAGGACGGTGAGACGGCAGACGTCTGCAAACCAGGACGAGGGCCTGTGCCGGCACCTCGACCCAGGCCTCCGGCCTCCTGAATCCGGAGGCGTCGGTGTCGTGGTCAGGCCTGCGGTGTGCGGCGGGAACTGACTGATGGGCGGCTGCTGACTTCTGCGCCGGCCGAGGCCTGCCTGGCACGGAACGTCTCAGCCTCCCCCGGCCGCCACTGCCTTGCCGAGGGAGCAGGCCCTCCAGACCCACGTCGGGGCCGGCCCCACCGCCGCCCTTCCGCAGCAGCCAGCTCGCCCACAGCCCCTCCTGGATGACCAGTGGGCTGGCCGTCGGGGAGGCCTCTGGGGGGCGCGCTCGAGCGCACCTCCGCGGCTCAGCTCTGCCAGGAGCCGGCTTCCTCCCTGCGCTGCAGCCTTGGCACCAGGCAGTTCCTCTACGAGAACAGAGAGAAGCCGGTGCCCCGTCTCAGCCCTTAGGGCTCGGGCGGGGCTCTGTGGAGCTGAGCGCCCCCCTCCCCGGGGGCCTGGAAGGTAAAATGCTGCCAGCCCCGTGCAGGACCCCCAGGCTGAATGGCGCTGCAGAATGCAGGGCCCTGCGGCCCTGGGAGGGCCCGGGTCCCCAGGCCAGGCCCACTGCTGCCTCAGCTCTCCACCTTACACACTGGCACGGACTGGGACTCCGCGCGGGGGCCCACCGGGGCTCACAGAACCCAGTGGCAGTGGTGGCCAGCCACGCCAGGCTGAGTGCCCTGAGCAGAGCCCAGGGCTGTGTCCGGGCCCCACCTAGGGCCCCCGTTCCGACAGTGAGGCCCTGCACCGTGGCCCCGGCAGAGCCAGGCGGGCAGGTCTGGGTGTGTGCAGGTGATAGGGCCTCCTGTCCTGGGCTTTCCCAGCAGACTTTGCCCCGAGCTGCCTGCTTGAGCTTCCGTGTGATCCGACTTCCTGCTCCAGGCGCAGCGGGCAGTGTCTGCTCAGTGGGGCCTGGGACTCCCTCGCCACCCTCCCTCCCTCCCTAGGCCTGGTCGGCCTTGGGGGCGGCAGAGCTCCTGGGGTGAGTATCCAGGTCCTGGAGCCCTGGAAGCAGATGGTCAGGGAGGGGCCGGGCTGGACAGGGCTTCCTGGACGGGGCCTGCAGGTCCTTCAGGCCCTCTTCTGTCTGTCTGTCTGTCCCTCCTCGTCCATTCATAAGCATGCCTTGCTTAGCACCCCCTTTGGTTTTACTGAATTTTGTCCTTCCCTGATTCTTTAACAGTTTGAACCTGGCTTTTCCTGCCCTTGAACTGAATGTAAAAGTCACATTGCTTCTGGGGTCCCTGGGGCTTTTGACCCCAACACGTACGTGGCCTTGGACAGGGCTGCCCCATCGGGAGACATCCTTTCTGGTTTTGAAGACAGGCTCGGGGCAGGCCGGGCCTGCCAGGCCCCGGAGCTCTGAGCCCCGCAGCTCCTGGGCCTCAGCCCTCCCCTGGGGGGCTCAGACAGGGGCTGTGGGTCGGGCTGCAGCGCCTGGGCGACCCTGTCTGTGCAGACACCCTCAGACCATTGCTCTCTGATCCCCGGCAACGACAGGCTGGGTCTGCACGGGCAGCACGGGCCGAGGACGACCCGAGAGGCTACTCACACGGGGCCCTGGGACACTGGCCGTGGCGGTTGTCAGGGGTGCCCTTGCGTGTGATTTTCTGAGCACCCCCCCACCACCACCACCACCAGTGCACAGGCCTGGGGTCAGGCCCGTCCTCAGCTGCCCAGGACACCTGGTCCCCCCACAGATCACCCGGGAGGTGAGGCTGCTGGGCCAGGGGCCAGGCCAGGCGCCCTGCGGTTTCCTGGGCCAGGGCGGATGTGACGCTGGGCACCAGGGCACACAGCGCGTCTCTCTGAGCTCGCCCTCGTCCTCCGCGCCCCGGGGACAGGGCCGCTGGCATCCACGCATCACTGTCCACCGCCTGGCCCTCCGGGTCCATTCATTCCGAAGCCCCTGTGAGCCCGTGGGGGGGCTGCAGGTGTGGATGCCCGCAGCCCTGCCCTCGAGGCACGCAGGCTCCATCAGGGAGGCCCCTCTGCGCACAGGTCACCTGGCCTCTCCTAGCAACGAGGTGAGAGGTGACCCCGGAGGTGGGGGGTGCGGCGGCCTTCCGCCAGCCTAGGGTGAGCCGGGCACAGGGCCGGGGCTGGCAGAGGAGCAGGCACCCTCAGGGAATGGAAGACACTGTGCCTGCCGTGCGGGGAGCGGGCTTGGGGACGCGGCCAGAGCTGAGGCCGCAGAGCGGGGGGGACCTGGGGGCCGTTTGAGGGGCTTAGGCAGTTCCCGGCGGGGCCCCTGTGTGCCCGCTCGAGCTCTCTGCCTCAAGTCTCAGGAAAGGACTGGGGGGCCAGCCAGGGGCTTTGGACTTCATGCAGGGGGCGCGGCGGGGATGGGGGGGCGCTGGCGCGGGCAGCGGGCGGAGGGAGAAGGCGTGCTGGGGTTCGCCCAGGAAGCGCAGCCGGCAGAGCGGGCGTGATGCTGAGCAGCAGGCCAGACAGGACCTTCCAAGCCCGGAGCGCTGGGGCTCCAGGCCCGCGGCCTTCCAACGCTCAGCAGAGTCTGTGGTTTTGAGCCCGTTTCCCACTCCTCGCTGGACGAGAGTTTCCATCATAAATGGGTGTGGAATTCTGCCGAGCGATTTTTTGCATCTGTTGAGAGGATTGTGCGTTCTCCTTTATTTTATGAATACAGTGACTTTTTTAAGAAAGCAAAAAATAAAAACAAAAATAAAAACCAGTGGAGGTCCCATCATGGCTCAGCGGAAACAAATCCGACCAGGAACCATGAAGTTGCAGGCTCGATCCCTGGCCTCGCTCAGTAGGTTAAAAATCCGATGTTGCCTTGAGCAGTGGTGTAGGTTGCAGACGTGGCTCGGATCCTGCATGGCTGTGGCTGTGGCTGTGGCTGTGATATAGGCTGGCAGCTGTAGCTCCAATTTGATCCCTAGCCTGGGAACCTCCACATGCCGCTAGTGTGGCCCTAGAAAAAAAAAATTAAAAAAAAATAATAACAATAATACAATGAACATAGTGAATTATATTAATTGATTTTCTAAGGTTAAAGTAAACCTACAATCCGGAGATGCTTGCTCGTATGGATTATTCGCTCCCTCTATTGCTGTATTCAACTAGCTGAGATTTTACTAAGATTTTTGTGTTTATGTTCACACATGAGTTTGATCTGTAGTTTTCTGGTGATAATATCTTTGCTGAGTTTTGGCCTAAGGATACACCTTGTCTTTGAAAATGAGTTGGGACGTGTTCCTCCTTCTGTATTTTCTGACTCGAGTTGTTGGAATTATGTTTCAGATTGATATTATCTCATCTTTAAATGTTTGCTAGAATTCACCAGGGACACCATCTGAGTCGGGACTTTTCTGTGCCCAGCGGTTTTCTAATCACGACTTCGACGACTTTCGCAGACACAGCCTATTCACATTTTACGTTTCTTGCGCAAATTTTGGCAAGTTGCCACTTTCGAGAAATATGCGAATTTCCACTGTGCTGCCAGATGTCTCTGCATGAAGGTATTGACATTGTGCCTTCAAGATCCTGCTGACGTCCGGAGGGTCTCAGCCAGGCGCCTGCCTTCACTGCGGACACGAGCCATTGTGGGGTTTGCTTTGGTCCGTTTCGCCAGAGGTGTATCAACTTCATGGATCTTTTCAAAGAACCAACTCCCATTTTATTGATTTTTCTCTGTGGTTATTTTCCCATGATATTAAATTTTTACCTTTTCTTAGTTCCCTTTTCTGCTCACTTGGGTTTAATCTGTCGTCGTTGTTTTTAGCTTCCCAAAGTGAAATTTTAATTAATGCTTTTAGGCCTTTTTTCTCTTTCCTAATGGAAGCACCTAAAGCTACACATTTTTTCTAAATGGTGCATTAGTTCTGTCTCATAAATACGGATAAGTTGCGTTTTCATTATTAATTCGTTCAAAATATTTCCTAGTTTCCCTTCGATGGCTCCTCTGGCTCGAGTTGTTGGAATTTTGTCGTTTCTTGTCCGAAGAGTCGGGCATATGTTCTTTGGCTCCATCTTCTCGGCCCTGCTTCCTCGTTCAGCTGCGCTGTGTCTGAAGGGCACCCTCTGTGTGATTTAAACCTTCGTAACTGTGTGGAGACGTGCTGTAGAGCCTCTTCTGGAGACGGTTCGTACATGCCCTTGGAAAGAACATACGTCCTTTGTCGCTGGGTGGGCCGCTCCGGGGCCTCGCGGGGGGGCAAGCGGACTGACGTTCTTCAAGCCTTCCAGAGCCTTCCTAAGTTTTTCTCCGTTACTGAGAGGAGGGTCTGTCGTAACTGTGGCTTCCTCTGTCTGTTCTTCTGCGTTGGTCCTTTTATCGTCGTGAGGTGTCCCTATTTAATCTCTGGTAGGATTCCCTGTGTTGACGTCGGCGCAGGTATTAATATGCCCACCCAGCTGTCTGACGACTGGGGTTTGCATGGTATGTCTTTTTCCAGTCTTTCGCCTTGTTTTCATTTGTTTTAATCTGACTGTAAGTTTAAGGTGTTCATCATTCAGACGGCACATTGTCACTTTTTTTTTTTTATCGTCCACCCAAGCCGCAGCAGCGACAACGCCGTATCCTGAACCAGCTGCGCCACCAGGCACGCCTTCACTTCTTGCTTTTTAAATCCAGTTTGATAATCTTTGCCTTTGCATCAAAGCGTTTAGACCCGTCGCATGTAATGGGTCGTTGCTGTGGTGGTGGGTTAAATCTACCGTCTTGCTGTTGTTTTCTGTTCACCGCACCTGTTTTTCCGCTTCTCCTCCCACCTTCGGGCTGAGCCAGCACTGTGTCGTGTATTCCACTTACCTCCGCTATTGGTTTCTTGCCACACCCCTTTGTTTCATCTTTCCCGCGGTTGCTGCTGGGCTTAGGATATGCGGATTTAACTCGTCGATGACCAATTGTGTGCAGGACCAGGGAGAAGTTGTGCATCCAGCCTGGGCTACGAGAAGGGTCATTCTCGGAGTGGGGCGTTTTGAAGGAAGGTTGCAGGTGGGAGGGTGATGACGGGGATTGGTGATGTGGTCAGTTTGGGTCAAGCGGTACCGAAAGCGCTTGTTGGACGTCCCAGGGAGGATGCATGCTGGGCAGCTCCACGTGTGGCCCCAAGGTCTGGACCGGAGCTGGCAACGGGGTCGTGAGCATAGGGGAGGTTCTTGAATCAGCAGGACTAGGAGGGTCTGCTGGGGAGAGTGTGTGATGGGCAAGAGGGGGCCAGGACCAAGCCCCAGGGAGCCCCGCGTTTGGGGCCCCCCAGGAGAAGAGCAGGGCTGTGAGAGGAGAGGGCAGAGGGGGGGGCGCGAACAAGGCGTGTGCGGCGCCAGCGCAGAGGCAGAAGGGCCGTGGCGCGGGGGCTACCCCAGGGCTGCGCCAGAGCGATTCTGAAGCTGCGCCGCGTGCAGGGGCCTTGAAGCTCGGCTGAGTCGCCCCCTCATCTGTGCGCAGGTACCTGCTGTGCATTTAGACCTAGTCAATGCTTTATCCTTTTTTTTTTTTTTTTAGGGCTGCACCTACGACCTAGGGAGGTTCCCAGGCCAGGAGTCCAATCGCAATTGTAGCTGCTGGCCTATACCACAGCCACAGCCACAGCAAGGCCAGATCCGAGCTGTGTCTGCGACCTACACCATGGCTCACGGCAACGCAGGGTCCTTAACCCACTTGAGTGAGGCCAGGGATCGAACCCGTGTCCCTCGTGGATGCTAGTCAGATTTGTTTCCACTGAGCCACAATGGGAACTCCGCCTAGTCAATGCTATGTTAAAACACCTTCAAAAATACAGACCTGGGGCTGGTTCAGCTGTGCCCCTGCTGCAGGAGGGTAAGAGGAAGCCTGCCGGGGGCCTGCCAGGGTCTGTGACCTGGCGGCCAGAGGGGCCTCAGGAAGATGTGCATGTGCCCACCAAGGAGAGACCCCTCCCACGGGGGCAGCACCAAGCGTTTGGAGGAAGCGAGGTCACCCTCTGGGAACGCTCAGGGCCTGCGCCGGGCCCTGCAGAGCTGGGCCACGCCCAGCGCCGAGCTTCTCCAGAGGGTGGGGTGGAGGGCGGCGGCCGGCAAGGTCGGGCCTTGCGGGGCGGGGCACCGCCATCCAGGCCTCCTTGGGAGCCCTTAGTTGAGACACTTTCCCCCCAACTTGGTACTTCCCACCCCAGCCTGGGCCTCTGCCCCCCAAACCCCGGGGGCCACACGGAGGCAAGAGCCTATTGTTCGGGGCTCCGATGTCCCCCCCTCCCGGCCCCCGGCCCCGGTCTGCGGGTCCAGACGCTCGCCTGCCATCCCACGGGGCAGAAGGGAGCTCCGAGGAGCCCTGGCCTTCCCTGCGTCGTGCCCGCGCTCTCGCACCCTGTCCATGACAGCCGGATGGGCCCAGTGTCCTCACGGACCGCCAGCAGCTCAGGATCCAGTCGAGGCCCGTGCCCGCTGTGGACCGACGGGGTGTCGCGCCTTCTCCCACTCATCGCCCCCCGGCTCTTGTCTCCGAGCCGCCCCGGCAGCTCCCACGCTCAGTCAGGTTCAGGGGAACTTTGGGTTTTGCTGAGATGCCTTCATGAAGTGACTGGGGTTTTTTTTAAGTAAAATTGCGCATTCATGGACGGAAACTTTTTTGCGTTTCAATTCATTACACTTATTTGTCTAACGGACGTTAAATCATCCATCCTGGCCAACGGGCGGGAGCTGGCGACGACTCTTGGGGCCCTTTGACCATGGCCAAGCCGTGATCTGCTCTGTTCTGGGGGGAGAAGCTGTTCTGGGCACATCACACCCGTTTCCCAACCTTCTCTCGGCAGCGCCTCCTCCTCTTGCTGAGATGTGACAGCTGGCGACCGGCCGCCTGTTAGGGGCTGGGATTTAGGCTCGTCAGCGGACAGAATGAAGTTTTTTTAACAGAAGACACAGTCTGAGTCCACACTGATACTTGCCACTCAAGTTCGGGTCTCCCTGGCTCCTACTTCCCTTCTCAAAAGCGCACCTCTATTCCACGCCTGCAACCTCAGCCGTGCCCAGCGCGGTTGCTCATTGGTTTTACCCCGCAGCACAGCAATCTCAAAATGACAGCATCCCTCCACTGTCCACAGTGTGGCTACTGGAAACAGTTTAAGATTTTTTTTTTTTTTAAATGGCTGCGCCTGCAGCATATGGAAGTTCCTGGGCCACAGGTCAAATTGGAGCTGCTGCCGCCGGCCTACGCCACAGCCACAGCCACATCGGATTCAAGCCACATCTGCGATCTGCAGCTTGTGGCAATGCCGGCTCTTTAACCCACCTGCATCCTCACAGAGACGGCTTCATGGCCTTCAGCTGCTGAGCCACAACAGGAACTCCAGCTTAAGATGTTTTTATGTCCTTCAAAAAATCCTTGGGTTATATAGATGTACAGACAAAACTGTGCTTTTAAATTACTTGGAAAATGGGGACAACGACACATGTTGGCCATCCTGTCCGTACCACGCCTGTGGGGCTGTACAGTCACAGCCCCGGGTTTTAGATTCACTAGGGAGCATTTGGTGCCACGAGGAAGAGCAGGCTACCAACTGGTGATGCGGTTGGTTAACTGGTTTCAACTGGCTCCCAAGTGCACGAGTTCCTTTTAAAATATAATTTAATGTGATAATTACATAACACTGGGAGTTCCCATTGTGGCACAATGGAAACAAATCTGACAAGGAACCATGAGGTTTCGAGTTCCATCCCTGGCCTTGCTCAGTGGGTTAAGGAGCGGGTGTTGCCGTGAGCTGTGGTGTAGCTCACAGATGTGGCTCAGATCTGGCGTGGCTGTGGCTGTGGTGTAGGCTGGCAGCTACAGCTCTGATTAGACCCCTAGCCTGGGAACTTCTGTATGCCATGGGTGTGGCCCTAAAAAGACAAAATAATAATAATAATTATTATTATAATATTGACATAGTTCTAAAGCCAAATCTACAAACCAAAGTATATTCACAGAAGTCTAGTTTCTCTCCCTGTCTCCCTTCCCCCCATATCCACCGATTCCCAGTAGGAAAAAATTTAAGTTTAAATAAATTGTGTGCCATGTTCTTCCATTCATAAAATTACAAGTTCCTGGCCCTAAACAAATACGTAAATAGGCACCAAGCACCGGCAGCCTCGGATCGCCTAGCAGTAGCTGCTGGGGGGAACCACGTGGTCGTGGACCCAGGAGTTCTCGCTTTTGCATCTGCCCGGGGCTCCAGGGCGCGGAGGGGATGCACCTCGGGTAATCCGGGCCCGTGGACAGGTGTTCCAGGGGCTTCCAGGCTGCTGTCTCTCTGCAGTTCCTTCCCCCTGCCTTTTTCATTGCTTGACCCATCTGTCCGCAGCAGAGCCTCTGAGATGTGGGGCTGCGGGTCAGTGGGAACAGCAGCCCTCCCTCTGCCCTCCACAGAGTCCGCGACACCCCAGGGTTTCTCCCCTCGCGGGTCGCTGTCGCACTCCTGGGTCTGGCGCGTCTGATGGGGAGAAGCGGTAGCGCGGGCCCTGCAAGCGCATGGTTCTCCTTTTCCGAGCACACCCTGCATCTTCTCGTGTCTGACGAGCTCTTACTTCTCCTTTTCCGTGAACTGTCTGTTGGTGTCTGTCACTTGGCATGTGGCCCAGTCTCCGGAGGAAACGTCTCGGAAGGCCCGGGTCCTGGGAGGGATGTGAGAACCCTCAGCAGAAGCCCAGGACCTCCTGTGTCAGCAGCTCTTGGGGCGCCAGCTGAGTTCGCCACGTCTCGGCTCAAACCAGCCAAGGGTGGAGGCCGGCTGCCCCCAGGGGAGGGGCGGGGGGAGGGGAAGCCCTCGGGAAGAGACCCGCCCCCTCCTGTCAAATCCAGCTGTGACTTTATGGCGAGGATGGCACGCCCTGGGCACACACTTGGCCCTCGTGGGGTTGCTCTCTGCCCACTAGATGCCCCAGCCTGGGAGCAGGGCCCGGGAGCTGCTGTGGGCAGGGGGGCTGCTGCAGGGGGCTGGCCACCTGCGTCCTGTGGGAGGCTGGAGAGTGGGCAGGGGCCTGGACCGCCATCCCCACAGAAAAGGGAGGCAGGAAGGTGGCGTCCCCGGAAGGGGACTGGGGAGGGGCCCGTGGCCAGCCTTCCAGGCAGAGGAAGGGGAAGGAGGCCCCGGAGGAGGCAGGAACCTGCAGCTGGACCAGCGCCCACAGCCCACCCACCACAGCAACTAGAGGGGTCGCGGGGTTCAGTGCAGCCCCAAGGAGGCAGGATGAGAGTGGGGCAGTGCCAGCGCACCTGCCCTCAACCCTCGGCTGCCCTGAGCCGGCCAGCTCCCGAGGGAGGCAGGGCAGGTGCCGGGCACAGACGGGGCTTCCACCATCTCAGGGCCCACGTGCTCCCCAGGGCCTCCGAGGCCAGGGACTGGAGGAGGGCCGCCGCCCCCTGGCCCTGTCCCCGAGAGCCGCCAAGAGCAGCACTGCTGCTGGCAAGACGCGAGAGGAATGAGCGGGGCCGGAGGCCGGCGCCCCAGTGTCCGACTCCATGGGATGTGGGTGCAGTGGGACCAGGACCACACAGCCACCCCTCAGGGCCTCCTGTTCCCCTGCAGGGAACCCAGGAAGAGACCCCGAGGGACAGCCGGGCCGGCAGGGCCTGAGGACCCCTTGAAACCCCCCCAGTGCCCCTCACAAGCCACTCAGGACCCCCGGGACCCCTCACAAAACCCCTCAGGGCCCCTGGTGTCCTTTGCTGTCCTGTGGCGGCTTCTCCCTGGAGCACGGGCCCCCTTGCTGGGAAAGGACGGGACATGCCCGGCTTGGCTTCTGCCGGGCTCCCCAGCTCCCAGGGTGAAGGGTGCAGCGGGGGGTGTAGGGGAAAGTGGGGTCTGTCTGGGGAGCGAGGGGTTTCCAAGGGCCCAGAGGAGACACGTGTAGTGGGAGAACAGGAGCACCCAGGGCCCAGACCGTGTCCTAGACACGTGGCCTCTGTCCATCAGGCTCCTGGCATGTGTCAGCGGACACCGCTGGAGGGACAGGCGGTCACAGCTGGAGGGACAGGTCCAGAGCCTGGAGAGCGTCTGGAGTGCTGGCCATCTGACCAGAGGCTGTGGGCTTGGCCGCCCTGTGTGCCCGCCCGTTTCTGGAGACTAGGCAGCCTTCCTTGGGTGCCCCAGAGGCTGCCCGCCATGGGCCAGGCGGGGGACTGGGGTCACAGCAGAGGCCAGAGGCCGAAGGCAGGCAGGTGGCATGGCCTCCACATGGTTCGGGTGTTTCCGAGCCAGGCCGCTTTCCTCTCTCTTTTGTGTTACGTGGACTTGATCGTTTTGAGTGGGAAACAGCCTGGTGGGTGACACAGTAGGTGTGCAAAGGTGGCCGTGGAACCAGGACTTCCTGTCCCCTTTCCCAGCACAGCCAGGCTGGGACGTGCTGCTGGGGGGCCCTTCAGCCCTCCCCTCCCGCCCACACATAGCCTTGGGAGCACCCCTCTCAGCTCAGCTACATTTGCTGACTGTGTGGACGAGTGGGTGGGTGGCCAGGGTGGCATCTCAGAGGCCACAGAGCGACTTTGGTGGGAGGACAGAGGTGGCAGCTGCAAGGGCCTCGAAGACTTCCCGCGGGAGGGGCCCCTGGTGACCGTGGGGGGTCTTCAGCTGCACCCCAGGGGTTGGCAGGTAGGAGGTGGGGTCCTGGCAGCCTGGCTCCTCTCGGGAGGCAGGTGGCAGAGCCGCCGGCTGCTGAGCGCCCAGCGCCCCCCTCGACACCCACACGGGTCAGGACCTCAGCCCCAAACCACTTGCGTGATGCCAGCCCCTCTGCCAGATGTGGTGGGCACCACGCAGAGATGCGTCACAGGTAACATCACAGGCCCCGCGGTGGCAGCCGGGCGTGTGTCAGGTTGAGGGCACCTCAGGCCGAAGAGCTGAGTTCAGGCAACCAGCCCCTGCCCTCCACCATCCCCTTGCTGGCCGGCCACCTCATCGGCCCACCTGACGCAGGCCACACACTTCCTTCTCTATTTTTATAAACTTTTTATTATGGAAAATTTCAAATATATACCCAAGGGGGGGAATTTAGTCCAGAGAAACCCACGTCTCCCGCCTGTGATCCACCCCACCTGCCGGTTCCGCCGCCTCCCGCACCCCACCAGCGTCTCCCAGCCAATCCCAGACCCCCGACACCCCAGGCAGCCCCTTTCCAGCAGACAAGAGCTTTGTCCAGTCCAGCCGTGGTGCCATAACCGCACCAGGACACAGGTCTGATTCCTGGCCTTGTCCCCAAGCTGGCCAGTCCCCATGGGCCACTGTCCAGTCAAAGAAGGATGCCTTCCCCAGCTGGCTCTCTGCAGTCTGGGCCCACAGGGCTGCTTCTGGTTCTGCCACTGGCCCTCTGGGATGTGGCACCAGTGGCCAGGTCCCCTGCGAGGCCATGAGGGCTGGATCCGTCCACCTGCCCCTTGCTGAGGGACCAATCTGCTGGGGGCAAAGGGAGCGAGGCCAGCGAGGGGCCTCGGATCCAGCAGAGAGAGAAGGCTTTCTGGAGGCAGAGCGGCTGCTGGGCAGGGTAACGGGAGGTCACCTGCGGGAGAGGGAGAGGGGGTCGCCTGGCCAGGAAGGGTCCCGGCCCCTGCCTCTCCCTCCCTCCCTTCCTCTGGGCAGCCGAAGCCCGTCTGACCGCCCAGGCCAAACCCCAGGCCCAGGGCCTGCTCCAGAGAGGCAGTCGCCCGGGGTGAGCTGTGTTCGGGGCCAGCGAGTTTGAGGCTGTTTCCTTGAGGTGGGACCTGGTTTTCCCCAGGGGAGGACCATGGCCTGTGGGGGAGTGGAGCCGGTGGGCCTGAGGTGGCTGAAGGGACTGTGAGTGGAGCCCAGAGGCCAAGAGCCAGTGGGTCCAGGCCAGCACCGCGCAGCCCGGGAGGGGTGCAGTGGGTGTGGGACCGACACGTGCAGGTCCCCCCACCCCACCACCGCGGGTCGTCCCCTCTCCCCTGCCGTCGCCCCCGCCGCCGCATTGCCCCATCCTCGCTGGGTATTACTGTGACAGCAGGGGCAGCTCCAGGCGGGCTTTCTGCCCAACCAGGGGGACGGCAGGGAGGGGGGGTGTTACCCAGACCCGGTTTCTGTGAAGAGGGGAACAGAAAGTGCCCGTATGACAGAGGCTCCGGCTTCTCGGGGTTGGAGAGGGGGGAGCCCGGGCCCAACGCTGAACCCTGGGACCTCAGGCCCCAGGGAGGCTCAGGGTCCCGGCCCCCACCAGACCCCCCGGGGCGCAGGGTGGGGTGGGGAGGCAGGTGTGGCGCCGGCCTGGGCACCACAGCCAGGAGGACTTTATCGGGAATCAAGATAAAGACTGAAATACTTAACACACTGGAGGTGACGCAAAACCCACCAGGAAGAAGAGTCGACATCTTAGATGCGGGAGGGGGGTGGGGGGAGGGACGTGGGGGGGGGCATTCCTCTGCCCCAGGCTGAGGCGGCGAGGGACCAGCCTCTGCCAGACCCCCGGTCAGGCTCAGAAGACGCAGCCGCACACATGGCCACATCACCCTGCGGGCATGTGAGACCCCCCCGCCCCGCACCCCCCCCCCGCCCACCCCCCCGCCTTCCTCCTCCCCCCGCCCAGCTGTTGTGGGCAGAGGCCTGCGCTGGGGATTGTGAAAGCGGCTGTCGGCTCGGGCTCCCGCCGCTCCACCTCCACCACCCCCTTCCCAGCTCTAAGGCCTCTCTCACGCCCATCCATCTTCCAGGAAGCCCCCCCATGGCTGCCTCCCCCGCCTCCCGGGGCCGGCTCAAGGGCCACCTCCTTCGAGAAGCCTCCTGGTCCTGCCCTGCCCTCCGTGAAGCCCCATGAAGTGAGTGCACTGGCGCACCCACCTGCCCCACCTCCCCCCACCCCGTGTCCAGCACGGCGCCCACGCATGGGCCGGCGAGGGTGGGCACGGGAGAGGGCAGGCCGGGGTGTGGAGTGAGGTCGGAGTGGGCAGTGTAGCCTGGGGAGGAGAGGTCAGGCGGGTCCAGGCCCTTGGCCAGTGGGGCGCTGCCCGGCCCAGGACGCCCTCCCTGGGTGTCCCGGGGGTCCTGCCGCTCTTTCCAGGCCGTGGTCCTTAATCCCCTCCTTTAGGTCTTTGTTCCCTCCCGGGGCCTGGAGACAGGGCTCTGCTCCCACCCCAGGTGAGGAGCCTGGCGGGGGCATGAGCTCCGAGCCCACGGGGTCCCGGGGAGGGGCCCTGGACCACATCCAGCAGCCTCTCTGGGGTGGCTCCGCCCCCCGGGCCCCTCCGCGAGGAAGCTTCCTCTAGCAGTGATGCCACTCTCGAATCTGCCTTGACCTCACGGCCGCAGCCACAAGCAACAGCCCCGTTTTCTCACGGCCCAGCTCTCCGAGGGGAGGGGGCAGGAGCATCCTCCTACAGACCTGCGCCCGGACCCCCACCCGACAGGGCTGTGCGTGGGCTCTCCCGGGTCAGCAGGTGCGAGGCAGGCAGCAGCGGTAGGGGCCGGGACCTCGGAGGTGGGGGCCAGGGCACGGGAGGGGGGCCTCAGAGATGGAGCCCTGCCTGCGCCTGAGCACAGAGCGTCCAGGGCTCAACGGTGGGGCCGGCAGGGCAGCAGGCCCGGCCAGTCCTCCTCTGAGTCTGAGCAGGCGGAATGGTTCTGGCGTGGCGCCTCAAGCCTCAGGCCTCTCCGACCCCCGAGGGTCCAGTGGGCCTTGAGGAAAGGACCCAGCCCTGCCCTGGGCAGCCCCCCACCCCCACCCCCAGGGAGGAGCCGGCCACGACACAGCCAGAGGGAAGTGCTGTGGGCCCAGGGGGATGCCCCAGCACTTGAGCAGAAGGGTTCTGAGCCCCAAGCCACTCGTGTTTACAGAGCGCTTGCCCTGGGCCAAGAATCTGCTTATTCCTTGGCGCTGGCCACTGGGTTGGACTCTCCAGTCGGGGCCCCTGCTGACCAGTCAACAGGATTGGCTGGCTGAGGTCCTTCTCTGCGCGAGAACTAAGGATACGAGAAATTCAGAAGTTCTGTGGAGAGAGCCAGGTGGGGCGGGAGGGGGGCCGGGGGGCTGGAGGGGCGGGAGGTGGACACGGATGGGGAGGGCAGGCCAGGGTCCCGGGACCCAGGGTCAGGAGGCCTGGGCCAGCCACCCCCCCTCCTCTGGGCCTCAGTCTCCGCAGTGGAAACAGGCAGGGTGGGGTCGGAGCTCCCTGTGGCCCCTGCAGTCGTGCAGTGATGCTGTGGCCCGATGCTGCAGGGCCCAAGCTGAGGGGACAAGGCCCTGCATCAGGCGCGTGGGGCTGAGGCGTGGTCTGTAGGGACCGCGGCAAGAGCCCCTTTGAGCAGGGCTTCTGGGGCTGAGCTCAGAGTGGACAGGCCTGCCAGGAAGAACGCCCGTGGGGCCTGTAGGAGCTGGGGAGGGACACGTTCCAGCCTGGGTCTACACTGGCGGAAGGGGTGGTCTGGAAGGAAGCCTTCCGGGAGTGCTTGCTGTGGCTCAGCAGATTAAGAAGCCGACAAGCATCCATGAGGATGCATGGCGTTTGACCCCCGGCCTCGCTCGGTGTGTTAAGAGAGCTTCGGCGTAGGTGGCAAATCTGGCTCGGATCCCATGCTGCGGTGGCTGTGACGTAGGCCGGCGGCTGCTGCTCTGATTCCACGCCTAGCCTGGGAACTTCCATAGGCCGCTGCACCAAAGCCCAAAAAAATGTTTTACAAAAGAAGGCTCTGGGCGGAGGTGGGTGTGACCTGGGGCCGCTGCCTGAGCGGAGGGAAGATCCCGGCGGCAGGAAATGGGCCTGCAGCGCGTCCACGCAGGGCTGTGGGGCCCCCTCAGCACGGGGGCAGGTGCTTGCGAAGGGGCAGATCTGCGTGCCAGGATGCTGGGCGGGGGCCAGGCCTCCGACCGCAGCCACGGGGCTCAGCCCTGGGAAAGGCCGGGCGCTTTCCGGAGGTGGCGGGATGGGTGCACAGCGGTCTGGACGTGCTAGCTCAGGTTGCCGCCAGATCGGGCCCGCAGGTTCCCGGAAGCTATCCACGCAGGAGCTCCTGGCACCCCTCTTCCTCTGCCAGAAATTCCCCCAGGTAGCCCTGAGGTGCGGCTGATGCAGGCACCAGGAAACCCCGTCAGTCACCCCCGCTCTGCTAACGTCAGCCTGCCCACAGCCTGGGGGGGCCGGCTCACCCCTTGCCCTGCTTCCTCACCTCCTGTCTCAGGCGGCACCTGCATAGGCAGCTCGGGAGGGAAACGAAGGCTGACTGCAGGTCAGTGCCAGCCGCACGGCCAGGGCCTCAGCAGGGAGGGCACTGATGGGGGGGGTCTCAGGAGGGAGGGCACTGATGGGGGGTCTTGGCAGGTGAGGGCACTGATGGGGTCTTGGCAGGGAGGGCAGTGATGGGGTCTCAGGAAGATGGGGGGCCTTGGCAGGTGATGTGGGTTGTGACTCTCCGCAGCGTGTGGCGGCGGCGGAGCTCTGTGGGGGTGACGGGCTGGGAAGGGAGCTTGAGCCTGGTGGGGGTCGTAGCAGGCGTGGGCAGCAATGCAGAGGAGCTGGTGGTATCACCCGGGGCCTGGACCCCACCTCATTCGAATCTCTGAAATCTCCCCAGGGTGGAGCCCGGCGAAAGGGGCGTTTGGGTGCGGCTGTCCTGCCAGGTCAAGCGCTGCTGTGAGACGTGCCCTGGTCCTGGGCCATTTCTAAAGCAGGGTCCCAGCTCCAAAGGTCTCTAAGGTGCCTGGCCATGGGGTCTGCACCCCACTCTCTGCCTCAGATCCCACGCCGGGGGTCTGCAGGGCTGTGGGGGCCAACAGGGAGGGTGGCAGCGGGCACGTTGTGTCCCCAGAGGACCACAGAAGTGTCTCAGGGCGGAACCAAGGGTGTGGCTTCCGACCTCTTGTGGGGGAGCAGCCCAGTCTCGCCATCACCATCCACCACGGGAGCAGGAAGCGTGGCCTCCGAGGCGCTCTCCCCCTCGGGACGGCGTCCCCCGGCAGGAAGTGGCAGACCCACAGCCCAGGGCTCTGACTGCTCGGCCGTGCTGGGCGGCAGCTGTGGAGGGTTTTGGAGGTGGCAGTTTGCCCATTCAAGCAGGAGGCCAGCGGGGGTCCTTCTCCTGGACACAGGGCCCGTGCCCACAGCTGGCCCAGACAGGCACCTGAGCTGGTTGCTGTGGCTTCGGGGCACCCATGCTGCTTCAGCTGGACTTTGGGACCTGAATTCCCAAACTTTTACTTTTTTATTTTATTTTTTGTCTTTTTGTCTTTATAGGGCCGCACCCGCAGCATATGGAGGTTCCCAGGCTAGGGGTGGAATCGGAGCTGCAGCTGCCGGCCTGCACCAGAGCCACAGCAACGCCAGATCTGAGCCGTCTGTGACCTACACCACAGCTCATGGCAACACCGGATCCTGCAAGGCTGCGGCTGGACTTTTTTAACTTTTCCTCACAAAATTTTGGGTCACACTGACGCTAGACTGAAAGTTATACCCCATGGCATGGGGACCAGAGCTCAGCCCCAGGCAACCTCTTGGGCGGAGGGCATGGGGGAGGGCCCAGCACAGCCTGCCACCTGCCGCCCGCCGTGCCCTGAGCTGTGGAGGGTCCAAAAGGGGCAGCACCGGCCGGAGTAGTGAGGGGCCAGCCCTGGGTCCAGCTCGGCGGGGGCTACGGCACAGAAGACCGCACCCGAGCCCGGGCTGCAGAAGCAGCGGGTCTTCCCAGCAGGCTCCGAGGGTCCTGGGCTCAGGGCACCGCACAGAGCCGGCCTCCGGAGCCAGCAGGGCAGGCGGGCGGGAAGGGAACGTCCCAGTGGTTGTTCCAGGGGTTCCGGGGCCTGAGGGTCTCCGCACCTGCCCAGGGTGTGGAGAGAGCGTGCAGAACCCTCAAAAACACCGAGAGAGATCCTTAGGGGTACAGGTGTCACCGCAGCGCGAGGGCTCATGAAACTTTAATTGCTGGCAAGTGTGCCATTAAAATTCAGACGAGATGCAGCAGGATAATCGGGTGGAGATTTGTTTCCGGCTGCAGTCTGGGCTCCTGCTTCCCTAATGGACTGTGGTCTGGGGGCTCCCAGGGGGCTGCAGCTGAGGAAATGATCCCCCCACCCAGGCACCAGTGAACCTGCCACTGGGGGTGCTGGGCTCTGAGACGTCCTCCTTTCCCCGTGTGGGGAGGGGGCCGGGGAGCAGAACCCACCCCCCCCTTCCAAACCCCACCTAAGGGCAGAGGACTCCTGGGGCCTGATGCTCGTCGGGGGAAGGGGCCACTCCCATGCACGCCCCACCCTTCCAGCCAGAAGAGCCAAGGTGGGAGGATGGGAGGGGGCTGGGGTGTGTGCCACTCACGCACGTGTGCTCTGCACGGTCCCATGCGTCTGACACCCTGGTGCTGCCCAGCTCAGGGGGAATCAGAGCCTGCCTGTGCCATCTGCACGCCCTGGATGTCAGACCACTGACCAGGTTCACCCTCGCCCCGGTGGGCTGGGCCGGGCACCCCTGCGAGACCGGCTCTGAGCCCGGACCGCAGGGAGCTCAAGGGACGCCCCTGACCCAGGGGAGCCTCAAGCCAGTCAAAGTGGGGCCTCAGGGCAGAGAGCTGGGAGGCCCCGGGAGGGAGGGCAGAAGAGGGGGAGGGAGGGGCGAGGAGGAAGAGGGAGGCCACGCCCCTCGGGAAGAGGGTGATGCACAGGAGGGAGGGAGGACACAGCCCCGGGCTCTGGAGTCTTCTGGAGAGCTGGCTGCAGCCCCAGCCTTTGCTGGATCTCAGCCGCCAGGAGCGGCCCCGGTGGCCTAGGACCTGACCACCCGGCTGGGGTGCCAGGGTAGGTGCCAGGTTCGCTGAGGGGTGGAAGGGGCAGTAGGCCACCCTGGGCTTTGTCCTCGGACTGTCCTGGTGTCGCCTCTGAGCCCTGCCTGGTGGGAATGGCAGTGGGGCTGGGCGAGGCTTCCCCCACCCTGGGCCCCGTCCTGACAGCCGGGGGGTGGCGTGGCTGGGCCAGAGGCGGACAGGGAGCCCCGCCTTCCCTTCTGCCCACAGCAGGCAGACCCATGCCCCCAGGAGGGCTCGGGAGAGGGGAGGGGGGTCTGGGTCCCGCCCTGGCCTGGCTCACTGTGCCACCTTGGGGCCGCTGGCCCCTGAAGGCCCCGTTTCCCTCCGACCCGGGGGGGCAGGGGTGGCCTGGAGGGGGCCTCGGAGCTCCTTAAGATTTCTTCTTTGGGAGCGTGACCTTGGGGGGGGCCCTGAGTGGGGGCTGGGGCCTCACGTCCTGCCTCCCTGGCCAGAGGCGGGGGGCGGGGGGGGGGGTCCCCATCCTGCTGCGCTCCTCACGCCCCGCCCCCTCCTGCAGCCCCAGGACCATGAACCAGAGTTCGTGCGGCTCCAGGGAGCTCAACCAGTCCCAGGCGGCCGTGCATGTCCTCTTCGCCTACACGGGCGGGCTGCTGGTGCTGGGCCTGCTGCTCAACGGCCTGGCGCTCTGGGTGCTGTGCTGCCGCCTGCAGCAGTGGACAGAGACACGCATCTACATGGCCAACCTGGCCCTGGCCGACCTCTGCCTGCTCTGCGCCCTGCCCTTCTTCCTGTACTCGCTGAGGGGCACCGGGGACACGCCGCTCTGCCAGCTCTCCCAGGGCACCTACCTGGCCAACAGGTACATGAGCATCGGCCTGGTCACGGCCATCGCCGTGGACCGCTACGTGGCCGTGCGGCACCCGCTGCAGGCGCGCAGGCTCCGCTCCCCGCGCCAGGCCGCGGCCGTGTGCCTGGCGCTCTGGGCGCTGGTGCTCGGCTCCCTGGTGCTGCGCTGGTTCCTGGAGAGGCAGGAGGGCGGCTTCTGCTTCACCAGCCGCTCCCGGAAGAACTCGCACACGCCGGCCTTCTCGCTGGTGGGCTTCTACCTGCCTCTGGCCGTGCTGGGCTTCTGTTCCCTGCAGGTGGTGGCCACCTTGGCCCGGAGGCCAGCCGCGGACGCGGGCCAGGCGGCGACCAGCCGGAAGGCCGCCCGCATGGTCCTGGCAAACCTGGTGGTGTTCGTGGTCTGCTTCCTGCCTTTTCACGTGGTGCTGACGCTGCGCGTGGCCGTGGGCCTGCCCCCCTGTGTCGGCCAACTCGCCATGGAAATCACTGGCAGACTCTCGGATGCCAACTGCTGCCTGGACGCCGTCTGCTACTACTACATGGCCAAGGAGTTCCGGGAGGCGTCCGTGCTGCCCGCGGCCTCCAGGGCCAAGGCCCACAAGAGCCAGGACTCTCTGTGCGTGACCCTGGCCTAGGAGGCGAGGCGGTGCTCTCCGCGAGGTGCTGCCTGCTGGGGACCTGTGACCAGCCCTGAGCTCGCCGTGGGCGGGGGGGTGCTGTCAGGAGGCCCAGGTGGGCAGGACAACCAGGCATGGAGCCTGGGGAGGTGACAGCCCCCCCCACCCCACCCCCCACCCAGTGGAAAAGGAACAGGGAGGATGGCAGGACTGAGGCCTGAGCAAGGCCACCGCAGGGGCCCTGGGCTCCCGTGCTGGGCCCAGAGCCCAGGACACCTGGACCAGGCGGGGGTGGCTGTTGGGCACCGGGAGGCTCTGATGGCCAGCTTGCCGCCGCCACCCACAGGGGCCAGAATAAAGCCCCCCAGCAGACTGTGTGTGCCACCCGCACCCACACCAGGGGCGTCTTCCCTGGTGACTGTCCAGGGCTCCCCTAGGGGCCCCCGCCTACGTCACAGCCCTTCCGTCCCCATCCATCTGGAGTTCTGTCTGCAGCTGGGCCAGGCCTGAGTGTGGGCAGCTGGTCCTGAACTCAGAGACCACGCGTAGGGAGGGGCAGAGGGGACAGTTGGCTCTGTGTCCGGCAGGGGACACGGCCTCTGCCAGGGCCAGAGCTGGAAGGAGCCCCATCTTACGCTTCAGCCTGGGGAGGGGAGGAGCCGCTACGGACAGAGACGGTCTCTGGACGAGAGAACGACGGAGAGATGGGAGAGAAGGCGAGACGGATGGGGAGAAAGCAGGATGGAAGGGGGGGTGGAGGGAAGCAGGGGTGGGGGGCGGACAGGGACCGCAGGAGAGAAAGACGGGCCAGAGAGGGGAGGTCATGAGAAGGACAAGGAGAGAGGACCCTGGGAGGCGGTCAGGGGAGGGAGACAGACGGAGAGAGCTGTTCCAGGCCGGCCTGGGCCCCCCCACCTCCCCCGTCCCCGGTGCCACCCCCCCACTGCCGCGTGCCGCCCCTCCTGCTGTCCTGCAGACTGGGAGCCGCAAGGGTCAGAGGGTCCCAAAGAGCCACTGGGTGCCCTGGGTGCCTGAGGAAGGACCAGGGGCCAGCTCTGCCTGCCAGACCAGCTGGGCACCCCCCTCTCCCAGGGCCACTGGACGATGGACCTTACCCAGGGCCACATGGCCTGGGGCAGACCCACAGCGGTCCTGGGCTGGCCGGAAGCCTTGGGTGGAGAGACCCAGGAAGGACCCCCACCACAGAGCCCCTGTCTGTCTGGGGCCCTCGTCCCACTGGGTGGGGTGGGGAGGTGGTGGGCCCGCAGCCTGGAGGGGGCCTTGGTGGAAAGCCCTGAGGCTAGGGGAGGGCTGGCCCCGATCAGGTGAGTCCCGGGGCTGGCGCCGGAAGTGGGGGTGGGGGGAGAGAAAGGCTGCAGCACACTCTCCCGGGCCCAGTGAAGCTCCACCTGGCCGGGCCCTCCTCGCCCCAGAGCCCGCTGAAGCTCCCACCAACTTCCCACCCCTGGCAGACTGTCAGCAGCCACTCTGTGGCCGCTGCCCCGGGAAGGACTCTAGTGGCTGCAGCATGGACCAGAGTGTCCCGTGGCAACGAGCATCTCCATCTGCCTCCTCCTGGTGCTGGGCCTGCCACTCAAGGGCCTGGCGCTCTGGGTGTTCGGCTGCCACCTTCCCGGGTGGACAGACACCCATGTCGCGAAGTCAACCAGGTGGCAACTGCCTGCTGCCGCCGAGCCTGCCGGGATCCTGCAGTCCAGGGCCAAGTGTCCAGGCCGGGAGGGCACCCCACACGGGTCCTGCAGAGTGTCCACTGGGGCAACACCTACAGGAGCAGGGGCCCCACCTACAGCCTGGCACTGGGGTCTTCTGCTCCCAGGAGGCACAGGCTCACCCGGCGGCTCTGGACGTGCTCACCTGCCCCCACCACCCTAGTTCAGTGAGATGGCAGTAGGTGCCCAGGGCACTTCTGATGGCCATCGGTGGGCCTTTTACATGGCACTGTAAGAGCAGGAGAAGGGGGCCTGGGGCCAGAGGGCAGGAAACCACACATCATGCAAACAGCCGTGTCCGTGGGGGACAAAGAGAAGCTGGAACCTCCAGACTGAGAGGAAACCAGAGCTTCTGGGGACAGGTGCCCTGGGGGCAGACAAGAAGAGGTGGAAAAGGGTGTGAATCTCCAGGGTCCAGATGTCACCTGTTGCTCATCATGCCCTCATTATAATAAAATGGTCATAAAATTAGCTATGCAGATAAGCAGCAGCCATCCTACGCTGATGCCATGACACTTCCAATAAAACTAAATACCGACGAAAATCTCTCCTCCCTTCGGGAAGGTGAAGCTGGGATGACAATAAGGAATATGACACCCAAGCCCCACTTCCCAGTGACTATCCCGCCCGTAAAATCAGATGCCCCATGTAACGGGTGCGCCCAAAACACGCAGGACAGCTGCTCGCCTCTCTGGCCGCCTCTCCTTAAAAGGTGTATTTCTCACTTAAAATAAATCCTCCGTTTCCTTTCTCAAAATCTCCGTCTCATGTCTGAATTCTTTCTTCAACGAGACAAGAACCCAACCTTCAGGAGCAGCCACAGTGCCCACAGCCCCTGCCCCCGCCTCCTGAGGCTGCCGCTGGCCAGAGTGGAAGCTGGCCAGCAGGAGGAGGTGAGGCCTTGGCCCCCTGCTGACCCATGGCAGAGAACTTGCTAGAGCCTTTAGACCTGCCACTTTCCAGGGCTGGGGGTGCTCCTGGGGTCTCTCATGGGGAGGGTGGGGAGGGGAGAGGCTGGGAAGTGGGCCAGGCGGTGAAGGGGGGACACAGGGCTTGGGTGTTCGGAAGGTGGCAGGGGGGGGGGGGGGGAGGTGCGTCAGAGGAGCCAGGCGGTTCTGGCAAGCTGGCACTTCCTTGTGCTGCAGCTGGACGCTGGATGGCGGGGCCAGGACGCAAGGATGCTCTGGGGGGTCCAAGGGGGAAGCGTCCAGGGCCAGGACGGCGAGGGGGGGAGGCCTGAGTAGCAACGGCGGGCGGTGACCAGGATGAGGGCTCCCACCTCGATGCGGGGCAGCCAAGGGATTCAGTGGGACGCTCTAAGGGCGCTGTTCAAGGGGGAAGAAAGGGGGCCTCCGGGAGTTAGGGTGGCCTGGTTCGGGTGTGTGAGCGCCCCAAGGGAACGGAAGGGCGGGATAGGGCAGCCCTGGCCAGCGGGGGCGGAGCATCGGTATTCAGGGGCGGGGCCAGACAGCAGCCCCGTCCCCTAGGCTCCAGGCCCCGCCCCTCTGCCCCAGGCCACGCCCACAACCAAGGCCCCACCCCTTCTCGCTGCTGGCTCCTCCTTTCCTGGGAGAGGGGAGGGGCGGGGAGGGTCCCCAGATGCCGCCTCCTCGAAGCTTCTCTTCTTTGGGGCTGGGGTCCGTTGGTCCACCCCTCTCGCTTCCCAAACGCGATTCAGGCTCCAGAAGAGCGAGGGGCGGGCGGGGAAGAGGCGGAAGGCTGGGGCTTCGCCTTCGCCCCCAGCGGGGACGCCACTGCCCGCACACCTGCCTCTCCTTGCACAGCTGCGACCAGCTGGGATTGAAGGTTTTAGTTAATTTACTAAGGGAATGTGAATACTCACTGCGGCCCAAATCAACAGGATGAAAATAGCACGGTTAGCAGAGGCCTGCGTGCAGACGGGCAGGGCGGGGCGGGGAGGCCGTGGGCGTGACCAGCTGCCTTCCAGCTGCCAGCGCCGGTCACGGGTCTGTGGCACGCCTGTCCTGCTGGCCCGCGTCCCTCTGTCCTGCCTGTCCCAGTCCGGTGAGGGTCTGTAACAGAACCCAGGGGCCGGGTGGCTTATCCATGGCAGGTTCCACGGCTGGAAGCCCAGCATCAGGGTCCCGGCGTGGTCAGGGTGCCGGAGTGGCAGGGTTCCAGTGGGGCCTCTTCCTGACTCACTGTCTTCTCCTGGGTCTTCACGCGGTGGCAGAGAGGAGGGAGCTCCCCCTCCTCTTTCATAAGGGCACTGACCCCCGCCCCAACCCCGATCAGGAGGCCTCGCCCTCAGGGTCTAATCCCCTCCCAGGCCCCACCTCCTGACACCTTCTCATGGGGCAAGGACGCCGACATATGAATTTGGGGACAGGCAGACACTGTGACCATAGCAAGCAGTGAGAGAGTTGACTTAGATGGTCCACCTAGAGCTCGCCTGGCCGCAGTGTCACAAGGTGCTGCTGTCCGTTAGGGACTTTGAGGGCTCCCGGATGGGGACAGCTTTTGTCGTGAGGTGCGTTTTCCACTGATGCGCCTCTGCCTCCCTGCCAGCACCTCTCCTCTCCCACCCCCTCCGACCTTTACCCCCCGGCTGCCTGGCCTCGGCCAGCCCCTGCCTGCCATTGCCCAGGGTACTAGGGCCTGCGGGCACTGCCCTGTCCGCGGGGAAGCCCACGGCCCGCAGTCCGGTGTGGGGTCCTGGGCCCGGCTGCCTGAGTGCAGGTTCAGGTGGCTTCCTTACTGGCCCCAGGGCTCTCGCTTGTATCCCAGGGTCCTTGAATCCAGGGTTTCCACTACAGTGTGTGGGGCCACGGGCATAAGTACAGGTGAGGCCCAGGCAGGTCCGTCTTGAAAGCTCCCGCTCATGCCCTCGGAGTCTCGCCTTAGCTCCCACGGAGATCCCGGGGGGGGGGGCCTTGAGGCTGAGAGGCTGCCCCCTCCCTGCCAGTGCCCCTCGGAGCCTGAGCCCCTCTGGCATCTCCAGGCCCGAGCCTGGGGGTGACTCCCTGGCTAGAAGTGAAGTCACCCCTTCTTAGAAGTATTCCCAGGCCTCCTCCAACAGCCGCCTGAGCGCCTGAGCAGAGCACAGGGAGGGGCCCGCCTCGCCCGCACTCTCCCGCCGAGCGGCTCTGAGAACTGGCGTTCGTGCTCCTCCAGTCTCATGGGGTCTGCTGGAAGGTCCCTGTGGGTCCGGGTACCACAGGCCTTGGTCCTTCTGCTTGTGACATTAGCCAAAGCTCCCCAGGAAGGCGCCGTGAGCAAGCGAGTCTGGTTTGTTGCTTTTACCGCAGCCGGGCACTGATCAGATTCACAGCCACAGAATGTAATTTAGAAAACACTCTCCTCAGAATTATGGTTCTATCAAGGCCCCATTTGCGATGTTATCTGAGCACTTAGATAATAGCAATAAAAATAAAAGAGAAAAGCCTCAAAATTATTTCAGGAGACAAAACAAATTTCTTGCTGAGGCTCTGGATTATTTCATTTCATTCGTTTGCAAAAACCCGAGACTGTCGTTGCAAGTCCCACAAATGGGATGGCGTGGAAACACTTAGCTTCTAAGAGAGAATGAAAGTAATCTTAGAAGGGAAAAGCATCTCTCTTGGTTCTGGATCTTCAGAAGCTCTTGGAAGGGCGGGGGCCACTCGGAGGGGACTCACTTCCGGGACCCCTTGACCGGGAGCCCCGTGCACTGCGATTCCAAAATATGGGTGAGGCCCCGATAGAACCTGAAGTTAGATAGGGGAGAAAGGAAGGCAAGAGTTGACGAGATGAAGGTGAGCAGTTGATGATATTGGGATGCTTGAATCGACCTCACGCGAGCTGCGCACCTGCTGTAGCTGAACGCGGCCCGGGCATCCACACGGTGTCCGACTGGGCGACACTTATGCACCTAATCCTGTAAAAGCCACCCTCCAGCCGACACTGTCGGGCGTTCTAAATGGGACCAGGGAGATGGTCCGGCCCACGGAGCTTATTAGAGTAGAGGACGCCTGGTGGACCAAGGGTTACCGCCTTCGTGAGCATCCTGCTAGAAGCCAGAGTGCGGGAGGACGCACTGAACCTGAAGGCACGTGGCGCTACTGCCCGGTGCAGGGGCTGCAGGGCGCGGGCTGGGTCTCACGGCAAGAGGCGGTGCGCCCCCCAGCGGCGACCACTGGGATACAGGACCAGGAGGTTTCCAGCTATCGCGCTTTGATGGTGACCACTCCTAGGACCCAGGGGCACAGCCCAATCCTAAAGCCTGAACTGCTCCTGACAGCCTACGTGATGCCAGAGACACGGCAGGGGCGGTCAGGGACCGGAGCAGTTCGGGCAGAAGAGAGAAGGGTTTTTAGCTGGTCACGCGGGTGCACGCTGCGGGGGAGGGGGGGTGCCAAGAGGCCGCCGTGTCCCTGAGCGGGAGCTTCATTTCCCCCTGCGCTGGCTTCGTAGCTACCAGACCCACTGCTACGTGGTGCAGGTGCCCCGTGAGCGGCTCCCCTGGGCCAACAGAAGGCTGCCTGCCTTGTGGACGGCGGGCCCGGGGGAAGGGCAGGAGCGGGACGGTCACCACGGAGCCAAGGTGGTGAAAGCGAGTCCGCTCGATGGACTGGACGGACGCTGTCGGCCTCTCTCTTTGGGTTCTTACTGACTCATGGGGGGTGGCCGATGGCCCGGCCATGAGATCAGGCAGGTGGTCAACGGAGAACCGATCTATTAAGGAGAGGGCCCCACGCAAGTCCGTATGGCGCTTTAAGGGTGCGTCAAAGTAGGACACGTCGCCAGCCACCATGACTCCCTGCCACGGCCAGAAGCGACTGGAGTTGGCAAAACGGCTCTTCCGGGGCTCTTGCCGAAGGCAGCCCCCGGGCCCATGAAACGAGCGGCCACGGGGCCCAGCAGCCCTGAAGGGCTGGGATGGCTCTGGACACGGGCCTTCTACACCTGCTGAGGTGCAGGAGGCCAGCAGGGGCTGCTGTGTCCCTTGGCCAGAGAGACGGAGGCCACAGGCGCCTGGGGCAGCCCAGGTCCAGCCAGGAGCGCACCCCGACTCCGCCTGGGCGTCGCGGGCAGGTGGTAGACGCAAAGGCTCGGAGAGCCCAAGGGAACCGGCCCCGAGGGTCTGCACCTCTTCAGACAAGAAACCCTTTCATCTTCAGAGAAACGGGGGACGCTTTGGTCCTCCGTCCGATGGGGAATTGGGACGCGCGACTGGATCCACGCTTGTCTCAGCCGTGGGGCGGTTTGGCACGAAGGGCTGCCATGTGCTCCCGCTCAACACCAGGGGCCCGGGCAGCTCCTGCCAGAGAGCGTCCCCCGTCTCCCCGGGGCCCGGGGAGGGCGGATGGAGGAGGGGCGCGGCCCACGCACAAGTCAGGGCGGAGCTGCGTCCACAGACGCGGAGGCTTCTAGAACAGCTCCACGTGTGGTGCGTGCACTCGCCTCGCTGGCTGGTATGTGAACCCTTCACCAGCATGAGTTGTCTCTGTCGCTGGTCATTTCCTTTGCTCTGATTTGACCTCAGTAACTGTTTGCCTGGCGTATCTTTCTCCATCCTTTCCCGCTCAGCCTCCCGGTGCGAGGGTCGCTGACCTGAGCCTCTTACAGGCGACACGGATTTGGACGTGTCTCCGTGTCCGTTCTGCCAGGCTGCCCACTGGCCTCTTTGGTCCCTTCGCGTCCCCTGTGCTATTGACGGCGTGGATAGGCCGTCCTTCTGCCGCGGTATTTCTTGTTTGCGACTGTTTCTTCTGCTGTTTGTCTTTTTTTCCATGCAGTTTGCTTTCAGAGCAGTTTCCGACTTGTAGACCAACAGAAAACCTGCAAGCTGGTCCCAGGTTCTCTGTCCTCAGCCGCCCCTTATCTTTTTAGGGCCGCACCCGTGGCATAGGGAGGTTCCCAGGCTAGGGGCCGAATCGGAGCTGCAGCTGCTGGCCTACCCCACAGCCACAGCAACGCAGGATCCAAGCCATCTCTGCGACCTACACCCCAGCTCACGGCAACCTGGATCCTTAACCCATGGAGCGAGGCCAGGGATTGAACCTGTGTCCTCGTGGATGCTAGTCAGATTCGCTTCCACTGAGCCACCACAGGAGCTCCCGTCGAGGGCCCTTCCTTGAGCTTGGACGTGGAGCCTGATGTGTAGAGGCGGGGAAGCCGCAGGTGAGTGCAGGGCAGCCCTGGCCCCGCTGCAGGCCCGCTAGTGCCCCCCAGAGTGTGCCCCGGGCCCCCTCCCAGCACCACCTGATCACCTCCAGTCTTCAAAGCGGGCAGGTTAGAGTGTCCCAGGGGCAGGGAGTTGGGGCTGAGAACGCGCCAGGGCTGCGCCTGGAGGCCTCAGCAGAGGGCGGCACAGTGAGGGTGAACCCCCACCACCCACAGCAGGACCTCCTGCCTCCCCTCCCGCATCTGCCACAGCAGGCCCTGAGCAGACCCCGTCCTGCGGCCCACGCCTGGGAGCTCCCCTGGGAGAAGCTGGGCCCCCCAAGGCCTCCCTAGCTGCCCCCAGGACCCTCTGTCAGGAGGCAGGTGTCCAGGCCGCTTAGGGCAGGTGCCTGCTCAGGGCCGGGGGCCTGGGGCACAGACCCTGAGGAAACGCCCCTGCCCCACCCCCTGTCCCCGGGCAGGCCAGCTGCCGTAGTGCCCTGCTGGGGTCTCTGCTCCGAACCGTGTGTACACACGCGTGTGTAAGGCCAAATCCACACACCCCAGGTTGTTCGTTTCGCCTTTTCTGTGACTCAGACGCTTTTTTTCTTTTAATTTTCTTTTTATTTTTTGGGGGCCGCACCCACAGCATTCAGATGTTTCCAGGATAGGGGTTGAATCGGAGCTGCAGCCGCCGGCCTACACCACAGCCACAGCAACGCCAGGTCTGAGCCATATCTGTGACCTACACCCCAGCTCACGGCAACACAGGATCCCCAACCCACGGAGCAAGGCCAGGGATCGAACCCGTGTCCTCGTGGATACTAGTCGGGTTTGTTAACCACTGACCCACAACGGGAACTCCCAACTCCAACATTTTCTAGTCCAAGCCAGTGTTTGCAGAGAGCAGCCCTCACCCTGGATGTGTCCCCAGCTCCCGGGGTGGGCATTGTGCCCTGTCCCGAGGGGACTGGGAGCTGTTCTGATCTGGCCGCGTGGGGGCAGGAGGCTTGCTGCTGAGGCCCCAGGGGACCCGCAGTACCACAAACAGACACCAGGTGGAGCCCGAAATGATGAAAGAAAAAACACAACCCAACAGGTTGCTCTCATTCGGCAATTGTGTGCACAAGCCCTGAAACGTTGCACTGCCTCCCAGGTTTCAGAGGCCCCTTGAACACCTGGCCAGGCCTTGCCCAGTACAAGGCCAGTCTGTAAAGACGGGAGAGGTGGCTATTTTTTTTTTTTTTGAAATGCATAAAACTCAGCCAAAATTTTCCAAGTTTTGCTCTGAGCACTGTGTGGAGTCCCTTTGATTAGAATGGTTCTGTTTCTCTAAGAATCACTTCGGACCTCCAGTTTCATCCAATCGACTTTTTATTTAGAACGGCCCCTCCCACACTCCCCTCTCCTCCGTAAAAGGGTTCCCTCTCCTTCGTTTTACTGGACTTGCATGGGGTGGCAAGGTTCTGAATTGCAATTATTTGCTGCTCCCAGATAAATCCATTTTACTGATAGCATAGCTGCTGTTTTATTGTTTAGGTTAACACAATGTAAACTTAGTGTGAAAAGCATGGTGTGCCTTTCATACAACATAATAAATAATACTTTATTACTGAAAGATTGTTATCAAATGACTTTCCTGTCTCCCTTTTCTGCAAATTTGTCAAGTAATCAAAATGTATGTATTCAGCAACTCCATTTTCAGCTCATCTCACTGAAAGCAGAATCAGTCCCTCTGGGCAAATATGGACTTGCCAATCCTTTTTGACCATTTTTAACTTGGAGAAGGAGCTTTCTGTGGATGAAATCATGGCTGGGGCTGTTCAGAGCATTAATCACAGGCTGTGATGGCATTGGGACACTTTCTAATTATTTTGAAAGTAAATGTTAGGACAGTGAAAGCTGATGATGTTTTTGAGAGCAATTTTTCTGAAAAGAGTCGACTCTTCATACAAATCAGCCTTGTGAAGTTTTGAATTTAAATGCAAATCTACAGGTGACTTTTTTTTTTTTTTTTGTATTTTGGCTGTGCGCATGACATGCAGTTCTCAGGCAAAGGATCCAATCTGTGTCACAGCAGTGGCAACACCAGATCCTTAACCTGCTGAGTGACCAGGAAACTCCCAATATACACCGACATCTTAGTATTTCCTATAAATCGTGGAGCTCCTATAAGAAACTCATTCACGATTTGCATGTAATTCAAACACCTCTGTGTGCACTTTATCACTGTATCTTCAACCACATAAAAAAAGGAATTTTTTTTTTTTTGTATTTTGTCTTTTTAGGGCCACATCCGCAGCATATGGGAGGTTCCCAGGCTAGGGGTCTCATTGGAACTGTAGCCGCTGGCCTCCACCACAGCCACAGCAACACCAGATCCAAGCCGTGTCTGCGACCTACACTACAGCTCACGCCAACGCCGGATCCTTAACCCACTGAGTGAGGCCAGGGATCGAACCCACAACCTCATGGTTCCTAGTCGGATTCGTTTCTGCTGGACCACAACAGGAACTCCCAAAAAGTAATTTTTAAATTGTCATCCACATTAGTAATTGGTTTGTCAAAGTTTCACATGAAAATTGTGCTCTTTTCTGTGGAAGAGAGTGTTCCTTAACTTTCATTCTGGTTTTTTCCAAACCTGTGGGTTTTGCTTCGCAACACTGAAGTTTTTCAAAATAGAGATTCTAAACTGCTGGAATAATTCCAATCACTCGCTGACATGCTCTTCTGCAATGTCCACGTGTTTGCTTTTCTCAGACGAATTCACTGATACCATTTACTGCCCCAGCACCAGCAGTTTCCGCCCTGGAAGCATCCGTTAGGAGCTGCAGGGACTCTGTGGGGACAGAGGCACCCGCCACTCCGTTTGGGGCCTGGTTCTGCCCAGTGAGGAGCCCCTTTCTCCGCCCAGGGTTCCAACCTCTGACCACTGCTGCTGCTGCAGTGACTGGCCCCCAGCGTTGGCCCTGCCACATCCCACCCAGAGCCCCCCGTGAGAGGAGCTGGTTGCCCCCAGCCCATCACCACCTCATGCTCACGGTCCTGTCTCTGGAAGCCCCCGCACAGCCCGTCAGGCCCCCGGAAGACACAGGAGGCTGCCAGGCCCTCTCCCAGGGGGGCCTTCGGGACTAGCTCTCAGCCACCCAGGCAGCCACTGAGAGAGGAGGCTGGGGCCCACCCAGGCCGGGCAGGGGAGCCTGTGCAAGGGGTGATGGGGCAGCCACAGGAGGTGTGGGGGGGGGAGGGATTCTTCTCCCCCCACCCCGCCAGCTGGTGCAGGAAGACACTGCCTCCACGGCATCCCCAGGCCTGTCCTCGGGGTCCCTGCCCGCCCTTCTCAGCCAGAGGAGAGGGTGGGGCCTTGGGCTCTGGTCGGGGCTCCAGGAGCCCCAGAGGAGAGGGCTTCATAGCCTTAACGTGGAAGATTCCAGATCAGCTCTGGTCTCGGGGAGAAGAGGCTGGAGGCCCCTCCCAGCCTGGTAGGGACTGCAGTCAAGGCCCCAGGGGGTCGCCTGGCTGTGAGCACCTGCAGGACAGCTGCCCTGGTGGGACAGGAGCTGACCCTCTCCTCTGCAGCCTCGGGCCCCTGCCCTCACCCTCGGCTTCTGCCGGGGTCTCGGCCTCTGGGGCTGTGGGCGCCGGGGCGTGTCCAGGCACCCGCTCTGCAACCAGCCACCTCCGGTGTGCTCGGGACCGGCCGACTCACCCGGGGCCTTCAGCCCTCCCCCTCTCTCACCTTCGATTCTGATTCTGTAAAGAAGAGGCAAGAGGCCTGCTGGGAAGAGGGAGGAGGAGACCCCACCGCGGCCCGGCCTCAGCCTGCCTGCCCGTCACAAGCCTCTCAGGCCCAGGGAGGCGCAGGTCTCAGGGATGGTTTATTGACAAGTGGTTTCCGGGGAGGTGGGGGCCGGTCTGGTCCCTGCTCAGCTCCGGGAGGCCCCAGGGTCCAGCCAGGGCCCGTCCTCAGCAGCTGCTGCCCGCGCCTCGCAGGCCAGGCCCCTGTCCCCTGCAGCCCTCGGCAGGCATCTGGGTGACTCCGGGCCCAGGAGCTGGCTTTCCTCTCGGGGTGCGGTACTTGTTCTTCTGACGGTAGAGCAGGTTCTTCTGGAAAAGGCGAGGGAGGTGGCCGTGATACAGCAGGACAGCCAGGACCATCCCTGCAGGAGACCAAGTGTCACGCCAGAGGGCTCGCCGCAGCACAAGGCGACCGGGACGCTCACCTCCAGGCCCTGCACAGGACGGGGGCCTGCAGACCCAGACCAGGGGGCCCTTGCCTGGACAAGCCATCAGAACCACATGCACTTCAGGGCTGTCCTCTGGGGAGCCGGGCCCAGCACTCCCTGTACAGATGTCCGGAGTCTCCGCCTCAATTCCCGGGTTGCCTGGGCAAGGTGACCTGTCACCCTGTGGGGGTGGCTATTTTTGGGGGGTGGGACAGGACAGACGAGGGAAAGAGCAAGGGCGCTGAGGGTCAGGGCCGACCTGCCTCCCTCCCCAGGTTCTGCTCAGAACCCCGGGAGTGGAGGCCCCCCCCCCGGGCCGTCCAGGTCGGGGGGCGGCAGGAGAAGAAAGCGCCTTTCCTAGGCTGGTGTAAGTCTTTGAAGGAATGAAACTGCAGCATGTGGGCCTCACCAGCAGCTCTCGCAAAGGTCAGGGCACCCTGGCCAGGCCTGGCCTCCAGGGACACCTCCAGTCGCGGTGGCTCCGCAGAATGGCCCCCGTGCCCACATGTACCCACGCCCCTCTTGACGCACCTGCTTTCCTTCTCGGGCGGCCCCGCCCAGGGCAGCCCCTCCCCCGTCAGCGCCAGGGGGCGCGGCCTCCGGCCTCGCTGAACCCGACAAGGTCGGTGAACGGAGCGCACACCGTTTGGGCAAGGATTGCTCCCGGAGACTGCTCTCAAATGCCCGAAAGCGGTTTTGAGAACGGTGTCAGCCCACCAGGACGCGGGAGAGGAGGAGAGGGCAGCTCGCGGTCCGGAGCAGAAAAGCAAGCGGACGCCAGACGCCAGCGGAATCAGGGGAGCCGCCACCGCGACGCGGAGGCCGGGAAACAGCCCCTTTCTTTCCACGAGACGCCCCCAAAGTCTCAGCGGCCGGCAGCCCAGGCCCCGGAGGGGGGCTCACCGGGCGCCAGCCTGCGAGTCGGGACGGCGGGTCTGCGCGGGAAGCGCTCGCCCCAGGCCCCGCACGCCCGCCGGATGCCGCTGGAAAGACGTGTGCAGACCCGCCCGGACTCCGCCCCCGCCCCCGCGATGGAGGCCCCGCCCACCCGGGAAGGAAGTGGGCGTGGCAACCGGGTGTCGCCCCGCCCCTCTCCGCAGCCTTCCTAGGCGCCCTCGTTGCCCTGGCAGCTCTGGAGTGAGAGGCTGGGCTGGGTTGAACGGTGTCCCCCCAGATCCAGGTCATCCCTGGAACCTCCGAGTGTGAGTTTCCTTGAAAGGAGATGTCGGCGGATGTACGTCGTCAGGTCACGACGAGGCTGCGTGGGGGCGGGGTGGCCTCGGCCCAGGGGGACTGTTCTGTGAGAAGAGGCGGACCGACCCAGGGAATGGAGGGAGTGACCCCAGCCCAGGCAGCGCAGCACTGACGAGCACGGAGCCCAGGGGGTCATGGAGGGAGGCCCTCCCCTTCAGGCGGCAAGAACCCCACCCAGACGGGCGCCGCCCCCGGGGAACCCGGCAGGTGCTTTGCTGTGGGGCGCCGGCTGGGCCCGGGGCCAGGATGGGCCTTGGAATCCCAGGGGGAGGGTTCCATCCCCGCGCACCCCCCACGGCGGTCAAGTGGGGTCAGAGCCAAGACGCTTCAAGCGCCCAGGTCTGATGTCCCTGCTAGGACCCCTCTCAGGACCAGGGCACAGGGAGCCGAGGACACAACTCGGGGCTGCTGGAGGGAGGATGGGCCCAGGGGCTGCCTGGTCATCCGTACATCGCGGGGACGTTAACAGCGGGGACGCGGGGGCTACAAGTTGTGAAACTTATGTGCTTAGAGCACTGAGCGCAAGAAAAGCAGGGACCACCCCTCCCTCGGGACAGGCGGCCTCGGCTCGGGGCGGAGTTGACGCTGGTAGCACCACTTAGAGCCTGACGGCCTGCCGCCCCCAAGGGACCTTTGCCATCCCCGAGGACAGGACCGGAGGACATGGGCCGGAGGCGGCCGAGGAGCACGTCCAGTCCTCCCGTCCACAGGGAGGGCCAGGGTGGCCGCCGACACTGAGCGGTGCTGCGCAGCCCTCAAGCCCGTGATTTGGAGGCGGACACGGCTGAGCGCTCAGCTGCAAGAGAAGCTGCTGCCTGGCAGAGGGGACCCGGGCTTATCTTGGTGCATTTCCTAGGACGACACGCACCCAAGGCAGTGACACAATGGAAACGAAGTTACAACAGCGATATCTTTCCAGGGACGACAGAGGCCCCTCTTGTTTCTCTCCCCCTTCCCGCTGCCCCGGAGGCCGAGGCCGTGCTCCCTGCTGCTCCCCCGGTGCAGACAGACGTGGGAGGAGGCTTCCAGAGACACCCAATGACCCATCCGATAAGGGTGTGGGGAGCTCATTGGGGCCAAGGTCCTGCAAGCCGGTGCAGGAGAGGGCGGGACCCCCACCTGGGCCTCAGACCGCCCCCCACCCCCCTGGGGCCAGAATCCCAGGGGTCTTGTGGCTGGGGACAGTGGCCACGACCTCGCCCTGCAGCCGGCCCGCCGGTGGGCCTTTGCCACACCTCTGCTCAGACACACCTACTGGGAAGGAAGGGCCTCCGGTACGGCGAGCTGAGGGCAGCCCTCCAGCTTCGGGGGCTGCAAGGTGGCCTCCCCCATGGGAACTGGACACTGGGAGCCCCCCGGGTGGGCGCCGTCCCTGCCCGTCTGCTCAGCCCTCTCAGAGGGTCTGCCTCTCACCGTCCTACCGCCTTCCTTCCTGGCTCCAGCCCCCTCTGTGACAGTGGCCAAACCAAGATGGGCTGCTCATGCCCCTCCGCCAGGTGCTCAAAGACAGGAGCACGTGACTCCAGGCGCCTTTCCTGCGGGGCTATAGCTGCAGCCGAGGAAGAGTCCCCCCTGACCCCCGGCATCTACGTCACGGAGCCCATGGGGGCCCTGACCTGGCCTCTCCCCTCCCCTCAGGACCCCACGGCCAGGAAACGCCCGGGGACCAGCAGCCCCTGAATCGCCTCCCGCCACTTGAGCGGGACCCTGCGGGTGGGTGCCCCTGGAGTGCCTGCGTGTCATTCCTGTTCCGCAGGTGTGAGCTGCTGCCCAGGGCCTGCCTCGTCCACCTGCCCCCACGGACCCCTCTGCCCTTACCTGTGAGAGGGCCCAGCCAGTACACCTGGGCGTACTGCAGCAAGGTGTGCCCGGAGCAGTGGAAGGTGATGGAGGCGGCCAGGGCGGGGTTGAAGAAGGCAGCCGTGAGGGGCCCAGCTGTGGGAAGACGCACCCCTGCCTGCAGCCCCAGTTCCCGCTGGGACCCAACCCACCCTCGCATCCCCACCTCGGGCCCTATTGTACTGGGCTTCCGGGACCCAAGCCGGGAGCTGGGCTCGTTCATGCCCTCGTCCCTGCCCTTGTCCCTGTGGGGACATGCGGAGGAGGGCGGCGTCCCTCAGCCCCGGGCCGGGCTGACCACAGCCTGTGAGCAGGGCCAGAGCTGGGGCTCGGCCTGGGGGAGAGCCTGGGGCCGTGTCCACAGGGGCTGAGGGTCCCGGGAGGGCTTGGTCAGGACACTTGGCCTGGTGGGGGACAGACCCCAGACAAGGAAAAGAGGCATAAGAGAGCTGTCCCGGGGGGGGGGGGGAGCGGGGGACACGTGGGCCAAGCAGGTAGGTGACGCGGTCGGTAAGGAAGAAAAGACCGGCCTGGGCCCTCTAGGAGGGGAGACCGAGGATGTCAGAGCCTGGGCTCTGAAGCAACCCCACTGGCTGCCCCACCTGCCTTGGGTATAGACCTTCTGGGATAAACAGGAACAGCTGGTGGTGTGGACAGACCCAGATAGGAAGGATGGCCCTGACGGGCCTGGACTCCTAGCCCAGCACGCTGTGTCCCTCCCAGGGGGCCACCATCCCCACCAAGGACCCAGGAGTTGGCCACCCTGTCTCTGTGGCGCCTCAGCCAGCAGCCCCTCTCCCGGGCATCCACAAGTGCAGGTGTGTGGAGTGGCCCCGGGGCCCGGGGGTCCCGGGGGACAGACCGCCAAGCCTCACCTGTATAGGCCATGACAGTGACCAGCAGGGCCACAGCTGGCACCCTGTACACTGGATGACTGTTCTGGAAGCGGAGCAGCGTCAGGTGGAAGAAGAAGGCACAGGAGCCCTCCACCAGCGCACCGTGGGGCACGGCCGTGCGCAGGGCCGAGCTGCAGTGCGCCTCCATGAGGTGCTGCAGGACGTGCATGTCGCTGAGCTCCCAGGCCCAGAAGAGCCGCGTCAGGGCGCGGGCCACCTGCATGCCCAGCGCCTGGCCTGCCAGCTTCAGCAGGGTGCTGGGCAGAGAGGCCTCGGCCAGGAGGAACTCCTGCAAGGACACGGTGGGATTGGCCGAGGCCCCGTCCAAGGTCGCCCCGTGCGCCAGGAAGAGCAGGAAGAGCAGGGTCAGCAGCAGGTCCGGCCCGAAGCCCCCGGCCCAGGGGCCGATCTCCACCAGCATGCCCATCTCCAGGCAGCAGGCCCCCAACTGGGCAGCACCCACCACCTCCCGGGCAAAGTGGGCATAGGCACCCCCCGAGAGCAGGGCCTTGGCCACACGCCTGGCCGCCTGGCAGAGGGCGAAGGTGGCGCAGAAGAAGGAGAAGGACACGTTCAGACCGGCCATCGGCCCTGAGGCTCGGTGAGCCGGGCTGAGCAGGGGACCTGAGCTGACGTGTCAGGCGCTGGCTGCCCGGACCTCAGCCGGGGGCTCTGGGAGGGTCCACCTGGGCCGCTGGCCGTGGGAGCACCACACCTGCTCCGGCACCGCCAGCCCCGCCCCTCGGCCAGGCGTCCTCCTAGGGCAGGAGACATCAGAGCCACCAGGGCTCCGTGACTCACACCCAGGCACAGCCTGGCAGTTCCCTGAACCTGGGCCCTGTCCCCACCTGGGTGAGGGTCCCTGGCTCTGCCTGCCATCTGGCTCACCTGCCAGCAGTTCCCTCAGCGAAGGCAGCTGTGCACTGGGACCCAGTGTCCCCACACCAGGAAGCTGCGGGCGCCCCAGCAGCCATGCTCTGGACGCGCGGAAGCTGCACCTGCAGAGACGGGCCCGCCTGGCGTGCACTTCCTCTCTGCCTGGAGGGAGCGCACAGAGCGCATCCCTAAGAAGCTGCGAGTCAGCCCAGCTGAACGCTGCCTGGGAAGTTCAGGGCCTTCCTTCAGCTCCCGGCATGTGAGGACCTTGGAGGAGAGACCATCCGGGACAAGGGGGCGTCCCTGTGACTGCCTCGCAGCACCCCAGTCGCGCCCAGGGTGACCCCTTCCTGAAGGCCTGTCGCAGGGCCGTGGCTGTCAAGTCCAGAGGGACTGGGAGTCTGGGATCTGCTGGTGACTTTGTGCTGGACACTGGCTAGGCTGCAAGAACATAAGGCCTTACGTCATGGTCGCGGACGCCCCACAGTGACCCCATGACCGAAGGAGGAGCGGACGCCCAGGGAGGAGGAGTGGGCCTTGCTGAGGACATTGGGGCGGCTGCCTTGGATACCCTGGGCAACTCCTGGTGGACTGATCATTCCAGGCCAAGGGAACAGGCTGAGCGAGGCTCAGAGGCCACAGGGGAGGGGAGCTTGGCAGGGGACCCTGAGCCCCTCCCGCAGGCCTGTCCAGCAGCAGGGAGAGGGGGTCGGGCTGGGCAAGTAAGGGATCCCGGACAGGATGCTTCGGGGCGGGGGATGAGCTGGGGTTGGAGGGCACCTGCTGTTGAAGAGCCCAGTCGAGGAGTTCCCGCTGGCTCAGCGGGTCAGGACCCCGACAGAGTCTCTGTGAGGATGCGGGTTCGAACGCTGGCCTCACTCGGTGGGTTAAGGATCCGGAGTTGCCATGAGCCATGCTGCTGTGGCTGTGGCGTGGGCCTGCAACTGCAGCTCTGATTTGACCCCTAACCTGGAACCTTCCATATGCCACAGGCGTGGCCTTAAAAAGAAAAAAAAAAAAAAAAAAGGAAGAAGAAGAAAAGAAAACCCTAGTTGAGGTCTCTGGGACTTGGCTCTGTCACTGGCCATGCCCTGCAGGGCACAGCGGGACGGAGGGATCAGCAGGGCAGGCCGGCCCATGGAAGAAGAGTGCCACCTCCCGTGCCCCATGTCCCAACCCCCATCCCCTGCAGAAGGCCAGACAGAGCTGGGAAGGCGGGCTCCGAGCGCAGGGCTAAGGCCCGCGTCCAGATCCCTCAGGACACGGTACAGGGGACCCCCACCCCCCACCCCACCCGGTGCCCACCTGGAAGACCCCCAGGCCCTGCAGCAGCTGCTGGCCTCCCTCACAGCCCGTCCCTGTCCTGCCGTGCCCCACCTGCCCCTCAGTAGACCGCCAAGACCACCCCTCACCACGACACCCCCCTCCTCCCCAGGGAGCCGTCCCAAAGGTCCTGCTGTGCCCGCCACCGCCGGCAGGAGGGTGAGAGCCGGGCCCGGCCACCCTGGCCCCAGTCGGGCACCGCCTCCCAGGCAAGTCACAGCACATTTACTGGGGGCTCACACCCGCCATGGCGTCCTGTGCTCTTGCCACAAAACCAGTCTTGCTGCGCTGCAGGCCCTTCATCTGCCCCGGCCCCACCCCGTCAGGTCCCCTTGTTCTGATTCCCTCCCAGCACCTGGCGACCCAGACCCAGGGAGGGTGGGACCCAGCTCCTGGGACAAGGAGCTGATATTTTTAGCTGTCCTGGTACATGATTTGAGGTTCAGAACTTTCCCAGAGGTGGGAGCAGGGTGCGCTCAACCCCAGGAGGAAGGTCCCCGGGGCAGCCGTGGATCCCCCCGACCCAGACCTCGCCCTGAAAGGCGGCCAAGCCTCCAGACTCCGGCCTGGGGTGTGGGTGCCTGTCCTTGCCTCCTGCCGGGGCCCCACCCTCTCGGAGTCACGGGGAATGTTCTGGAAACCACAGGGACCTGGCAGCTGGGTGCACAGAAGCCGAGGATGAAAGAAATGTTTGCCTGCTGAGGTAGGAAGAAGTCGCTCTGGCTTAGGCATGAGTTAACCTGCTCTTATGCCGCCTGGGACAGCCTGGCTGCGGTCCACCTGCCTCGTCGTTAAAGGAAAGGGCGCATCGACCAGAGGGGACGCGGGCCCCCGTTAAAGGCCGATTTCCTCATCCTCCTGGGATGCTGCTGCTGGTGCTCCCTGGGTGACGAGACTCCCTTCCCGGGTGCAGAGGCCACACTGGACGCGCTGGACGTGCACAGGCTGCTTGTTTGTTTGAAACCTCTAAGGAACGCATCCCTGACTCATTTGTTCCGACAAGACAGGAACCTGTGCTGAAAACCCCGCTTCTCTGGGACCCAGAGACCTGGGAAGCTGCGCTCAGGACCGCAGCCTTCGGTTTGGTTTAAATAAAACTCAACTGTTTTCGACAACACGGGGTCTCCCTCCGGGCTCAGGCAGAGAAGGGCGCGTGCCGTTGGGGGGCTCTCCCCAGCTGTCCACCTGACCTGTCCAGCTCAGGTCAGAACACTCCAGAGCCCCCGCGGGAGCCCCGTGGTTACCCATCCTGAACAACCGGCGTGAGCTGAGTTATTTCTAGACAGGCTACCTTGCGTGTTCAGCTCACCCCTGAATGTGTGAGGCGCACCCATCGAAGCGCGAACCTCCGCCGTGGGACAGATGCGAACACCCAGGTCGCCCCTCCTTTCCTGGAAGGGACGTCTCTCCAGAAAGTCTCGGGTCCCTTGCCCGTCGACCCTGCCCCAGTCAGAGGGGTCTCGTTCCTGCTCCCCGTCACCACAGAGAGTCGCAAGGAACGGAGTCCGGGGCCACGGGGCCGAGTCGGGCTGCCTGCAGGCGGGGGCCGCCGGGGAGGTGGAGGGTCCTGTTCCTTGGTTGCTCCGGATGAACCCCAACTTGTTTGTCCACTTTTCTGATGATAAACACACATTTAGGTTCTTGTTCTTTTTCTCCACGAATGCAAGTGATCAGCGCGTACATATAGGTCCTTGCAGAGAAATGTTTTAATTTGGGGTGGGGGGTTAAATACCTACGGAATTTTTCCAGACCTCAGGGCAGATGAGTGTTTGTTTTTCTAAGGTGCAGTCATAGCTGCCCCCAAAGCGGTTGCCATTTTTGCCCCCAGGAGCGAGGGATGAGACGCGTGGTGTCTTTGAAGTTGGTGTTGTGAAGATTTTCATGCTTTTTTCCCTTTTTCAGCCGCACCCTCGGCATACGGAAGTCCCCAAGCCAGGGGCTGAATAATCCCAGCCGCGGCTGCAACCTACACTGCAGGTGCAGCCATGCTGCCTCCTTAACCCACGGTGCCTGGCCGGGGATGGAACCTGCAGCCCAGAGCTCCGGCGCCACCGCCAAGCCCGTTGAACCACAGCAGGACCTGCCTAGTCACCCTACTGCTTCCCTCTACCGCGGGACGTTTCCCTGACGACAGCTTGTGCCCTTCTTCCGTTCTGACCTGTGCGCGTTTTCTTTCTTGATTCTGCCCCGTCGACCTGGTCAGGCTCTCCACGGCCACGCTGAGTGGCGGGGGGGGGGGGGTGACAGAGGACATCTTTTGTCTTGTTTCCAGTCTTAAGCGTGAAGCATTCCCGTTTGGGTACACGTATGATGTCCACTGTAGATGTATTATAGGTATCCTTTATCAGGTTAAGGAAGTCATCTATTTAAAGTTTTAATGAGCAATGGATTGGGGTGGGGTTGTCTTTCTTTCTTTTTTGGTCTTTTCTAGGGCCACACTCTCAGCATACGGAGGTTCCCAGGCTAGGGGTTGTATTGGAGCTGCAGCTGCCGGCCTGCACCACAGCCACAGCCACACCAGATCCGAGCTGCATCTGCGACCTGCACCCCGGCTCACAGCCACGCCGGATCCTTAACCCACTGAGCAAGGCCAGGGGTACCAGCTGGATTCATTTCCACTGAGACACGAGGGAACTCTCTGTCAAATACTTTTCCTGTGTGAAGACATGATAATAATGATTTTTCTTTCATTAATTTAATATAACGAATTACGCTGACTGGTTTGTGAACCAAACTTGTATTCTCAGGAGAAACCCAACTTGGTCGTGAGGTATCAACCTTTTTTTTAAGTGCTGCTGCATTCAGTTTGGTAAAATGCTACTGAAGATTTTTGTTTCTACGTTGATGAAGGATATTGGCCTAGAGCTTTATTTTCTTATAACATCTTTGTCTGCATATGATACGGGGCAATGCCGACCACACAAAATGACTTGAGGTTGTCTGGACACGCGGCTGGCACACCTGCGGGTACCTGGAGGACACAGGCGGGTGCTCCCACAATAAACACCCTCTTGTACCTCTGACCCCTCGAGGCCCTCCCCTCCCTGCCTCGCCCCTGGGGAGGTGTGTGCTGTCTCCAGGCTGGGCTGGAGCCCCGGCCCTGCGGCTCCTTAAGGCCCGGCAAAAAGACCCGATGCAAAAACAAAGCCACAGCGGAGACCCACGGGTCTGGTGTTGCATAAAGAGCCATGTTTATTTCTTAACCGGACAGAGCCTCAAGTGCACACACGCGGTACAGGAGCCTAGAGCCTAACGCTTGGGTTTAGGACAGCAGGGAACTAGTCACAGCGGGATGGCAGTTACGGTGCAGGGGCTGGGTGTGCCACACAACCACATATGTACAAGCCACGGGGGAACTCGGGGGACGGCTGGCTGCAGGGAGCACGGGCCTGGGAAGAGGCCCCAGCCTCCTGTCTCTCCCGGGGAGTGCTTGGCCAGCCCCAGGGATAAAGGAGGGGGCCTCTGGGGTCCCTGGGCTGGAGAGAGCCGCCGAGGACCAGGGCAGCAGCCCACGCGTGTCTGTGACATCAGCCACAATAGGGGACCCTCCTCAAGCTCCCGGTCATGTCAGCCCCAGAGGTGCTGGCGTTGGGGGGTGGGGGGTGGGGCGGGACTGGCGGGAGACCTCCCCGCAGCCCTCCTGGGCGTGTGTGCGCGTGTGGGTTCAGTGACCGGAACGCTGGCGCCTTACGTTATGAACTCGGAGCGAGGAGGCCTTGGAACTTACGGGCATCTCAACACCCACGCTGGACACCAGCAGGGTGACACCAGGGTGGGGCCCGACAGCGGGGAGCCAGCGTCTCCCTCCCTGGGGCCCCTGCGGGCGGGCTCACCTCTCCCTGGAGGACAGCGCGCCCTCCCCGGGAGCACGATCCTCCCGCAAACACAACGAGGCTGCGGCCTGTGCGGCATCAAGCACTGAAACAAAAACGGCCCAAGACATGCCTTCGGGACCCTCCTTTCCCTCCTTGCTTGCGGGACACAGCACCTGGCTCTCCTGACGGCTCCCTACGACCCGAGGCCCCTCGGGGACTCCAGAGCAGCCGCCCACATCAGAGACGCGGAAGCCCAGTCCCACACCACCTCCCCCTGGCTGGGACGGCACCGGGCAGGAGAAGCAGCCTTCCCGACCCCTCGACGGGATTCTCTTCCCAGCAACTCCGTGTTTCTGGACTCAGAGCCAGGAGCTGGCGCTGAAGCAGGCCTGAGGGAGGAAGTGATGACGGGTAGGGGACATCAGGTGGCCCACACCTGGCTCCCGCTCGCTGCCCAGGCAGCATGAGGCTGAGAAGCAGCCCTGGAGGCCTCCATGGTCACGGAGGCTCCTGGATTTGGGGCGGCTTCCAGAAAGCCTCCCGAGGCCCCCTTCCCTCAGCCCCGCCCCCCTCAGCAGGTGCTCTGCAGGCTGGCTGGCCCCAGACACCTGTGCCCTGGGGGAGAGGGCCCACAGCTTCAGGCTGGCTGACCTGAGTGGGCCGTGGCCTAGGCCTGGCAGCTCTGCCTCCCCGCGTTTTGGACCTGCTGGTCTCAGAGTAACTCCCCCAACCTGCTTTCCCTCCCTGCCCTCCAGGCCATCGTAAAAGCCAGAGGGCGTGCTGGTTCCCAGGGTGCTGTCACCCCTACTCTCTGCGTCTCGGCCTGCACCCCAAGGGACACCCAGAGGGAGCACAGGCCTCCAGCTCTCCGCACAGTGTTTGATTTCAACCCAGAACAGGAACCCTTGCTGCTCTTAGGGGCCATGGTGGGGATGGGTCTTGGGCTGGGGCGCTATTTTCCTTGAGCTGCAGGAGGCCAGCTGTGCCATGGGGGTGGGTACAGGGCCCTGAAGACCCCAGGCCTGTGGTTTTTCTGAAGGGTTTATGGCCTGGGCACCGCACACAACAGACTCTCAGCCCGGGGCTGACTCCTGCCCCAGACATGGGTCGCACAGGGGACGAAATGGATATGTCACAAGAGGTCAGGATGGGACGCACGTGGCACTCTCAGACACACGAGGAAGCCCTCTGCTGACGCGACCCCAGCGCTGGCCGTGCTCACCTGACCCCAAGGGTCACATGTCTCGATGGGCCCCACGGAAACTCCTCTCGTGGGGCCGACAGGAGAGGTCACAGATTTCCTCCGGCGGTGGCCTAGAGCTCAGCCCCGTCTCGCTGCGGCTGGAGGGGCCGCGCCATGTGCCCCTCACTACCTGACCGTCACCCGCGACTGCCTCCAGAGCCAGCCTCCTGCCTCCGGCCAGCCAGGTGGGTCCTGCTGCTCTCCCTCCTGTTCCCACCAGGCCAGCCCCACAGCCCGGCATCTCCCCTCCCATGCGCTCCCCGGGGACGCTGCCAGTGTCATCTTGGACACGCGCATCTCAGGAGGCCGCTGTCCAGGTGACACGTGGACCCCACCTCCTGCTACAAGTAACGCACGCCGCCTTCTGGGCTCCTGGGACGTCGGGCGTCAGCCCCGACATGCGCACACACACCCCCCCCCGGGCCGGGGCCTGCCCGACGTGCAGCTGGGGAGAAGCCTCAGCTCCGGCCCGGGCAGGTGCACTTCCCGGGCTGCCAACCAGGAGGTGCCCAGCCTGTCCAGATGCCTCCTTGCCACGGTCCCCGAGGCGGCTGCCCCGACCCCGCCTGTGCCTCGGGTGTGGGAACAAATAGGGGCGGGGCCCCTGCGCCCTGCAGGTCTACGTGAGGGTTAGAAATAAATACTTATAAATAGAACACAGGCTTAGAGTTAACTTCTGAGGGGCTGTCTCAATGTCACTAACTAACGTATATTAATTAGAAGTCTGTCTATGCTTAAAAAAATATCAGCGGTGCCTCCGTGCCTGGCGCCCTCTAGCCTTCCGGGCGGCGCCCAGCTCTCCCCACCCAGGGCATGTTCTGGAAGAAAGGGCAACAAACACGGCCTCTGCTGGGAGCACGACGGGTCGTGTGGTAGGTCCCTGGCCAGCGGTGGGCTCGCAGGGCCCAGCGCGCCGTCCCCAGGAGGAGGGGGCGCCTGGGCTGTCCGGCGGGGGCAGGGCTGGGTGGCGGGTGACACGACAGATGGTGACGAGGACGGGGGAGCGGGGTCGGGCCTGCTGGCTGTCCCGGGAGGGCGCTGGCTCAGACCCGCATCTGGGCCGACCTCCTCCTGGAGAGCTTGGACCTGGGCGGGGTCGGGAGAGAAGTGGGGGTCAGGGTGGGCAGGAGGCGCCAGGATGCCGGCGTGAGGCGCAGCCTGGCCCCGCACCTGCTTCCCTCATCCACGCCCCCCCCCCAGAGACTTCATCTCCGCTTCCCGTCCGTGTGACCCGGAGGGAGCAGCCGCCCCCGCCCCCGCCCCGCCCCGGCTCCTTTACCGAGTCCCTGCCGGCCCCCAGCCTGACCACCGGCGGGCGGGAGCTCCCCCCACACGGGCCCCCTGGTGGGCCCAGTCCTGAAAGTGCCAGGGACCCATACACGTCGTGGGGCGCAGCTGCCTGAGGACGGGCACGCGGGTGGTCGGTCAGGAAGGGCCCCGACCCCCCGCGGGAGGCGCTCACCGTATGGTCCCGGCCAGGAGGGGGTTGAAGGCGTACAGCCAGTCGTGCATGTCCTTGTCGCTGTTGGCCTGCAGCAGGATCCCACGGTGCTCCGTGCACACGGCAAACGTGTTGGGGGTCTGCAAAGGGGGCGCCGTGAGGAGCCAGCCACCCTCAGCGCTCAGCTCCTGCCGTCGCCACCCCAGAGGGACTGGGCAGGACGGGAGGCGGCCGCCCGGGGACCATCGGGGGCTGGGAAGCAGGAGCAAAGACCCGCAGGAAGGGCAGAGCTGCGCCAGCCTCCCCGCCCTGAGCCCTTCCAGAGCCTCTGAGCTACGACCCCCCGTCTCGTCTCTTCCCCGTGGCCGTGCCCCAGGGCTGCCCTGTCACGGCTCTGTGTCCCAGAGGGATGCGTCAACTCCTGAGCCAAGGTCCCTGCCCATGGGACCCTGGCTCAGCTGCTTGGTCCAGACGTGTCGTCCAGGCCCCAGGAATCCTGGCATCTTCTCTCAAGGCCAGGCCCGCAGCATGGCAGGCTGAGCTCACACGGCCTGCTCCCCCGACAGGGAGTCAGTGCCCGGTGGGCCCTGTGGCCACCCGCCAGGAGGAGTCGGGGCTCCTCGTGCACATGTCCTGGGCCATCGCCGGCTTAGAGAGGAGCAGAAGCAAAGCCAGGAGGGCAGGAGTCTGGGCTCTTGAGCCCACTGCCCTGCCAGCCCTCCGGGGCTTGGTGACGCCTACGGCAGGCACCAGGGTAAGGACTGTGTGGTCAGCCGTCCAACAGGAGGCGGCTGTGCCTGCCCCACCCATCGCCGCTGGGCACCGGGGCCAGGAGCCCCGGGGGTGGGCAGAGTGACCCTGGGACACGAGGGGCAGAGGGACGGTGAGGCCGACCCCGATGTCCTCGATCAGGACAGACCGGCCTGGACGGCCCGGGGGGGGGCAGCGGGCGGCCACAGGGCCCGCAGAGGAGGACCCGCTCCCGCCCGCTCCGGCCCCAGGGGCCCCGCAGCCGTGCCCGCACCTTGAGCATGGCCTGCTGGTCCTCGCTGTACTCGACCTGGGCCGTGGACAGGTTGAGCACAAACCTCTCCACGGCGTCCTTGTCGCTGTTGTACATGTAGGCGTAGGGCCGCCGTACCACCACGAAGCGCTTGGCCCAGCCGGCCGTGTGCGGCTCCAGGAAGTGCAGGTACCCCTTCTTGGAGACGATCGGGCTGGGGGGACATCCGAACCCCGTGTCCGCAGCTGCCCACCAGGTCCCCAGCCGGGGCCCCCAGCCCTAGCTCTGGTCCTCCTCCTGCCCTTCTCCACGCCTGCCCTACCTCTGGGGGGTGGCACCTGCTTGACCCCCTGGCGCGGAGCTCCCCCGCTCTAGGTCGGGGGCGGCCTGCCTGTCCTTGCAGGGGCGGGACCCCACGCACCTGACCCGGATCTCCTGGATGTCGGGGACCAGCAGGCGTGGGGTCTCCTTGTCGGCCTCTGATGCCCCCCGGGCAGGGAAGGGGAGCTTCTTCGAATCTGCCTCCGGCAGGGGCTCGGGCTCGGGGCTGGCCGGCCGGGAGCAGGGCTGCGGGGTCCTGGGAGAGCGGAGGGAAGCCGCTGCACTCCTGCCTGGAGGCTCCTCGCCAGCCCGGGAGCCACCTTTACTGGCCTCCCCACGGCCAGCGTCACCCCCGAGCTGCTGCGGGCACCCTTCTCAGTCTGCCCGCCATGCCCGCCTGATCCTAGGATGGCGCCGTGCAGGCAGGTGGGATCCTATGCAACGCGGCACCTTCTCCCTTCGGGCGTCCTGACACCCCCCCCCCCGCCCCCCTGCCCACCCCGGGAAAGCCGCACCAGCCTCCGTCTCCAAAATTCAGCTGAAGCCGACTCGACTCTCAGGGACGGTCTGCATGGAGGGAGCTGTCGGTCCGCGGCAGCCGCCAGGCCCAGAGTGACCAGCCTGGTGGCCAAGGAGGCCCAGCGCAGGACGCTGCCCAGAGGGCTTGATGCCTTTTACTTTGCTTTGCTTTTTAAGGCCGCCCCCGCGGCACCTGAGGGTTCCCAGGCCCAGGGTCAAATTGAAGCTGTAGCCACCAGCCTACACTACGGCCACAGCAACGCGGGATCTGAGGACCTACGTCCTCACTGATGCCGGGCAGATTTGTTTCCACTGAGCCACGACAGGAATTCTTTTTCTTTCAAGAAGAAAATCTGGGGAGTTCCCATCGTGGCGCAGTGGTTAACGAATCCAACTAGGAACCACGAGGTTGCGGGTTCGGTCCCTGCCCTTGCTCAGTGGGTTAAGGATCCGGCGTTGCCGTGAGCTGTGGTGTCGCAGATGCGGCTCGGATCTGGCGTGGTTGTGACTGTGGTGTAGGCTGGCGGCTCCAGCTCCGATGAGACCCCTAGCCTGGGAACCTCCATATGCCGTGGGTGCGGCCCTAGAAAAGGCAAAAAGAAAAAAAAAGAAGAAGAAGAAAATTTGGGGCTAAAATCTGATGGGTCAGGCAGGAGTGGTGTCTGCAACGCTGGGAGGCGATGTCAGGCGGGTTTAAGGGCTCTGGGCCCAGCTTTGCCCTGTTTGCCCCACTAAGTGCTGCCCGTGAAAAGGGCTTTTTGTTTCGTGTTTTGGTTTCATTCCTGACTTCCCAGTAAGTCTACGCTCTAGCAGAAAATGACCTCAGGCGAGGCCCCCCCAGCCTGGCCGGGCAGAACCTTCGCCCCGGCCCTGGCCTAGATGTCTGCGGCCGTCTGGCGCTCTGTGCCAGTCACGGTCCTGGCCGCTGGTCAGCTCGCGGGGGGGAAGCTCCTCCAGGAGCCGGGAGCTCACTTACCTCAGGTCAGGGGCTCCGTACCGCCCTTCGACCAGGGAGGGGCAGGTGGAGGAGGGGGTGAGTGTGGCCGCCCCCAGAGGGGACATGGACGGGTCCCGCAGCAGGGTCACAGACATCTCGGAGAGCTGTGGAGGAGAGCGAGCCCTTGGGGGGCAGTCTCGGGGCCCTCTGTGGGAGGGGACACCCCTGCAGCGGCTCCTCTGTTTACGTTTTACCTCCCGTTCAGGGTGCCCCCAACTCCAGCTGCCAGCCAGACCCTCTTCCCAGGCTCCCGCCCTGGCCCAGCCCCGGCGAGCCCCCGGCCCGGCCTGCCAGGACCGCAGGCTCTACCTGCCTAAGGGGCGACTCGAGGCTCTGAGCCCCAAAGACGGCGGGAGGACCGCCGGGTGGGGGCGGGAAGGTGGCATCTCTGAGCCCCGACTTTGGGATGTGCCGCCTGACAACCCCGGCACAGGGAGGGAGAGGGAGAGACCAGCGCAGAGGACAAGGGCGGGTCAGCGCGAGGACCGGCGATGGGCCGGGGAGCCGGGAGGGAGGTCTGGTCGCGGCTGGAACCAGGTTGGCGCTCTGGGCCTGACGCAGTGCAGGGCCGGCCTCCAGGGCTCCACGGGGGTCAGCACAAGAGCTGGCCCAGCTTAGGGACGGGTACAGGGCTGCAGGGCCAGGATGGCTGCCCAGGGGAAAGAAGGAGGCTCGGCCAGCCCAGGACAGAGGCAGCGGGGGTGAGGGCCGGGCCGGGCAGGGGCCCGGGAAGAGAGTGGGAGCCCGGGAGGGCGCCAAGAGGACCCAGCTGGCCCCTGGCTGCCCGCCCTGCACGGACCCCAGCCCCTTGGCCCTGAGGCACCCCTCTAGCTGAGAGGCAGGCTCCAAGCAAACCCTTATTGCCCACTCTTGGTGCCAAGGGCCCCTGTGGGCCCCGCCCACCTTGCTCTCGCTGGCGCTGATGCAGACGTGGCCGTGGGTGTACTCTCTGTTGAAGGAGTGGGTGAGGAGCCGTAAGCACTGCGGGAGAGCAAACGCCTGGTCAGGAGCCTCCCAGGACCTGGCTCGGTCACTGCCTGAGGGCCTGGGCGCCCTGGGTCAAGGTGGGCACACCTGCACACCTCTCCAGGGATGGAGCCGTGGAGGAAGCCTCCTCGAGCAGTCTGGGGCCTGGATGCGGGGGCAGCAGCGTCCAAGTGCAAGAGGCCCCCCTGCCAGCACACAGGGCTGTAGGTGCTGAGCTCCCCATTAGCACAGGTACTCAGGAGAGGGGAGGTCACTGCTTGAGACAGCAGATTGTAAAAGGTCCCCAGTTCCAATGTGGGTTGGTGGGGGGGGGGGACAGGGTCAAGGTGATTCTACGGATTGTCCTTCTCCCAGGCCCCGGCGGCCCTGAAGGGTCACTGGCACCAGTACTGCCCACCTGCCACCCACCTTGACAGCCAGCTCCCGCTGCCTCTCGTTGGGAGCCTCCAGGGACGACGGCCGGCCCTCAGCCGCAAGCGGGGAGGAGGCGCTGGACGAGCTGTGGGCCTCAGAGTCCTCGCTGGAGGCGGGGGACAGGGCCTCGGGGCCGGGCCGCTGCGCCGTCTCCAGCTTCTCCCGCAGCAACAGGTAGTGCCTGGTCTTCTCCACCTGCGCCGCAGAGCACGCGGCTTCACCTCCGCGCCCGCTGGGGCAGGGCGGCCTCTCGGAGCACCGGTCAGGCCGCCCCGCGTGTGCGCCCCGGAGCCCACAGACCGGCTCGAGTGCCCAGTGAGCAGACGGACAGAGTGTTCCCGCGCCCACTTCCTGGGGGGCCGTGTGCCTGCGGCCTTGGTCTCTCGGGGAGGGCCCAGAAGAGGGACGTGGGTTCGCGCGTCCACCTCCCCCCCGCGCCCCGGGCCAGGGGTCAGTGCCCAGCGGCAGGACACTGGCTGCCCCGCCAGGAACCACAGAAGGGCCTCAGCCCTGCCCCGCCCCCCCTTTCTTCCCAGGTCTCCTCTCGTCCCTGCGACACGCCCGAGAGTCGCGCTCAAGGGTACACCTCCCGTTCCAGGCCGGTGGCCGTTTGTCCTGTGCCCTGAGCCCTGCGACGGGCGGTCGTGCCGTCTGCGCTCACCTCCTGCAGGAGACTCAGCTTCTCCAGCTCCCACTGGTGGTCCAGGATGAGGCTGTCGCTCCGCGGCCTCCAGCCCGCCAGGTTCTCCTCGCCGCGCACATAGGCCACAGAGGTATCCAGCACCCGCCTGCGGCGCCGCTGTGTCCCTGGAGGGACCCGGGGACACGCTCTACCGGTGGGCTGACCCCCCCCAACGGGGGCGGGCCCACCCGGCCCCCAGAACCAGAGGTCACAGCCGTCCCTGCCACCCCCCTGCCGCCTGTCTGGGCCGCACTGTCCTACAGCCCCCCAGTGACTCCAGAGGGAACATCGGGGCCCCAGGTGAGAGACCTTCCCGAATGGCAGGTTGGCCAAGGTCACCCAAGTGACCCCGGGGACTCGGTCCCTGGTTCCAAGAAAGTGCCCCCGCCATCCCCACGCAGAGACAGCAGGACAGATACCCACCTGGGCTGCCTGCATCGGCCACGTGGCACAGGCTGAGCTCGTACACGCCCGTCACGCGGTTGCTGCAGGGAGGGTTGGGGACACCGTCACCGGGCAGGGTGACAGACGGGCCCTGACTCTCACCACCTCAAATGCACACTGAGCACGAGGCCCACGGCGCCCCAGGCCACGAGACAGTCCATGTGCAGAGCCCATCCCAGACACCTGTCAGGCCTCCTTTCTCTTGGGACCCCTGGTTCTTCCAAGGGCCCCCCTCTAATCTGCTGGCGGAGAGGGGCCCACGCTCCCCAGATGACCTCATGGATGACAGAATCCTGGCAGCCCAAGGCCATGGGGTCCTGACCCCCACACCCCTTCCTCCCAGCTGTGCCCAGAGTGGCCGGGAGGCAGGGCCCACCGGACAGTGGGGGGGGGCCTCACTGAAGGTGAAGGTGACCCTCGGTGGTCCCGGCTGCTGGGGCAGGGCACCTTCCTCACGGCCTCGATGACCCCCCCGCCCCCGGAGCGTGAGTGGTCAGAGTGCAAGAAGGGACAGCTGGTCCTGGTGTCCGGCTCCCCAGGTGGCACAAGCGCCCCAGAGGCACAGGCTCAGCCCACGTTCTTCCAGAAGCGCAGTCCAGAGGCCCCCTTCCCAACCAGCTGTTTCCCCAGCTTCTCCCACCATGTGGGGTGCGCGGTCCCGGTAGCACAGAGCCCTGTGGCCCCAAGACCTGCCCCCAGGACCCCCGGCCCTCCTGCTGCACCCCTGCAGGCAGACCCTGGCTCTCTCATGCCCCCGAGCGTGACATCACTGTCCCCACAAGGGCCCAGTGGCCTCCACTGATGACCTGAGTGAGACAGACCCGGGAGCCGGGGCCTCTCGCGGGGCCAGCCCGCGACAGGCTGCTCCCCCGCCCACCCGGGCAGCCTCACCTCTCCGAGGCCCGCAGGCTCCCACTGCCGAACAGGTTGCGGATGGAGCGTGAGGCCGGCAGCTTGGCGTCGCGGGAGTAGAAGACCATGCAGAAGTCCTTGGTGACGATGGCTGGCTGCGTGCAGTTCTCCATCTGCAGAGCGCGCGAGGTGGGGCTCGGACGTAAGGCCAGGCCAGGCCACCTGCCCCAGGCACCCCCGGCCCCTCTCCTCCGGGCACCACGGGAGTCACAGCACCCACGGGACCTCCCTGGGCCCTGGGGCAGCCCCAGGCCCAGGTGGGGCCTCTACTCCTGGCTTGAGCCAAATCCTGCGGTAAGAGCCGGCACAGCGCTGCCGGGGGCCAGATGTCTGTGCAGGGGGGCCCTCGGCATCCCAGACCCGGGCCTCAGCTGCCTCGCCGTGGCATCGGGGCCACATGCTCCCCGTGTGAGCATCTGACTCAACCCTGTCTGTGCACCCATGTTTTAACTCTGAAAACAAAATGCCCCAGGAAACTACAGCACAGCGAGGGAGGGGCTGCCTTAGCCCGATCTTTTGTCTTCCTGAGTCCCAGGGTGACTGCCGACAAAGCTGACGTGTCCTGGGTCTGTCGAGGCGGGGCCCTGCTGGTGTTCGCTCGGCGTGAACAAACCTCATCCGTGGGGCAGCCCCTGGGGCTGCATTACAGCCGGAGTTAACCAGGCTCTGGGGGGGGGGGTGGGCTGGGTGCCCTGCCTCCTCCGTCCCGCTGACGCTGCCAACACTGAACCCCCAATTCTTGACAACTGTGCACAGCCAGGAGCATACAGGCCCCCAGCCTCTTGTGCTGTGAATGGAGAGCATAGCCCGAGACCCCTGGGGATGGGGAAGGGGAGGCTTCTACTTTTGTGTTGCCTGAAACAGAGAGGCAATGTCTGGTGGTGCTGCAGCCACCTTGGAACCCCAAGGACAAACCCATACACTAAAGATCGCAGAGCTGGTTAACTGCGAGCCATTAAAAGTACATGGATTCATCTCAGGGACTTAAGAAGCCCCCCGAGAAGGTAGGAGGCACCCTCACTGCCCCTTGGCAAGCAGCGGAGGCCTGGGGGCAGGAGACAGGGGCGCAGCGCCCTGGGCACAGGTCTCTTGCCTCGATGTAAGCAGAGAGGGTCATGTAAATCTTCTCTCGGTACGGGGTGACCCGGTTCAGCAGCAGAGAGTTGTGCATGGAGCTGTCCCACGCAGCCTCAAACTGGTAAAAGGTCCTGGAAGGAAGCAGAGACCAGGTAGAAGACAACGGCGTGTGGGCGGCTCTCGGCAGGATGGGGACATGCAGAGGGACAGACACAGGCGCGTGGGCCACCCACAGGGAGGGCCACTGTGGCTGCACGTCCAGAAGCCCAGGTGTCGGTGTCCCGGGAGGACGGGCCTCTCCTAACTCAGGACCAGGCCGGGCGGGGCACTCCGGATGCCAGCCCAGGCTGAGCCCAGAGCTCTCAGCTCCGCGCTGGGTGGGGGGTGGGGGTGTCAGCCCGAAGCTCTGGAGCCGAGGCGGGGACAGGGGGCTGGGGAAGGAGAGGCAGGAGGAGGAGGAAGGAGGAAGGAGGCCGTGACAGCGAGGAGGGGATGGGAGCAGAGGGGAAGGGAGAAGGGAAGCCGTGGGAAGGGGCGGCCGGCTCCGCCCAGCCTTGACCTGAGCGAGGAGGCGGCCGGTCCCTCCCGGGACCCGAAGGGAGCATGCCCAGCCTTGCCGAAACCCTCCATGGCCATCCCTCCACCAACCGACGGGGCCTCGGAGGAGGATGCTGAGGCGGAAACCCAGGTGGCCCCTCGCAGACAGTGTGGCCTTGCACCACGTAGCACAGAGCCGGCAATGGGGGCTCCTCTCTGTCCCAGCCTCTGACCCGGAAAGGAATGACCAGCGTGTGAGCCAGTGGCCTAGAAACCCCTCCGAGGGCAGCTCGGGGCAGTCCCGGGGGCCGGGGTGTCGGTGCCACGGCGACTCGATGGCCTCCACTCCAGGGCAGCATCTCCCGCTACGCGACCATCTGGCGGCAGAGCCTAGACTCTGGCCTCAGGCTGGGCGCGCGCCTTGAGGACGCCACGTCCGAGCTGGGAACCGGCCTCCATCCCGCGCGGCCGCTCCGCGTGCCCCGGCGGCCCCAGCCTCCCCTGGTTTCCACCCGAGCACCCTCACCCGGACACGACTGAGAAACACATCAACACCCACAGCCGGCCGCAGCACACGCCCCTCACGGCCGGGCCCCTCGGAGGAGCCAGCCCCACCCAGGAGGGCAGAGGGCAGAGGAGGGAGGCCAAGATGGGTCACGGACAGCACCACGGCGCCCCCCTCTCCATGGCGCAGTCCAGGGCACGGGAGAAGCAGCAGGACAGGGCAGGGCCACTGCCGACACGTCCCCGAGGACAGAGACCCACAGGAAGGACGTGAGGGCAGAGGGGGACCAGAGACGGGCAGAGAGCGGGAGGCGTCGGAGAGAAGAGACTAAAAGTCGGGAGAGGACAGACGAGTGAGCGGAGAAGAAAGGGCGCTGGACCCAGGTTCACCTCCAAACGAGACGCTGAGGGCGAAGCAGCCAGGACACACGTGTACACACACAAGGAGGTCAGGTCAGAGCAAGCGCCGTCACCCGGCCCAGTCCTAGCTGACACGGAGCGGTGGGCGACACGCCGCACCAGCCTCAGGGCCGCTGACCCCCAGTCATGGGGCTCAGATGTGGCCCAAGGGGGTGGGGCTCCCTGGGGGGGGGCCACTCTGAGCCCCCAGCCCGGGCACGGCACACACCCTCTTCCCCGCCTCCACAGCGAGAGCCTGAGGCCGGCCATGACCAGCAGGACCAGCCGGGTGCCTGGAGCTGCCACCGGGCGCAGAGGGCAGCCCGCCCCAGAACAGCCCAGCTTCAAATGCCACCTCACAGCAGGCGACCTTAGGCTGTCATCAGACATCTCTGTGCCCGGTCTCCTGGACTGATGCTGGGCAGTCACCGCCCCCGCCTCAGCAAGACCTCCTGCGAGTTAGGGGGGCCGTGCTGTGTGAACCTGCACCAGGAGCCCTGCCCGCGGCCCAGGAGGCCTGTGCCCCGGATCCTCCCCTGGCCCAGGGCCTGGCTCGGCGCTGCCGCAAACGCTGCTAAAGGAGGCCGAGGCTTCCTTCTCCCGCCGGTGCTCTGGGTGTGAGGGCCCAGCCCATCCCGGCAGGTGGCAGAGGGGCAGCCCACCCGCGTGGGACCACACAGCCCCGTGGCAGGCCCTGAGCTTGCTGAATGGGGTGTGGCAGGCACTGACTGGTGCCCGCTCCATCAGGTGGCAGGCAAGAAACTAGGACCCCCATGGGGAAGCGAGGACACCCCCACCAGGACCCCCCTTGTGAGCAGGTACAGGACCCTTCTGGGCACCAGGTCACCCAGGAAGGGCACCCTCTTCCTGCAGGCAGCTCGCTCTATCCCAGGGATAGTCAACCCCCCAGACACAGTTCTAAGGAGGATGTGTGGCCCAGACCTGGGGCCTCTGGACTTGCAGCCACCTGCACCGCCAGGAGCTGGTCAGCGATGCAGATTCTCGGGCTCCACACCCACCGAGGTAGAAATGCTGGGTGGGTGCCTCCTGAGCAGAGCATCAGAGCCCCGGCCCACCTGGCATCTTGCAGACCCTCTGGAAACAGGCCCAGAGCAGGGATGGCCCCTTCCTCCCTCCAGCGAGTCCGCCCCTGCCGGGATCCTGGACCTTCACCTTTCAGCCTGCAGGCCACGTCGGGGGGCCCCGTGTTAAAGAAAGGGGCGGCAGGGGGGCCAGGCAACACCCATAGCAGAGCCCTCGGGGGTTCCTGCAGAGCCCCCCGCTGGCCGTCCTCCGGGGCTGAGTCTCGGGGTCCAGGACCGAGGCGCCCCTCCCTCAGTGGCCTCCGGTGCCCGTCCAGGAGTCTCCACTGACTTCCTGACTCTGACAGGTTCAGGCTGGGTGGGGAGGGGTCCTCTCTGGTGACTCTCCTCCAGCCAAAGGGGTCAGACAGCAGGGCCAGAAACAGGATCACCCCAAATTCCACTCCCGGACATAGAGCTCAATGCGCAAACAAGCGAGGACCCGCAGGGAAAACTGACAACTCGCTTAAAGACAAGTTCTGTTGACAACAAAGACGTCTTATGTTGTAAAATCTCTCTTCAACCCCGCTTCTGGCTCAAAAAGCTGTGAGCATGTGGGCCGAGACAAGGGTCCTGCCAGACGGCTGCGGGGTGCGGGCGGGCGGTCCCTGTCCCCTCGGGCTGGCAGGACGGGAGCCATGTCTGTCCTGCCTGTGCGCGTGCGCACGGGCGCGGGGGGTCCGGACTCGCAGGGCTCCCCACACGAGCGCCGGGTCATTCCGAGTGTGACCACCTCCCCTGTGCCGCTGCCCCCAGGGAGCCTTAGACAACTTCTGACAGGCGTCAAGGCCACTAGCGCCTCCAGGCGGGGTCAAAGGGCATCCTGCCAGGGCGTCTGTGGAGACGCTGAAAATTTAAGCCCATGCTCAAGCTTCAGCGAGACTCATTCCGCTCTGAGAAGGACGCTTCTCGAAAAAGCATCCCTTCGAGGAGTGGCCCAGGTTCCCGGGAAGGCAATCTGACAGGCAGGCTTCCAGGACCGAGCCCCGGACAGCGGCAGGGGGCTCCTCCTGTGCAGGGAGGGCGCGGTTGCCCCTCAGCCTCGGGCCTCTGCTCAGTGTCCGGATGCCACAGAGCAGTGTCGCCCACCTGGCCGCGCGAGAGCCCCAGACCAGAGGGACAGACGGCCTGGGGTGGAGGGCGAGGGACGAATGAACTCCTCGCCGGGCTCTGAGCTTCCCGGGGACAGACCCTTCCCGCTCAGCCCTTCACCCCCGCCCAGCAGCTCCCGTGTGATGAATGAACGAACCGCTGAGGGTTGCCGCACGTAAACGGTGCAGCCGGGCAGGACCAAGGGGACGCGCCACGAGACCCCGTCCTGGACCCTGCCCGGGGACCAGCCTGGGGAAGAATGGGATCCCGCGGCTGGCGGATGTGGGGGTCACTCTGGACTGCCCTGCTCCCCAGCCTCCCCATCAGCACCTCCGCGCTTTAACAGGTCTCGTGGGCTCTTCCTGCCCCAGAAGCCCTGTGCCCCCGGCAGGAGCGTGAGCCTGGGTTAGAATGCAAGATCCTGACAAGAGCTTTTCATGCATCATCGCACTTAATCTCACGACTTCCTCAGGCAGGGCCTAATAAAATGCCCATTCTGAGGACCGGGGGGGTGGGTGGGGGGGGACGATGACAAAGTTCTAGAAGATTCTGCCCCTTGTCCACATTCACCCAGCCAGCCAAGGCCACAGCCAGGCTGCCCCGGCCCAGTCAGGGCAGCCCCCAGCCCCAAGCCCACTCCCGATGTCAAGACAGGACTCTCCCATCACATCCCCTGCCCCTCAGAACAGCCCGTGAAGCTGTCGGTCCCTGAGCCTCTCCTCACAGGCCAAGTTCACTGAGGGCCAATGCGCTCGCCTCTGGAACCAGGGCCTAGAGCCCCCTGCTGAGGGGCACGGGGGAGGGCCTCGCCAAGTCTGGGGGCTGCTGAAGGAGGAAGGTGGGTGCCCCTCCTTCCCCGGTGCCATGTCTCCACCTGGCCACGAGGTACACTTTCATTGTACCCAGAACCTTCCTGGCACAGGGGACTTGAACGGGGGGTCCAGGACGAGCCTGAGCGGCCCTCGCCTCTGCAACGCTGGCCTGGCTGTGGAAATGCCAATGAACGAAACGCCACACACATCCATGGGCCCGGGCCGATGGTCCCAGAAGTTCCACTCATCAGCGAACCGGCCCCTGCATCGGGGTCCCCCCCCCCAGGGACAACCTGAGCAGATGGGATCCCACCCCAAGCCCTCTGAGAACAGGGAGACTGTCCGGGTGGCAGCCTCCTTTCAGCCCAGCTCACCTCCAGGACCGGCCAGCCGGCCACCACCTCCAGCAGGCCCTCCAGACTGCGAGAGAGGCCCGTCCCTGCTCTGGGCCTGGCAAGGCTGTGACCCTCCTCTGGTAGAGCCGTCACTGCTGTTTTCCTTGGCAAGGCCCCTGCCTCACTCAGTTACGTGTCCCAGGGAGGGCCTGCAGGTGCCTCTGAGAAGGAACTGGCCCTGGAGTGGATGCCTATGCTTGTGTGCCCGCGGGGACACCCTGACGGGAAGCCCAGCCTGCTCGCCATCCTGCGGGGCCTCAGTTACAACTGCTCAAGGCATATTCACAGGGCCTTCGTGTCCTGACCCATCACAGCCATGACCGGACAAGAACGCGGCCTCAGAAGGTCCTGTTGGGCCCACCCTGGGCTCTGTAGAAAAGGGCAGCCACTACCCCTGCCCCACTCCCTGCAGCTTAAAGGCTCAAACATTCAAGCTGGACGCCTTCCTGCTGCTGCCTGCATTCTTCAAAGCAGCGACCCACAGGGCCGTTGCCCCCAAGTTCAGGCCACAGTCTACAGACGCCCAGACGCCTTGACCCCCTGCTCAGAACAGATTAGAGTCTCACGGATGAAGTCTGGATGCGGGTCTGGGAGGCTGTCCACCACCAGGGTCTCTCAGCCGGGGCCGCACTCAAATCGGGGAGAGACCCGCTGTCCCCAGCCCAAGAGCCCGGGACGCAGGGGGCTGGACCTGGGACCCCCCGAGCCAGTCCAGAGACCGGGCCCTTCGCAACTTTGCTGCCCCCCTATTTCCAAAATGGCGTGTGGTGGCCACGCCGGGAACGAGGCTGGAGCTGCCTGCCTGGCCAGCGAGGGGCCCCCCGAGGCGCAGGAGGTGCTGAGCGAGGAGGTCTCCGGCCGGGCTGCTCCTATCTGCCCTCCACCCGTGCCCGCTACGGCCCCCCTCCCTCGTTCCTCTTTCACTTTGCAGGGAGTCGGGCTGGGGGATCGAAGGCAGCCTGGCCGGCCCGCCTGCATGCGGGGCCCCTGCTCTCGCTGGGGGCGGGGGGGGGGGGGGGGGCAAGGCTCGGGGGCAGGTGGGGGAGCGGGGGGCCAGCCAGTGTCTACCAAGGGCGGGAGACTACCAAAGCAGCCAAAATCAAGAGTGGGGGCGGAAGGGACTCAGCCAAGGGAAGGCGATGGGAGGAAGCAATGAAAAGAAAGGTACTCCGAGGAAACAAAACGAAAGAAGGAGAAACGAGGAGGGGGGAGCAAGTGTGGGAGGGGCCCAGAAGCCGAATGAAATGAAACCTCGGGGCTGGGGGGCGGGTAAAGCCGAGGGGCACAAATGATACCTAGGCATGTCCGAATCAAGAAACTGCCTGCAAAACACAAACAATCACAGGTTAGTGAGGGGCGGGCGCCGGGGGCTGGGCAGCAGGGCAGGGGGGCGGCGGCAGTGAGGGCAGGGGCAGCGCGGAGAGAAGCTGTCCGCGGCGACGGGCCCACTCCGAGCCAGGGGAGGTTGCAAAGCGTGGGGCCTTTGAGCAGGGAGGGGGTGGAGGCCGAGGCAAAGCGGGGGGTGGGGTGGGGGGGTGGGGGGGTGCAGCCCAAGGCTCTGAGGCCCGAGCCAGGCCTGGGTCTCTGAGCCTCAGCGTCCGTGGGGGAGAAGGGCCTGCCTGATCAGCCTCAGAGCAGCCGGGCCCCTCGTGAGGGTCCTGCTGGCCTGGTCAGCCAAGCCTCAGAATGGCACCTGCCTAGGGCCGCCCGCTGAGAGGGTCCCTGAGACTGCCCCGGGCAGGACTGGGGCACAGCACAGGCAGGAGCCAAGCGTGGGGCCCAAGCGGCTGCGGGCAAGGTGGACAGCCCCAGCCGGTGGACCAGCCTCCTCATCCTTGAGTCACGAAAGCCTTGACTTGACCTCTCCCACGAGAGCTGCCCTGGGACCGCCTGGTGCCCACAGCCCCGGGGGAGCAGGACAGAAGCCTGTCCGAGATGGGTCCTGCGACCTCCAGGAGCAGGGTGGACCTGTTCAGCCAAAGCCCTGCGGACCTGAGGTCCAGCCCGGGGGCTAAGCCCAGGACGAGGCCCCCACGTGTCCCAGCAGCCGCGCTGGCCTGAGCACAGGCCCCCAGAGACACGGTCCTCGGAGCAGGGCGCCAGCCCAAAGGCACCCCCACCCACTCTCTTTCTCGCCCCAAGAATCCAGGAGTGGCCAGGACAAAGGAAGGGTCAGAGGTCAGGGGGAGTGCTGAGGTCACTGTCCAGGTCCAAAGCGGCACTCAGCGTGGCAGAGGGACCCCTCCCGGGAGACAGAGGCCCTCCCGCCCCGGGTCCCAGTCCCTGAGAGCCCAGACACAGCAGCCCATGGGAGTGGGCACGAGGCCCTCTCTGCCATGTCCCCAGGGTGTGTTCTCACAGCGACAGCACCCCCCACCCCTGGGCCTCACCGCGCCCTCTCCAGGTAAGCCCCGCCCCCCATGAGAACACCCCCAGCATTCTGCACTCCACCCCTTCCTCCTCAGGACTTCTGGAAGGTTCCAGGGCAGGAATGGAACCAGAGCCACTGTGCCCGTTGGGGTTGCCGCCCTACCCCCCAGACTGCCTGTGCTGAGGGGTGGTCCTGACAGCCCGCTCCCCAGGGAGGCCGTGAAGAAACCAAGCTCCCTGTGGTCTTGGGGAGCCAGCCCTCCTTGCAAGTGCGGCCCCCACTCCCCCACACACTCCCAGACCTCAAGACACTTGTCCTGCAAACACAGCCGCAGGAGCCCGCAGGGACGCCCATGGGTCAAGCTCACGGTCAGCACCCAGCTTCTGCCTGGTGGGCCAGGTTGAGCCCTCGGACTTGAGCACCCCCTCCCCGTGGCCCCAACCCCCCAAAAGCAGCATCTTAGGCACAGCCAAGCCTGCCGACGCCCCCGAGGAGGGTGGCTCTTGGCCGATGTGAGCAGATCCCTCCCTCACGTCCCACCCAGCCTGGCAAACCCTGCCAGGGGCGTCCCGGGGGCTCCTGCGCCCATTCACCACCCCCAATGCAGCCAAGCTCAGACTGCCCAGGCTGCAGCGGGAGACCTCGGACCTCACTTGGGCGTGGAAAGGAGCAGCCCCGTGAGAAGGAGCACGTGCCAAGCCATGCCAGTGGGCATACCCTTACCCCCACCAGGACTTTGGACTGCCACCCTCGTGTGACCCTGAACTTCTCCAGGACCCCCAGCCCGAGGACCCCTGCCAGACGGTAAAGACTTGCCCGCAGCAGCGTGGATGGGAGATGCAGGCCTGTGCCCCCTGCTGGCCTGCCCGCCCTCGGAACTCCCGAGGACAGGATTGGGCTCGCCGCCAGCAACTCCCACGGGGCCCTCCATCGGGTGACCAAATGAACAACAGGCCAGAGATATGTGTGGGCAGAGACAGGACAGTGCACAGGCCACTGGGCTGGGGGACCCCGAGGCCCCAAGCCTCCCTCGCGCCCCCGCTTCCCTGCGGCGTCAGAGAGGAGGGCCTGGAATGGTTTGCGGCTGGAGCGACCTGTCCAGGTGGGTGGGCTGAGAACACAGCCTGCGTCCCGACTCAGACCCGGTCTGCAGGGAGCTGGGAACAGGCCTGATCTGCCGCCCCGAGGGAACTCACCGGTCATCCTGGGGCGGGTAGATGTACCCCGATGACAGGATGTTGAGAGACAAGATGTTGGGGTCAATCAGGGACTCGTCAGTTTCTGGAGTGTTTCGGATGCGACCTACAGGAAAGGGACAGGCCGTGTGTCACTTCCCAGGAAGCCAGGTGGGGCACTTGGTCCCTGCTCTCCGCCTCTGCTGGGCTGGAGCTGCGAACCCGGAGGCCACGTCGGGGAACCGACTGCCCACACGGCCACAAAAGCACCTGGCAAAGGGCAACCTCAGGGTGGACTGGGAGGCCCGCGCAGGGTCTGCAGCCGGCCTTGGTGCCACCTGTCAGCAGATGTTCTTCCACCTGGACTGCGGCGGCCCAAGTCCTGAGTTTCTTCGTTTCTCAGCCACAAGCCAGCTCTCAGTACCCGCCCCAGCTGACAGAGGCCAATCCCTCAGCCCGGAACTCACAGGCCTCCTGCCTGTCGGAAATCTTAGCAAGATGAGAAGGAGGCAATGCTCCCTCTTCTCTTTACACTTAACAAAGAGAAAGAAGGAGTTCCCGTCGTGGCGCAGTGGTTAACGAATCCGACTAGGAACCATGAGGTTGCGGGTTTGGTCCCTGCCCTTGCTCAGTGGGTTAACGATCCGGCGTTGCCGTGAGCTGTGGTGTAGGTTGCAGACGCAGCTCAGATCCCGCGTTGCTGTGGCTCTGGCGTAGGCTGGTGGCTCCAGCTCCGATTCGACCCCTAGCCTGGGAACCTCCATATGCCGTGGGAGCAGCCCAAGAAATAGCTAAAAAGACAAAAAAAAAAAAAAAAAAAAACCAAAGAGAAAGAAGACGCATTCCCATTGTGGTGCAGCAGAATGAGCCCAACCAGCAAACACGAGGACACGGGATTGATCCCTCGCCTCGCTCAGTGGGTTAAGGGCTGCTGCTGCGTCGGGTAGGTCACAGATGTGGCTCGGATCCCACTTTGCAGTGTAGAATGGCAGTTACAGCTCCGATTCAACCCCTAGCCTGGGAACTTGCATGTGCTGCAGATGTGGCCCTGAAAAGCAAAAAAGAAAGAGAGAGAAAGGAAAAAAGAAAGAAAAGAAAACTGTCTGTGGCATAAGTCGCTCCTTGCAAGTGGCATTTCCAACAGAGCCCCTAAGGTGCCGGGGGCGGCGGCTCTGTCTGTCAAAGCCCCAGAACCACTGAGAGTCAGGACTACTGCCTGGTGGCTTCGTGAGTAATTTCTTGCTCTGGAGTTCCCACTGTGCCACTGTGGGTTAAGGAGTTGGCGTAGGTCACAGCTGCAGCTCGGATTCGATCCCTGGCCCAGGAAGGTCTGTATGCTGTGAGTGTGGCCAAATAATAACAGCAATAATAGCAACAACTTCTTGCTCTGGTGGTGATGACTAAAATGACTGCTCTGCTTCCTCAAGGAATGAACAAATACTGAGTTTTCTTTGTTAAGCCAGAAAGCAGTCACTGGGCCTTCCTTCTCCCTCATGCACGGAGAAGCAGTAAAACCCAGCATTAGGCCAGAATTCCGTGTCCACCTGTTGGAGCTGCCCAGTCCACTTCCTGGAACCTTCTCTCAACATGCGACTCCTGGGAGGAGGCAGGCGTGGGTTTCCTGAGAAGTGCCCGCTGGGGCTGGGCCGGGCTCGAGCAGCGTGCCCCCGTGGCTGGGGGCTGAGGGGTGGACGGCCACATGGTCCGCTGCTGGGGAGGCCTCGGCTGCAGGAAGAGCAGGCCAGCCCCACCCCGCCTCACCCCTGGGGCGCATGCTTCGGTGGGGGGCTCTTCAGAGGGACTCTGTCGGCTTAGAGCCCAACCAGGAGCTCTGCCTGCGGAGCGGATGCCCATGGCGCCCCGGGTCAGGCCGAGACGTCCACGGCATCTGTAAGCTTCACGCAGCCCAAGCCCCTTAGCCCGAGGGGGGCTTGGTGTTCTGCCAGCACCTCATCCCTTTCAGTAGCACCCTCATGCCCTCCCACACGTGGGCAAACACTCCTGTTTGCATTTTCTACCGGGAGGCCTCCGGGAGGGTCGGGGGAAGAAAGCTGGGGTCCTGGGACCAAGGCCTCGCTCCCCACGGCCCACGAGGGTGCAGCCTCTGTGCAGACACTGGGTGCCGCCACCGCCTAAGATTGAGAGTGACGGGGTATGGCGCTGGGGGGTGCTCCTCGCCCTCTCCCAGGCCTGAGCCAGGCCGGAGTGTGGTGCAGAACCCCCCTCTGGGCGAACAGGCTTGGGGTGAAGGTGGCACTGCCCCACGCCGGGGATCCTTCCCCACCGGGGCGTGGTAGGTCTGTAAGCCAGCTTCCTTCCTCTTTAAATTGATGCAGCTTTCATGTTGATTCATTTATTCATTTTTATGGCTGCAGCTTATGGAAGTTCCTGGGCCAGGGACTGAATCCGAGCCCAGCTGCCACCTACACTGTAGCTGTGGCAATGCCGGATCCTTTAACCTGCTGCACTGGGCCAGGAATTGAACCCGAGCCTCTGCAGGGACCTGAGCATCTGCAGTTGGTTTTTTCTTTTTTTTTAGGGCCACACACTTGGCATACGGTGGTTCCCAGGCTAGGGGTCAAATTGAGAGCTATAGCTGCTGGCCTACACCACAGCCATAGCAACACCAGATCTGAGCCACATCTGCAACCTACACCGTAGCTCACAGCAACGCCAGATCCTTAATCCACTGCCTGGGGCCAGGGATCGAACTTGTGTCCTCACGGATACTAGTTGAGTTCTTAACCCGCTGAGCCACAATGGGAACTCCTGCAGTTGGATTCTTAACCCACTGTGCCTCGGTGGGAACACCTGATGCGGCTTTTAGATTTGCCCTAAAGAACATCTGAAACGGGGGGTGTGTGTGGTTGTTCTACCCTTTGCCTGATCGCTGTGAAAACAGACACTAAATGTCTAAAATAAAAGCATTTGTCGTCGGGCCCCCAGAACCTCCCTGCGCACAGCCCTGCACTTTTGGGGTGCAGGATGATGGGTCCCTTGTCACATCCCTGCTACAAGCCCCAGGGACACTGCCCTGAGCTGATGTCCCCTGGCCAGAGATGTCTGAGGTGGGTTCTCAGAGGGATGCTTGTCCCTGTCTTTGAGTGGAAATGGGGCAGACGAATTCTTTATGGAGAATCAGCAGAGGAAGCACTCCTAATGGATGACACGAGATCATAGAAGGAAAGCATCGAAGGTGCTGGTGACCTGTGCCAGCTGAACCGTGTCGCCCAAAGTAGACCTGCTGCAGTCCTGACCCCGGAACCTCCGAATGGGACCCTCTTTAGAAACCGCCGGTTGGCAGATGTGAGGAGGGGAGATGCTGGAGGTGGGGGGCCCCGACCTGAGCACCTAGGCCTCCTGAAGGTGGGGACTGGAGTCTGTAAGCAGGAGTCCCCGCACACCTCCCCCCCCAGAAGCTGGGAGAGGCCAGGACGGCCCTTCCCCTGAGGTTTCAGAGGGCGCGTGGCCCCCGCCGACCTTCGTCAGGGCGTTTGGCTCCAGGACTGTGAGAGGGCCCATTGCTTTGGCTTCAAACCCCCGGCCTGCGGCGCTCTGCTACAGCAGCCCTGGCAAGTTACTGCAGTAACTGGACAGAAGCGTGGAACCACGCCTGGGCCCGAGCTCTTCTTTTCAGGAGGGGGCCGAGGCGCCGAGAGGGGATTTGACTCAGCCAAAGTCAGAGCTGTGGTCGGAACCCAGGCGTCCGCCCAGGGGCTGGGGGGAGGGGAGGGGAGCTCTGGTTCTTCCCACCAACGCAGCCCCCACCCCCAAGGCGGGTTCACTCACCCACGACCAGCTCTCGCACTTCCTTCCAGTGGATGTGGCTGCCTGTCTCATGCAGCAGTGTCACGGTTATCCGTCTCTGGATGCCCTGCCAGGCACCAGGAGAGAGGACACGGTCAGGCGGCGGGGGGTGGGGGGCTGGAGGCGGGGGGCGGGGGGGGGCAGGCAAGGCGTTGCACCTGGTGGAGCAGGAAGGTCCCCGTGCACGGCATCCCACCGCGATGGTCCACCGCTGCAGGGATGTAACTGGGAGAGAGAGGCGCCGGGTGAGGGCCCTGCCCGCTGCAGACACGCGGCCCCCAAGGAGCGGAGCGGGGAGAACAGGAAAACCTCAGCTGCCCCCTCCGGCGGAGGTGGGCCGGCCCAGGCCATGGAGACCAGCGTCAACCGGGCCAGGATGCCCGCCATGTGCCACCTTGATCTGTCCCAGGGCCCTCCCTGCACCACAGCGCCGGGGGGGACCCCGGCCCACCCCCAGCACGGGCAGCAGGGGCGTCGGGACGCACTCGCCATTGGCCTCCAGCTCGCAGATCTCGAAGTAGACCAGCAGGTCGTACTTGCAGTGGCAGGGTCCCGGGCAGTGCCGTGTCAGTGCGCTGAGCTTGGTGGCGGGCACTGGGGGGCGACAAGGGAGAAGCAGGGACTGGAGGCGGACTCGTGGAGCGCTGAGGGCGTGCTCAGGGAGGCCGGGGAGGGAGCGCCTCAGAAGCACAGGGGCAGCTCCCTCTGAGAAAAACAGCCCGTGGACCCCGCGCCGCACCCCAGGAATGCCCGGCCCTGGGCACAGACAGGCCTCGGCGACCACCCTGCGGAACAGCTGGGACGGCCGGCTTCTCCATGCCCAGGTGGGAGGAGCCACAGGCCTCGGACGAGAGCAGCGGCTTGAGACCCCACAGGACCAGCAGGGCAGAGGGAGCCCCACGACCTGCGCAGGACCCCTCTGCTACAGCCCCCTCAGCCGCAGCCCACTGCACGGCCCAAGCACCTGCCTCCAGCACAGAGAGGCCCTGCCCCTCAGCTCCCATGGCCCTGCGCCCGTGGGCAGCTCCTGACCAACAGGCCCCACACCCCAAGGCCACTCCTCTATCAAGGCCCACCGGAGCCCCACTGCTTCGCCTACCAAAGTGGGTCTAAGCGTCTTCCCAGAGCGCGCAGGGAACACGCAGGGCCAACCCTCAGACCAGCACGGATGCCGGGACTAACATCAACAAGCGGTCGGCAGGCCCGGAGGGGCTGGTGTGTGTGCCGCCACCCCCTGCAGTGCCTGCAGCCTGCAGATGCCACCTTACGGGGACCTGGAGAGTGGGGCTGACCCTGCTCCTCCCAGCAGGCCGAGTGTGCCTGGAAGCAGCTCCTCACAGGTCCCGCCTTCTCAGACACCCGTGCCCGGGACGGTGCCCATCCCCTACCTCGAGGCGGCTTCCTGGGCTACGAGGGGCCTCGACCGCACCGCCAGCCCCTGCACTGACTCTCCGACCTCCCGCCACCCGTGTCCCTGGGCGTTAGCTTTTGTCTTGACAGCAGGAAAAGCCCTACAGCCTCTTCCACTGAAACCCAGCTAGTCTCGAGAGCTTCTCCACCGCCCACCCACCCCCAGAGGCAGGGCTCCGGGCTCCAGGCGAGCGCTCTGCCCAATGCTCTTCCTCCAGGGACCCCCACACGTGTCCCGCCTCCAGCCCCAGCTTCCCGTGAGCCAGGCTCCTGCCGTGCCTTTTGCCCCCCAGCCCTCATCCATCCCACGGGGCAGCCCAGACGGCCCAGGTCTCGCTGAAGCGCCCAGCCCTGTCATGGCCTGCTCCGGGCAGGCACCCCCGACCATCGCCCTGCTGCCCTGCGCATGTCGAGGGGTAAAGGACATCCGAGAGGTCCCTATGCCTTCACCTCGTGCCCCTCCCCAGTAGGGGGCCCCATGAGGCCCAGCCGGGGGAGAGTGGCCCCAGGAGGCTGGGAGAGGACAGACCCACCACCCAACCAGCGCTCTGCTGCCGAGGGCACCCCCCCGGGGCCCCTGTCACCCAGGGGCACACGCCAGAGCCCCGCCTACCTGGCTTGGACAGAGGCATGACCCGCGGGAAATGGCGGCGTGAGGGCCTCAGCGGGCTGTGGAGACAGACGTGCCAGCGTGAGGCGACCTGGGGGCCGGCGTCTGCCGGACCCTGAGCTGAGGGAGCCGGGGGCGAGGGCAGGGAATGGCAGAGAGCAGCTCACAGTGTGCCGACCCCGTGCCGGGCCTGCCTCCTTCCCTCCCACAGGGCCTGGCTCTCCACCAGCTCGGAGGCGGAGGAGGGCTCCTGGGAACCCCAGGCCCCCCACCCCCAGCCCGGGAGGCTCCACAAAGCCACGAACTGGGGCGAGGTCAGGCCCTGACTGCGCAGGGCTCCTAGGACGGAGCCCCTGGCGCTCCCAGGGGCAGACGAGGCTCCGGGGCCACGCGCCACCACCTTCTCCTTCCTGGGCCCTTCTCTTTCCCTGACTCCCGGGGGCCTCGCTCTGTGTCCTGCGTGGCGGGCCAAGGGGGGAGATGGAGGTGCAACAGAGGGTCCCACCCCTGGCGTCTACCTGCTGTTCTCCCCACACTCTGGGTGGTGGGGTGGCCCCAGAGGGGACACAGCCGACCCACCCTCTGCGCCCCTGGCCGGTTGTTGCCACAAGAGAGCAGGAAAAGTGTCCCTCCTTCGGTCCCAGTGGGAGGACCTGGGAGCGGAACGGCGGGCCCCTTCAGCTGAGTTCTTGGCAGGCGGCAGAAGCCGGCTCCCCGCAGGCGGCCCTGGCCTCCTCGGGCCCAGCGCCAGGCTTCCCGCGGCCTCAGGACACGCCCAGCGGAGCCCAGGTCCTCGCAGTGGGGAAGCCCTGCTCAGGCCGGAGGCGGCTCAGACCCACAGGCGGGGAGGTGGGCGCCGAGGCGCTGGGCTCTGCAGCTGCCACGCCAGACCCATCGGGGGCGGGGGCTGGCCCTGCTGGCCGGAGGGTGGAGAGGCGGCTGACCTGAGCACGTGCCCCCCAACACCCCCCACAGCCGCCCCAGACACGTCCCCCCCGCGCCCCCCGACAGCTGACCTGAGCACGTCCTTGCACAGGGGCGGGAACGGGTGCTGCTGGTAGTGGCCGAAGACCTCAAAGACGATGGGCTGGCTCCTGATGTACTCGATGAAGGACCGGGTCACCTCCACCGCGATCTGGCAGGGGGGCGGCCACACCACGCAGCCCGGGGAGGCAGGAGGGTCACAGGGGTGAGTGCTCAGCTCCCACGGAGAACCCCGCACCCCAGGTCCGGGTCGGAACCCCCAGAGCAGGCGACCTCTGCTCACCACGGGGCGGCGGCCCTCGCGGTGGTCTGCCCAGCCCGCCCCTTCCTCTCGGCACACGGCCGGTGGACAGCCTGCCGGGCGGCCGCCCTGGGGCCACCCGGCTCAGCTGCCTTCAGAGCCCAGAGGGGGAGGAGGGGCCGCCGTGGCTGGTCTGACCCTCCCAGGGCCCTGGCCACCCGTCCAGCGTGTGGTTGAATCGTGCCCCCCCAGTGCACACGCTCAGGTCCCAGCCCCAGCACGTGTGTTTGGAGACAGGGCTTTCACAAGGTGATCGTGTTAGAATTAGGCCACTGTCACTGGTGTAGGGACCGGACCGGCGTCCTTGTGCGAAGGGGACATGCGGGCAGAGGCACACACAGAGGGAGGGGGGTGTGAGCACACAGCGAGAGGGGCAGGGACAGAGTCTCCTTCGCGGCCTCGGAGGGCACAGTCCTGCCCTCCGGATGCCCGGCCTCCACAGCTGAGAGGCGGCAACGCCCCGCGGCTGAGGCGCCCGGGCTGCGGGCTTGGTTAGGGCAGTGGGGAAGGAGCCCACCGAGTGCACCTTGGACCTGGCCTCGCTCCCCGGCGCAAGGGGGGCCCCTCCCCGAGGGTCAGGGCAGGCCGTGGGCGGCAGGGCCCTTGTGAGCAAGGCCTCCGTGACTGCTCAGGCCACACACACACGCGTGGGGCCGCTCTAGTCACGCACACTCCCTGGCCTGGCGCTTGCGGCCTCATTACCGGCCGCGTTTCATCAGGGCTCGTCTCCCAGCCTCGCACCAGAAAGCCCCCTGCTCGCCTGACCCTGAGGCACTGCCGGCCTGGAGCTTTCTGGCCGCTGCGGCTTGGGCCCCGGCACCCTGCAGCCCTCGGGGGCCTGCCTCCTGCCTCGTCCCCGGCACCAGGCACCCTGGCCTCGGCGCAAAGCCCGGCCACCCCAGACGCTCCACGTCCACGTCCGCCCGAGGCACGCGGCGGGGGGCTGTCGGGGGCTCTGGTCTGCCCTCGCCCCCGGGGTCTTAAACCCCCCCAAGGCCCCCACCGCCCAGCGACCGCCACAGGCCCCGCCCTCACGCACAGCCCAGCCTGGGGCTCAGAAGAGGGAGAAGCAACGCGGAGAGAAAGAGGGACACGCAGGTGTTTCCGGGAGGCCGCACGACGCCAGAGACCCCAGGAGAGGCCGATCCCTGGGGGAGGGGGGGGGTCTGAGGACGTACATTCTGGACGTGGTAGAAGCCGAGCGGGGGGCCCCTCCCCGTGTTCTTCAGGGGCTCCGTAGAGAAGGCCTCGTCATGGCGATGGATGAAGCTGTGAATCAGGAGGAGCGCTGGGCAGCTGGGGGGACTGGGGACGGGGACCCACGGCCTCCAGGGCGTCACCAGGCCCACCCGCACAGCCTGGCCCGGGTGCGAGGCTCACTTGAACTGGCAGAAGATGTCAGCATATTCGGCCGAGATGCTTGATGCCTGCAGGACGGTCACTCGGAAGGTGAAGGTGCTGCCCAGGCCAAGGTGGTCCAGGGCGGCGTCCAGGGGCCCGTCCAGGGTGGCCTTCTCCGGGCTGTCCAGGAGGCCCTCTGGGGTCACCGCTGCTGGGAGCCAAGGGCAGAGGGGCATGGCAGGACCCAAGGGGGCAAGAGCCAGGGCTCAGGGGCTGGTCCTCCCCACTTGGGCCGGGCTGAGAGGCAGTGCGACCTCCAGGCCCTCTCGGGGCCAGAGGCCACGTCCCAGAGCGCGTCCGGGCAGCCGTGGGGACCCACCTGAGCAGGTGTTGTTGTTGACCTCATCGGCCGAGGGCCCGGCATCTGCGCCCTGGCCCTGACCTTCCACGATGCGCAGCTCCTCCTGGGAGGCCCCCGAGCGGGACATCCCCGCCCCCGGGCAGGACTCGGACTGGAACTGCGTGAGCAGGAGACCAGAGTCAGGGCGCGGAGAAGCCTGGAGCCTCCTTCCAGGCCAGTCCTGCCAAGGGCGGGACCGCCCCTCAGGCCGCGGCTTTCCATGCTGTCGTGACCCCTCCCATCGACAAAGGGGGAAGGAAAGGGGGGAACTGTCTACAAGCTTCAGTTCTGCTCTCTGCCCCCCAGCCAGGACCCCTCCCTCAGCCCCCCTCCCGGTGGGAGGACTGGGGGAGTCTCTCCCTGGGGCTTTAGGGGCCCTGTCAGGTACCCCCACCAGTGGCCTCTCTGTGCCCCTATGCTCTGCCCTCTGTCCTCCTGTGCACCCCCAGCTTGATGGCTCCTCCAGGAGGGACACTTCCGGGGGCCCTGGGCTCAAGGCCTCGGGAGCACTGAAGTTCTAGGTCGGGAGGCCGGGTGGGGTCGGGCTACGGAAGAGCCTGAGGAGGAGAGGAGGAACCGCCAGTCTAAGGGACGCTGTGGGGGGCGGGGGGCACCACCAAGGCTCTCCTGAGAGCGGAAGGGGGAGCCTGGTCCTGTCCCTTCCAATGAGGCCTGGAGGAGGAGCGGCACCTGCTGCGGGGACTGTCTGGGATGTGGGGAGGCGTCGTGGTGTCCTGGAAGCTCGTGGCGCACCTGCTCTAGGGCCCCTGCCTGGGCCCATGGCCCCGCGGGGAAAGCAGGTTCAAGATCCCCGAGACACCGGCGGGGGCGGCGGCAGCGGCGGCGGCGGGGAGACAGACCCAGTGAGTGAGGGCAAGTCGGACAGGGAGGGACGGGCCACTGCGGGCTCAGGGCTTGGGAAGAGAGGCGCCTGAGCCCACAGCCGACCCAGAGGCCTGTCTGTTGGTGTCTACGGCCGTGCCACCCTCGGGGGTACCTTCTCGAAATGCTGGTCGTCGAAGGAGATTTTGGCGGTTCCCGACTGGCGGACGCCGGAGCCGTAATCAGGGGCCTCTTCATCGGCTGAAATGGGAACGGAGCCGATGGTCCGGGCCCAGCCTGTCCCCAGGTGGGAGTGGCAGGGCCAGGCATAGCCTCTGGGTGCAGGGAAGGCACCCAGGACGGGCTCTGGCTCACTCAGGGGATCTCTGTCATTGCCACCTGGCTCCAGAACCACCAGGGCACCGTCCTGGGCACACTGACCAGCAGCCTGTGCTGCCCCGGGCCCCGTGGCAGCCACGTCCTCGGCACAGCCTGCCCTGACCGAGAACACAAGCTCATTTTCAAAGCCAAACTGACACCGCCCCCCCGCCGACGCTCCAGCGGAACCAGCCCCGACCCCTCCTCCACCTCCACAGAGCCCGCCCCCCCAGGGCCTGCTGGTTTCACCTGGAAGCTCGGCTGCCCCTCAGCCACCGCCATCACCCACTGGACACTCAGCGCCCCACCCTCACGCCCCTCCTTCACTCGCTCTGGGCTCCCCACTGTGCTTGGAACAAAACCCAAACCTTTCTGCCGCCTGAAGGACCACCAGGTCTGGCTTTCCACAGCCTCCCCAGCCCCAGTCGCTCCAGCTAGATGCCACCCCAGGAGGTCTCACAGACCCAGGGGGCTCTGACCCTCGCTCTGGGGCCTTGGGGGTGCTAAGAGCACCTACTCTCCGCCCTGGCTGCCCAAGCCCCTGGAGCTCTGTCCCACCAGCGCCCGGGCCTGTGCGCAGTAAGGCTCTGTGTCGGGAGAGCTGACCTGGGCTGTGGTCAGGGGTGGGAGCAGGTGTGACCTCGGAGACCACTAAGGCAGGCTTCCGGGGCCCTTAGAGTTCCCTCTCCTCCGCTACAGCCACTAGGCGGGGAATGTCAGATGCAGCCCAAACACGGACGGCCGCCTTCTCGGCAGGACCCGCTCAACAGGGCCTGGGCCAGAGGGGAAGGGCCAAGGGAGAGCCCAGGGTGGACAGGGCCCCTGGAGGGGGGACGGAGGCACTGCCTGTTCCCAGCATCCCTGTCACCGGGCTCTGCCCTGGAGCCACCCTCCCTCCCCACCCCAGGGTCCCTGTGCTCAGCACCACGCTGACATGCCTGGGAGATGCTGTGACAAGTCTGTGGAGCTATGGGATAGTAAGAATTTGGCACGGGGTCCTGAGGGTGGAACCAAAACCACCCAAGGTGTCCGGGCAGAGGGGGACCAGACAGCTGGCGTGGGGTCGCAGCCCTCTCTCGGCCTTGAGCCACCCTGCAGCCCACACGCTATCGTGCCTGTCCTCGCCCCCAGGTTCCCCGGGCTGCCGAGCCATAGAGAGGGAGGCTGTGATCCTGCGGAGGCACCAGGGGACCTCAAGGCAGAGAAGCGTGTGCACGCCAGGCCTCCAGCCTGCAGCTGCCCCCGTCTGCGTCCTCCTGCCACCCTCCACACACTGTCAGCAGAAGCTTCAAAAGGGTGCCAGCTTCAAGGGAGCAGCAAACCCGGGCTCTAGGGCGTCCTGGGGCTGCCCGCCCCGGGGCCCGCGCAGGGGCCAGGCGGGTGAGCGGGCAGCACGAGGGTGTCTGCCTCTGCGGTGATGCACCACCAGGCCCGCGGCACAGGCGGGGTCTTCCGCCTCCGGGGAGGCAGGACAGCACTGGGAGCCAAGGGTCCGAAGGGGGCAGTGCTGGCAAGTCAGCAGAGGCTCCGGGGGCGCGGGGGACAGCACTGGGAGCCAACGGCTAGAGGGCTACACTCCCGTCTTGGGGCTGAGACGGCGGTGGCGGGGAACCCACAGAGGGTAGTTCTGCGCCAGGCTGGGTCTGAGGGTCCAGCTGGGGCTGCCTGCTAGGTGGACCGGAGCCAAAGTGGGCTCAGACAGCCCTGGGCTCGGCCTGCATGGCCCCGGAGGCCCCGGCCAACCAGGAAGAGTCCAGAAGACTGGAGCCAAGAGCCGGGCAGCTGGGGCTCCTCCCCAAGGCCCCCTCTGCACCCCCTGGGGTGGGGCAGAGAAACAGAGGAGGCTGGGGGCTGGCAGCACATTGACCACTGGGCGAGGCGCACAGAGGTCTCCCTACCCAGGGGTCCCGTTGGTGAAGGGACAGAGCCAGCCCCGGGTGCCCCACACGCACCTGAGATGGCCTGGACGGCCACGCGGAGAAAGCCCTTCACCTCGCCCTTCTCGCTGACGATGGCCACTCGGTGCACCAGGGGCACGGGGTACAGCAGGTTGCTCAGGTACACGAAGGCCCTGGGGGGGCAGAGGCCACGGTCAGGGCCACCCCGTGGTGAGGGGTGGTGGCAGCGGCATGGCCGGGCTCACGACACAACACTGCAAAGCAGAGCGAAGCGAGGCAGCCAGGGCAGCAAGCAGCCGGGAGGGCGGGCGGGCAGGCAGGGGGCTGCGCTGGGGCAAGGGGGGAGGGGCCACGGCCACAGAGGAGACAGGAGGAGGCGGAGGGACAGAGGCGGAAGGCAGTGGGCGCTGCAGGAGCAGAGGAAGCGGTGAGGAGGGCAGGGCGCAGGGGGAGGCCCGCGCGGTCCGAGCAGGACAGCCGAGGAGGGAGGGTTCAGCCTGCTTCAAGGAGGAGGACCTGGGGACCCGCCTGGCCCAGCTACGACCCTCACACTGGCGCAGATGCCCAGCAGCTCCCCCCCCCCAGCTCCTGCTTATTTCCCGGTGGTCCCTGACGCTTGAGGACCCCACAGAGGGTCTCGGCCGGTGGAACACAGCTCACAATTCCCTCTGAGCCCCTCCAGGAACACCAGGGGCAGGAGCTCCGCGATGCCTGCGGAGACAGGCACCGCCCCTGCCCAGGGCCCAAAGACACCCCAGATACCGCCGCACTGCCTGGCGTGTGCCCCCATCAGCTCCCAAAGGGCACCCAGAGCCCTCCCTTTCCCGGGCAGCTCAGCTATGCGCCCAGCCAGTGTCAGGACGGGCCAGAGGCCGTGTCGTCCCAGTGCTGAGCTGGCCAACGTGCAACAGTCACACGAGCGGCTGAGGGCAGAGAGGACATGGAAGACCCTGTGCTGCCCAGCTGGGTGATGGGAGCACAGCTCCCGCCATTTGGGGGCACCCTCCTCTCAAGCTCTGCCCTCCCCTCCAGCTCAGAGGCGTGGCCTCGCAGCCCTGAGCTCCTGGGAAAAGGGGGTGCTGGGGGGCAGGGCACAGCTTGGGCAGGATTTGAACACAGTCGGCCAGAGAAGCTGGGGAGTGTAACACGTGGGCAGAGGGAGGCCCAGGGCCTCAGCCAGGGATGGGGTGGGGCGGGCAGGCAGGGGTGAGACCCGCGGCAAGGAGGGCGGGGGCGCCCGGAGTCACTGCCAGGGGCACGGCCGGGCGGAGCTGGGAGGACGAGAGGAGAGGCATCCTCCTGTCCCTGCCCCTCGCCCAGACCGAGCTGCGGGCGTCACCCACACCACAAGCTCCAGGGTCCCCGCTCTGGACCCCCTGTGGCCGAAAGCACGGGGAAGGGCCGTTCCCCGGCGTCCTGATACCAGGCCCTGGTGTCCCCTCAGGTGGGCTCCCGATCTTGCCACAACCGCCCTCCCCTGCAAGTCAGAAATCTGAGCTCTGTCCTGGCTCTGGTCTCAAATCTAACAGTTCTGCCACAAAAGTCTCTCTGAAATCCACTCAGCCAGCCATTGCCCAGCCTCCCTCCCGCTTTCCCCATGGCCCCCACAGCAGCCAAAGGGGCCATGAGGCACGGCCAGACCCCACCCCCGTGGTGTCCAAGCTCTCTGCATCCAGGCCCGCTCTCAGCCCTGGCCACACGGCTCATCCCTGCTCTGGCCTCACGGGCCCCGGCCTCTGCTCCCGCCACGGCGCACAGCCTGGTTCTCACCTCCGCGCCCAGCCTCCCACGTCCCCGTGGCTCTCTGTTTGTCAGAATTTACCAGCAGGTCCATCTCTGTTGGTTGCCTCTTGCCATCTGAGCACCCCGTGCCCCGTGCCAGGCCGGCAGGTCCCGGCCAGGGGGAAGGGTGTGCCACCTCCCGGGGCTGCCCTCCTGGGGCAAGAGGAAGCCCCTTCTCCCAGCACAGCACTGGCTCGAGGACGCCCCAGAGCCCCTCCTTCTGAGGACTCTTTGAAGCAGTATGGGCGGATGGGGCATCTGCCCACTGGCAGGAGGGAGGGCTGGGGCTCCGACGCCCCGACCACCCACTGAGGCAAGCAGAAGCCAGCCCTGGCCTTGGCCCCAAGAGGATGCCGGGGCCCAGAGAGCCGAAGCCCTCACCAGAGCTGCAGAGGGCACCTTCTCCCCACACGAGCCTCGGGATGGGACGGTGGTGCCCTTCCCTTGCGGGTACCTGGGCCAAGGGCCTGTGACTGAAATTGGGGTGGGAGGAGGGCTGACAGGACACAAGCAAAGCCCTAAGGCCCAGAAGGGGAAACGGAGGGTCCTGGAACTTGGGCTGTGGGAACAGGCGCAGACCCTGCTCTGCTTCTCCCGGAGGCCTGTGCCCTTGGCTGGGCAGGGCCCCAAGCCTGAGAGAGCCAAGGGCACCAGGCAGGATGGCTCCAAGCTGCAGGATGGAGTCAGCACCTGCCCTGCCCCGGAAGGGCCTCTTCCCAGCACCACCCCCGCCAGAGAAAGCCTGCCAGCGCCAGGCAGGAGGCACTGAGGAAGCTCCCAGGAGCCCCAGGCACATAGGCAGGGCCCGCAGCCTGGCCACCCTCCCTGCAGGGAATCCTGAGGGCCCTCGGGGGTCGGGTGTGGGGGACACCTCTGGTTGTGGGCTGGGTGAGGGCATGGTGCCAGGCACAGGGAGAGTTGGAGGGTTGTCCAGGGCCACCCAGCCCGCCCCCCTGCCCTTCCCCCCAGGGGGCAATGACGCAGGGGCTGGCTTCGAGTGCTCAATGGCCACTGACAGCACCCGGGGGGAGACCCACCAAGCTCTGAGCTCTCGGGGACCACCTCCGCCGGCGGCGGGGGGTTGCTCCCCTTTCTGAGCCCACCCCCACTCTCCCTCCCGCCTCCGCAAAGGCCGGGCAGAGGAAGGCCCAGGCACTGCACAGAGAGGAGAGCTGAGGAGGGGCCCAGGCCCAGCCCAGGTCAGAGATGAGGCCACGGCAGGGAGGTCCCTCCCAGGCTCGCCACACGGCCTCGCTGCTCCACGAGCCCTGCTCAAAACCTACTGGGGTCTCCCAGGGGGCTCTTTCTGCCACGTCACCACCCGTAGGCACAGAGCTGAGGGTCCCTCACATTAGGCGGGGACTGTGCCTCTCGTGTTCTAAGGCTCAAACACCGCACTGGCAGCCCAGAAGACAGAAAACCCCGATGACGACACCATCCGAACCTGCCCTCCGAGCTCCCCGGGGTCCAGCACTGAGCCCCAAACCCCCGGGGGCGAGACGTGCACCTGCGCCTCCTCCACCCCCATCTGAGCACCGAGGCCAGGACTCGCTGGCCAAGGGCACATCTAGTTCAACTGCTGCGTCTGTCTTTCCCAGGGGCACAAAGACAGTGCCTGAGAGCTAAGACAGCATAGCGCCCAGCCCACAGACGAAGAGACGGGGCCTCCAGGACCTTAAGGAAGTGGCTGGTGTGACAACCCCCCCGCCGCTCCAGGCTGGCTCCTAGGCAGCCCCCGACCACGTGGACACCACGCTCCACTGCCCACCAACTCGAATGATACAGCTCGTTAACGCGGTCAATTAAATCTTTCGTGATCTTTCAGGACTTCCTCATGTCAGAGGGGAGAGAAAACCCAGGCCCCTGTGGCAGCGGAAAGGGCGGTGCCCGGGATCAAACCGTTCACAAGAGGCAGCCAGGGAAGAGGTGCCCAGGTTGGAGGTTGGGGTTATACAATGAAAAGATGCCTGGTCCTCGGCCTCCCATCCTGTCTGAACTCCATCACCCAGCTGTGCTCACTGGGGCGCCCGGGGTTCACAGATGTGGCTGCAGCCCTGGGGCCGGTGCTCCCAGAAGGCTCACTGGGGCTTCTCTCCTTCCTGCTGCCCCTGATCCCAGGCCCCTTGGTGACACCAATGGGTGCGTTCAGCCAGAAGGGCCCCCTGGGGCCCAGCAGCCACTGCCCCTAGTGGCAGCACCAGCCTCGAGGGCTGAGAGCGGGGTCTGTCAGACCCCAGGCCCACCCGATCTGCAGCACCGGGAGAGGAGGGGCTGGGCCCGAGGTGCAGATGTGGCGCCTCCCCCTCACTGCCCTCCAGGCGCCAAAACAACCTGACGTCAGCCCCCACCACCCTGGCGGCCAGAGCAGCCCCAGCCCTGTCCAGAGGACCCCGCCGGCCGCGTGCACCAGCCACACCCAGAGTGGCCCGGAGCCTCGCTGGTAGCCTGGGGCTGATCGGCTCAGCGGGCAGATTGCACCCAGCTGGGCGTGGAGGGCGCGGCCTCGCCCGCCCAGCTGGTGCAGCGCGGACACGACGGCCAGTGCTTTCCCACCCAGAGTTCTGGACACTTCCCTGGGGCAGTCGCCAGTCCCCCTTCCCTGGGACCCCCCCATCCCAGACAGTCAGCCCCCTGCCCTCCTCTCTCTGCAGCTCCCCTGCCCACCCCCTTCTGAGAGCAACGGTCCAGGCAGGGGAGTAGTGGGGGAAACGGTCCCAGCCCCACTTGTTCTGCCTGGGCTGGCCCACCCCCCTCCCCAGTTCTCTGGGACCCCAGACCGCCAGAGGGAGTGGCGCCCTGGGGGGGGGCTGACCCTGGGTCAGGACAGGGGAGGCCCCTGCCCAGGGCCCTGTGCGGAGGAGGAGAGGGCACCTTGAAGCAGGCTGAAACCCGCCGGAGAGAGAGGAGGCGGCAGAGGCGCAGAGCCAGGGCTGAGTGTGGCGGGAGGGGAGGAGGCAGCGCTAACCACGAGATTGGTGAGGTGCAGACGCATGCTGGGGCCAGGAAAGCCTTTCCGAAGGGAGACAAGAGTGGGCGCCCCAATTTCGCTTAAGCTTAGAGAAAGAGCCAGCAGCTACCAGAGGATAAAAGGGAACCAGAGTCGGGGTCCTTCTCAGGGGCTGGGCCTGCACAGCTGCTGCGCGGGAAAAGCCAATTCTTGCCAAACCACAAAGATCAGGACGTTTCCGAAGGATGCCCTCGGCAGACGGCCCGCCGTGGGGCGCTGGCCTGTCCCTGAGGCCTGGGTTTGGTCTGGCTGTTCAGCAACACCCCAGATCACCGAGGGGGAACGTCGGAAGGACCCAGCTCTTTCTGGCTGAGACTGCGAGAGCCCACACCCGTTTCTCCCGGGGTCCTTGCTCCCCCGTGCCCTGACCCCAGGCCTGCCTGACACCCAGCGACCCTGGCCCTGGCGGCCCGGGCTTTCTGAGAGGCTTGCGTGGAGGCGGCCCCTGGGGCTCCACCTCCCCTCGGGCTCGGCAGAGTGGGAAGCCCAGCCCCCAGCTCGCAGGGAGCAGACCACTCTCAGCAAAAACGAATCCAAATGAACCCAGACGCGCCCACGAACTCCTGCTTCCTTCCAAGAGGAACCAGCGGGGCTTTCACTCCGTCACCTGCACCCAAGGGCTCCCAGTGCAAACCCTGTTATCTGGGGACCAGCCTCTGTCTTCAGACTTCAGTACTTGTGCCCCAAGGTCAAGACTTCCAAAAACTTCCATCAGCCTAGCCCGAGGAAGCAATCTCACCCTCCCATTACAGATGCCTTTGCACGTACGTAAAAAAGTGCAAATGCAATGGTTTTGTGGCCTGAACTTCCTACTCCAGCCAGGTGTCCAGATCCTTCCCTCACCTGTCTCGTCTGGTTCCCCTCCCGCGGTCGTAAGACACGGGTGGAAACTGTACTTGAGCTCCTGGCCTTGGCCTCTCTCCTCTTCCAGGAAACCTAAAAACTGGCTCCTCTTTGCGAAGGGCACTTCCTGTGAGGGCACGAGGCCGTGCGTACCGTCTCCGGCTTGGACGGCCTGGGGCTCAGGTGGGACTGACCGTCCTCCCCTTTAGCCGGAGTCCGGCTCAGAGCAAGGTGGGGTCCGCGGTCCCCAGGGCTTCAGACGGAGGCCCTCTCACTGCCCGAGCGCCGGCCCTTCCTTCCTGTCCCTGGGATGGCCTCCTCCAGGTCTGCTCCTCTTCCCAAGGAGGGGGACCGGGAGCCTCCCTCCACCTCTTTTGGAAGAGAGCAGAGGGAGGAGAGCTGCTCAGCTCGTGGTGGGCACAGCGATGCACGCCCCCGCCTTGCCAAGTGTTCCCCTCGGGCCCTGCATGGCGACTCTGCCGGGCTCCAGGGGCCTCTCTGCAGAAAGAGTCCCACTGCGCAGAAGCCTCGCCCCGGGGCACCCTGCCTCCTCCATCACTGCGTCCCGCCTCTTGCTCCCTTCCCAGGGAGGCCAGCCCCTCCGCCTGCCTCTGCCCGGGGTCCAGGGAGCTGCCCAGATCGCCGGGGGTCACGCCCTGATGGCGGTCAAATTGTGCCCGCAGCAGTGCTCCTGTGCAAAAGAGCTGGTTCCTTCCCAGCATGCTGTCCTCGACCTCACCAACCTTCCTACTAAACTGAACAGGGGGGGCCGGTCGTAAAACGGGTCCCGGCCGTCGCACAGCACGTGCTCCGGAAAGACGTCGTCCTCCAGGTCCTCCTCCTCCTCCTCCTCCTCCTCCTCCTCCCCCACGCTCTGCTCCTCGGCAGGCTCGGTGGCGTCGGAGTCGGGGCTCGAGAAGGTGGGGGAGGGGGTGAGAGCAGCCATGCGCTCGCTCATGCATGTGTTGAGAAGAGGGTAGCTGTTGCAGCCAGAGACGACTGAACTGAGGTTAGTACAACAAGACAGAGAGAGGTTAACGCCAGCTACTCGGGGGAGGATGGGGTGGGGCGGGGCTTCTGTTTAAAACCCACACCAAACACACAGATCCTCGAGAATGTGGCCTTAAAAGACAAGAGAGCCAAAGTGCACCAGTCCCCAGGCTTGGAAAGACACTGCACGTGGTGTCCGTGTAAAGCTCTAGAAGGTTCCGGAAGGCACCGGCAGGTATGATCCCGGCCAGGTGTGACCGAGGTCATGCGAGGGCCTTGCGAGCTCGGCCACACTGAGGCCTCAGAACACCCCGCCCAGCAAGGCGCAGGGACTGAGTGCAGACCCCGGACCAGGGGCCTGGGGACAGCAGGCAGGGACACTGTGCTCTGGGATGACACGGCCCCGACTCCCGCTACTCTCCCTGGGTGACCCGGAAAGCCTGGCCAAGCCTCACATTCACACACGTGGACAGGTGTCACCTGGTGGCCACGACCCCGAAGTGGGTGTGGGTGGCAAGGCTGAGACCCCCCTCCCCGGTCAGGGCCCGTGGGTGTGTGGGAGGAATGGCCGGGGGCCTGAGCCCCAAGAAGGCCCAGGGCGGGGCGTCGGGACGGACAAGAGCGTCTGGCCGCTCCCTCCTCCGTCAGGGCAGGGCCCAGCCCCTCGCCGCCCCGCCGCCTTCTCCCCTCCCCGCTCTCTCTCTCCGTCTCTGCTCAGCTCGGGGAAGGAGGGAGGCGCCCACCTGCCCACCAGCCGGAACCAGGGGAAGCGGTCATAGAAGGGGTCCCCGCCGGTCACCACGTTGTCACAGTCCTCGATGACGCTGGAGGGCACCTCTGCCGCCCGGTCGTACATCTCCCGCATCAGGTCCAGGCGCTGCCTGTGGGGGCGGAGGTCAGCGTGGGCCCAGGCGGAGCCCCCTGCTCGGGGCCACCCCAGGATCAAGCTGGTTTGCCAGACAGACCCTCCGTGCTTCTCGAAATCAGCGCACCCCGAGCCGGGGGCTCTCAGCTAAACGCACGCTCAGCACCCAGTCCCTTCAGCTCCCCGGTGACAGCAGATGTGAGCAGCGGGAGCCCCGGGCCGGCCCCACGCAGAACGGCCAAGCTCGGCGCGGAGAATCAGGGCAGGGAGCCCTGGGGAGGAAGGGAAGGCGGTGACAGGACGTGGAAAATGAGATTGTTTGGCGCTTATGCACCCCCCCGGGAACACCGGCAGGTTGGGGGGAAAACCAGGAGTTTCCCCGCGGGAGCCGCTGCAACAGGAAGGCCGAGGACGGCCGCGGGAGGCGGGGGCGGGGCACGGCAGGGTCCGCCAACGTGCGGGTGTCCGGGTGTGTGCGCATGGGGACGACGCACGCAAGAGGGGACAGCCTGGGTGTCCGAGTGTGAGGTGTGTGGGCGGGGAAGAGCCTGACGAGCTGCGGGTCCGTGCGGGTGTCAGCGTGTGCCTGCCGTGACTTTCACTCTGTATTTCTCATCTTGGGGGCCCCTCTGGCTGGGGGGCTCCCCACGCAGTGAACAGCCTGCAGGTGAGCCCACCTCCACACAGACTACCCCACTTGTCCCTCGCCGACTCGCACACCAGGCCAGTTCCCCTGCCCTCGGCTGCCCCAGGGCAGGGATGGGGTCCCTAGGGGCAGCCCCGGCCCGGGGCCCAGCAGCGTGAGTCTAACCGGCCAGCCTCGCTGTTCTCCCTGCCCTGCTGTGCGGAGGCCAAGGCGAGGCCTTCTGCCCGCTCCTTTGCCCCCAGTGACCCCGTGCCTCCCCCCAGGGGCAGGCAGCCGCTCGTTTCTGGGCGAACTTGAGCAACATTAAACCTTCCTCTGTGGCGAAGACCTGTCCTGGTCACCTTCATACACGAAGAGCCAGGCCCTCGTCTGGGTGAGCGTGTGGGGACCTGGGCACCCGGCTGTCCTCCCCGTGGCCCCAGCCCCGCTCTCCTGCACCCTCCCCGGCGCCTCCGAGGGCACCCTGCGTGCCTGGCCCGTGAGCTCCGCTGGCCTGCTGGTGCTGCCACCTGCCCTGCCTTCCCCTGGCACCCCGCCCGCCCCTGGCCCCAAACTTTATCAGCGCTCTGGGAGAGAAGAATATGGGCTCTATGATAAGGCTGCATCCTGTTTCCTTTTTCCCCCTGATTTTAAAAGCAACCAAACCAGGAGAAATAGCTGCACAGAATCACACATCCTGCATCCCGCGTCCTCCTCTGCTTCCGAGGCTTCGGCCCAGGGAGCAGCCCCACCCCCACTGCCCCCTCCCCCGCACCTGAGTTTCTCCAGCGTCCAGTAGTGGGTGGCCCCATTCTTCTGGTCCTGGACCTCCACGGCCACAATGGTGCGGGGGAAGGGGCGAGTCTCTCGGTCTTTGGCGGCCTCTGGGGGCAGCAGGTCCGGGGGCAGTGGGGAGTACAGCGTGTCCGTGAGGAGGACAAACTGGAACTGGACCTGTGTCCGGTGAAGATGACCGCCTGTCAGCTCCTTGGAGGGTGGAGCCGGGTCTGGGAGGGCCTCCTTCCGTCTCCCAGAGAGCTGGCTGCCTGTCCCACGCCCGTTCACCGACCCTTCCCACCGGCTGCAGGACAGGAAGCTCCACCTGCTCACTGGCTGCCTGTGCGGCTCCCTCGGTGAGTCCCCAGGCCTCCCGCCAACCGCCCACCCTCCTAGGGGTCCAGGTCGGGGGTCCACCCTGCCTTCCCCAGGAGGCAGAGCATCCCGGCGCAAGTCCCAGCCAGAAGCAGGATGGGTGACACCCGCCCGCCGAGGCCGCAGGCGGCAGGGGCGGCAGGAGCCCACCTTCTTCTTGAGTTCCACGCTGATGGCATTGGCCTCCTTGAGGAAGATGGCATTGCCCCACAGCAGGTCCCGCAGGGACGTGAACTGGTACCACCGCCACTTCCGGAAGGCCCACAGCGCCAGCTCACACTCCCGCTCTGTCCACTGGACTGTGGGGACACGTGCAAGCGGTCGTCACAGACTCAGGGGCTCCGTGTCTGGGGCCCCAATGTCACACTAACCGTCCAGGGAGCCCAGGAAGAAGGACACTGCAGGAAGGCCGGCGCCTGGGAGCCCACCCTCACGCCCCAAAGAGGCTGTCAGCTCCCCAGCACGAGCACCAGTCCAGCTGGAGCTCAGCGAGGACGGGCAGCACAGTGACCTGCTCAGCCCTGTGGCGGCAGCAGTGGGGCAGGGACAGGAGGGCAGACTGGGGTCGGCCCTGCACCCCCTCGGGTAGATGAGTCTAGACAAGGGGGGGGGGCAAGGTCGCATCAGCACAGAGGTGCCGACCAGCTGCCCAGAGGCCGAGGGGGACGTGAGCTCCTGCCTGCGGCCATGCTCAGGCCCCCAGGAGGGCAAGGCCAGCCAGGGGGGCACCCAAGCGAGGGCTCTAAAAGGGGATCCCGAGGTGAGGAGCAGAGACCTTGTCCCCGAGAAGAGTGCCAGCCTCCCCCAGGCGGGACAGGACACGTGCATGGGAGCCCCCACCCTCAGCGGCCTCCTCGCGCTCCAGGCCGCCCCTCCCGGAGCCAGTTCACGTCTGCACAGGCGTGTGCGTGTAACACGGGCGCTTTCCCGCAGCAACACCGCCTCCCGAATCCTGCCTCCCGGGGACAGGCCGGGGACCCCGAGGCAAAGGTGCCAACCAGCTGACCTCCAGGGAGTGGCCTGGGGGCCTGCCTCCTCCCTGAGACCCCTCCCCAGCCCGAGGCCTGGCCCTGCCCCCCTCCGTGCTGGACAGGATCCCTCACCTTCGTCCTCCGGCTCCTCTTCCTCCTCGTTCACTTCGGGGTAGTACCTGGAGTCCATCTGCTTCTGCAGGGCCTCCAGCTTGCTCTCGTAGTCCTGGGCACAGAAGCGAGCCTTATGGCACCACGCAGAGACCAGCCCCTCCGAAGCCCTCCGCCCAGGGCGCCCGGACGCCGGCCACCCTAGCGATGGCCACGGCAGCTAAGCACAGGGCTAGCAAGCAGGGACCCCGGCTCCCCCGGGTCCCAGGTAGGGGCCTGGTGGCGGGCTGCCCTCACCAGCCTCTGCTGCTCCAGCAGGTACGTGGCCTCCTCCCGCTCCCGCCGGTACTGGTCCTCCAGCTCCTGGAGCCTGCAAGGGTGGGCGCAGGTGAGCGCGGGCAGGGCACAGCGGGCCCGGTGCATGGCCCAGGAGCCTCACCTCTGCTCCATCTCCTGCTTCATGTCGATGCCCTGCTTCTCCAGCAGCTCGCGCTGGGCGAAGGCCCAGTCCACGGGCTCGGAGGGCGTCTCTGCACAGGGCGTGCGCTCACGCTCTTGCCTCGCCTGCTCGGGGTGGTTGAACCGGAACACGTGGCTCTTGCCCATGATGATGCGGTTTCCTGGGGGACAGAGAGGAGACCATCCAGAGTTGGGGGACCTCAGGCCTTGAGTGGCCTCAGGAGGGAGGGGGAGGAGAAGGGGGTGCAGGTGCTTCCTCCTACTGGGGCCCCAGCGCCCCCTGCCAGGAGGGCCTCAATCACCACAAGCTGCCTCTCTAGGTCCTCTGTCAGTGTCACCCTCACCCCCACTGGGTGGCCACCTGCCCCACACCCCCAGGACCTGAAGGGGCCTCCTCACCCTCTTCCCAGATCCACCCCCGGCCCCGTCCCTTTCAGCAGCAGTGATGTTTGCAAAACACCGCCTGGGGCTTCGCCACTGTCCCCTCTTCTCCACGGCCTGCAGGTGCCACCCCTGGGGCACCTGCGTACTCCCTGGGCACCCGGGTCCCCGGGCAGCGCCTGCTATCTCTAGACAGTCCTCCTGCGTGCCCCTGGGCACCCATGCCCCGGGCAGTGCCTGCTGTCTCTGGACAGTCCTCCTGCGTACTCCCTGGGCACCCGGGTCCCCGGGCAGTGCCTGCTGTCTCTGGACAGTCCTGCCTAGGGGCCTCTGCGGATGGACCAGCTTCCTGCCAACTTTCTCCAGGAGCCGCAGCTCTGCCTCAGGGCATGCAGCCCAGGCTCAGCCCCTCTCCCCACAAGAGCCCAGGTCTGCAGGCTGGTCCTCCCTCGGCCCCTCTCCAGCCCCCAAGTTCAGCCTCCCCTCCCAGCTGGGGCCCTGCCCCGAGCCCACGGACACCGTGCCCCGCTCAACTGCACCATCTCCCCACCCTGGCTGACAGGGTGAGGACACCGCCCCAGCCACGGTGGCCTCTGATGCCCATGAATCCAGGATGTGTGATGTGTCTCCCACCTGACAGAGCATCTCTAGGGTCCGCAAAGGCAAGACCCTGAGCTAAAAACAAGGCCCTTGAGGGTGGCTGAGGGGCCTGCACATTAGGCTGCCAGGGGTCGCCCCCCGCCCCGGCTTCCCAGCACCACCCCCCCAACTGAAGAGGAAGGGACTCCCTCATTCTTAGCAAAACATCACTGCACACTGTGGTGTGCGGCTTGGCTGGACTGCAGAGCCAAGGGGTGCAGTCAGGCAATGAGGAAGGCCCTGCTGGGGGGCAGCCTGGAGCCGGGGTGGCAGCTGCAATCACGCGACCTCAGGAAAGGCGACCTCCCCCCAGGACACAGCTGAAAGACCTTCAGAGCACACCTGAGGCTTCGCTGAGAGGCTCCCGCCCCCACCAGCTCATGAGCAGCTCCGTGGACAGATGGACGGGCACACTCACACCTCTAGGCGTGTTTTACAACGCAGGGGCACGAAACCCAAGCCAGGGGGCCAGTGTCCTGAAACCAGTGTAGCCCACACCCCGCCGGCTGCCTGGCCGCGGCCCCTCCTCAGTTCCATGGCACACCCACCCCACCAGGGCCTGCGGGACAGGTCCCCACCCTGGGACCCCGCCTCGGCCTGCCCGCAGCATGGACTCAGCTGCCCCACCCCCCACCAGGCCGGTGGTGCTGCCCCGTTGAGAAGCGGAGGAGCGGGGCGCCACGAGGTCCGCCAGGTGCCTGCAGCCCCTCCCCACCTGCCCCACAGTCTGGGAGCAGGAGGGGGCACCTGCGGGGGACGGGGGTGCCCCTCCGGTGCCCCGCTGTACCTGACCGCAGGACGCTGGGCTCTGTGACTTTCTTGCCGTTGACGTACGTGTCTGCGCCCTCACATGGCTCCAGGGTCACCACGGCTACAGGACAGATGAGGGCACAGAGAAGGACCGTGAGGAGTTGCCATCCTGGCCGTGCCTGTCTGAGCCCAGGAGCCCCCCACTCAGGCTGACCATCAGCAGCTCCAGGTGGGGCGGGGGGCGGCCCCCCAGGCCTCGCTCCTCCCCGAGGCACGTCTGAGCCTCAGAAGCGCCGGAGGGATGTCTCAGCCACCCAGAGATGAGGAAAGTGACACCGGCTGGGAGGCCCCACGCCGCTGACCAGCCCGCCCTGCTGGGTCTCCCCGGGGAACGGGAAACAGTGGCTAGCGTGTCCCCGGGAGTCCCAGAGACCCCCCGGGCTTTGTTTCCACCAAGAGGAGGGACAGCTTTGAGGACAGATTTCTGGGAGGACCAACACCCCCAACACTGCTTTAAGGCCACCACCCTGAGGTCACAGAGGCGGCTTCTGTCACTGGTTTGCCACCCAGAGGCTGGCTGGCCGCCTGCCAGGAAACCCGCCCTGTGCTCAGGAGCTGTGGGCACGGGAACAGCACAGCAGGTACCTTCCCAAGAAAGGGGGGTGGTCCCACCCAAGGCCAGCAGTGGGGACAGAGGCCTGAGGGCAGGCCAGCCAGGGAAAGGGACTGACAGCCGCTCCCAGCCCACAGGAGAGCACAGCCTGAGAACAAACAGCCCACCACGGCGCTGGGCTCAGCGGCCTCCTGCCCACAAACACCCCGACAACCGGCTGTGCCCCGGGGAGGGAGCCGAGTCCCCAGCCCAGCCTTCAAAGCACCTTTCGAATGGAAGGGGCCCCTGGGACTGAGGGGGAGCAGGGAGGGGTGACGGCCTGGCCGGGGGCGGACCCAGCAGGCCGCACCCAGGCCTGACCCTCGGCATCAGGGGGCCGCGGGCGGGGCGGGGGCGCCGTACCTTCACCGCCCCCTCGGGAGTCGCTCCGGAAGACGCAGTGCTCCTCTTTGATGAAATGCCCGCTCAGGACGATGTCCTGCCGCTTCTCTGCGTCCTCTCGGCCCACTCTGCGGGTGGCGGGGGGATCAGCACCGGCCGGGCCCAGTGCGCCCACGACACCCACTCTGGCCCGCCCGGTCCCCTGCAGGCAGGGATGCCCAGCTCTCACGTGAGTGCCTATGTGTGGGGCACAAGGACAGCCCCAAACACAGCCTGGCCCGGGGAGCCGCGTGCCCAGAGTGGCCCGCAGCTTCACCGCCAACGCCAAGGCTGGGCAGGTGGCCATGTTCCTGCCGACGCCCTCTGTGGGGGGCCCGCCCTGCACCCCGTGGACCCCCACCTAGTGATCCCGTCCTTGATGTAGTAGAGGAGACACTCAGACATCAGCGGGTCCTCGTTCAGGTTGACGAGATGTGGCGTCTGGGGAGACAGGAGGCCACCGTTCTTGCCGCCTGCTGACCTCTCTCCCCAGGTGCCAGACCACCACCAGCCCTAGACCCAGCCTCTCGGGGACATGGTATCCCCCCAGCCTGGCAGAGAGGACAAGAGGCTTGAAGGAAGACGCCCCCCCCCCCCCAGGAGACTTGGACGGGGACCCCAGAGCCTCGGGGGAAGAGCTGCCGGGTGGCACTTGGGGGACCTGGGCTGGGAGCCCACCTCTGATCACTTGAGGGCCCAGGGCGCTGCTCGGAGGCTGTGGTGGCTCCCTGGACGTGCAGGGCACAGGCTGGACCCCATGGGTCTGGGCCTGGTCCTCTGCCCTAAAACAGGGCTGCAGGTCCCTATTCCCACTGGGGCTCTGGGAGCGGGGTGCTCCAGTGGGGTCCTGGAGCCAGAAGGGGATTTAGCATGCTAGGAAGTGGAGAGGCTCTGAAAGAAGCCCCCTGAGCCACCCGGCTTAGATGCCTGGCCCCGGCCCTGACCACAGGCGGAGCAAAGCATGACCCAAAGCCCGGGACCACTCCCTGCCTGCTGCCCCATCTAAGCACTGCTCTGGGTCCCCCCATCTCATGCCCAGGGCGTCCACTGCAGGCTCTGTTCCTGGGCCTTGGACCCCATTTTCGCGTCCTGTGCTCTCACCCAAGGTCTCTGGGCCCCGGACACTTCCCGAGCTCAGGAAGGTACCCCAAACCCAGTCCTAGGCAGAGATCCTGCCAGGAAGGGCCTGTGCTCGCGCTGCAGGGCCCAGTGGGGGCGCCAGCTGGCCCATGCACTCCTCCAGGGTCATGGGAACACTGCTGGTCTCCGGAGGGGGCATCCCCGTTGTCCCCAGGGACACTCCTGAGCCGTGTCTAGACCAGGAGCCACCAGCAAACCCCTCTGCCACCAACAAAGCCAAAGGGCTGCACAGCCAGTGTCGTGAGGGTACCTGCACCCTGCCCCAGGCTACACCCCCCCCCCCCAGAGACAGAGCACCTGCACGCCAGCTTCACGGGCCCACCCCAGGGGACCCTCCCCCACCCAGGGATGTGAAGCAGCTCAGGAACAATGCACTCCAAACAAAAGCCAAGGCCTACTCAGAAGGGGGTGAAGTGGGACCCACCCCGCCCAGGCCCCCTTCCCCCCAGCTCTGGGCCTCACCACACGCTGCTCGCCAGCCTGGAGCTCGCAGGCACAGAAAGGGCCCAAGGAGCCCGGCCCCATCCCCAGGGAGCAGCCACCTGGGGGATAAGCCCCTTGCACGGTAGTCGGTGCTTCCCTCAGGGCCCCGACGGCACAGCGGGGGCTCCACGAGTCGCCACCTTCAGGGACCAGCAAACTCAGAAATCCTTGGGGGCAAAAGCAGGCTAGGCACTCCCTCGTCAACAAGGTGGCAGAGCCAGGAGAGTCCATGCTGGGGTCAGAACAGACTGCCACCGCCTCCAGGAAGGCTTCCTGGCTTGAAGCTCCGCTCCCAGGGGCTCTAGGGTCTGGGAGTCTTTAGGGTGGGGTGGGTGGCTCTGGGTCCTAGAATCACAGAGACTTTGCCTCTAATGCTCATGCTTCACGGCATCTGACCCACAGAACAGGGGAAGGTGCTCTGCTCCATGTGCGAGCCAGGGCTGTGGACAAGCCAGGCCTGGGCGGAGGAAGGCGGGTCTCTGCTGGGACAGCCAGAACCCCCTTCAGCTGACCCCCAAGGGGTCGGCTGGCTCTCAGCTCGCGTCCAGCCAGGCCCTGCCCATGAGAGGTGCAGGCTTCCTGGGGGCTCCAAGCCCCACATGCTTTAGGACCCCCAGTCTCGCCCAACCTCGAGGAGTCCAGTCGACTCCTCGAGCAGCTAAGTGACCTCTCTGATGTCCTAAGGCCACAGGGACATCCTGCTGTGAGGAGGCGGGGTTGAGGCTCCCACACAAGGAGGGAATGGCTGTGAGCCCTGTGCCTGGAGCTGCTCCTCCTGCTCCCAGGGGGACCCCGCCAGCCTCCCAGAGGACTGACACCCCAAAAGGGGCCACAGCTCGGCCAGCCCTGGCCACATCGGAGCAGCACCAGGGAACACCGGCTCCTACCTTTTTGGGAGAGAACACCCCCAGGGTGCCACCGTCCTCCCTCATGGCCACGCCCATCTCAGCCAGCAGCGCTTCCCTGGGGACAGAGCAGGGGTCAGCACCCACGCCGTGTTTCATCTGGTCAGTGAGTTCGGGTGCCCTCTTGGAGGGACTGACCCCTGACCAGGGACCAGGTCAAGGGGGCCATTGGCGACAGACAGCAGGGTCACTGGGTGAGACGGGATGGGTGTGTCCCACCCTGGACACGGCCACCCCTGGGTGCAGGAGCCCAGAGCAGGGCCCCGGGGCTGCGGCAAGTCCCCAGCCCCACCGCCCACCTCTCCATCCGGATGGCTTCCGTCCGCCGCAGCTTCTCCTCCCAGGTCTCGTTGAGCTCAGCTATGATCTTCTCCGTCTCCTGGAGAGAAGACAGAGTAGAGGGAGGTCAAGGCTGGGGGCAGGCGGAGGACAGCGGCGGACAGAGGCCCGGGGGCCAGGCCGGGGGGGAGAAGAGCCGCCGGGCCTGCAGAGCCCCATCGTGCGCACAAAGGACGCGGGACGTTCTTGCGGAAGCGCCCAGAGAACAAGCCTGGAGAGAGAGACAAACACGCGTGGAGACACTGAGATGCTGGTTCTGAGGCACAGACCTCCCCGGCCACTGCTGGGACGTGACAGCCCCGCATCCGCACCTGCTTGCTGTTTCCTGCCCGGCTCCGCACACCAGGTAGGGCCTCCACACCCCCGGGGGCCCCTTCACTCCAGTGGCCCCCATGTTGGAGGCTGGACCCCTCACCCCAAGTGCCCCCTACATCCCAGGCAGGACCCTTCACCCCATGCGATCCCTTCACCCCAAGTGCCCACCCCACAGCCCAGACAGGACCTTCATCCCAAGTGGAACCTCACGCTTTAAGCGGGTTCCCGCAGGACAAGCGGCCCTAGGCTCCAGGGGGACCTCACGCCCCTCCCCCACCCAGCCTGGGACCGGCCCCCGTGCCTCCACCTCAGTCCCCTCAGGACCCGAGGTCTGGGCTCCCCTCCGCCCCTCCCACCTAGCACCTAGGAAGCCGGTAACCAGAAGCCGGACACCAGCCTGGCCAGGCCGGGCCGGGGGTGGGAACACGCAGGAGAGGCCCTAGGACGCCCGGCCGCCCTTCTCGGCAGATGGCGCCCCAGGCCCCGGAGAGAGAGCACCAACCGACCGCGCGGACCGGCGCCTGGGCAGGGCTGGGACGCAGAGCTCTGCGTCCGCCCTCATGGCTCACCGGGCCTCGGATAAGCCCCGCCGCCCGCCCTCGGAGCAGCCATTCGAGAGGAGGGGTCTCGGCCTGGGCGCCCCGGCCAGCGGCCCGGCGCCCGCTGCTCCGAACCCGGCCCTGCCTCACCTTCAGCCTCTCGATGGCCTCCTCGCTGCCCGGGGCAAACAAGATGCGCTCGTGCAGGCTGGACACGGAGGCGGCACGGCTGGACAGGGCCGAGAGCGAGGACGAGGGGCTCATGCCCACCAGGGCGTTGGTCACTGTGGAGAGATTGTCAGGGGCTTGACTCAACTCCGCCCCGGCCCGGTTACGGTTATTGTTCTCAAGGTCGGACGCGTCTACGGAGGAAGGGAAGGAGAGGGCGGGCAGACGGACGGGAGGAGAGAAAAGAGAGAGCGAGTCGGGAGAGAGCGAGAGGTGAGTGACGAGAAGGCGGCAGACGCAGCCCGAGCTGGGCGCCCAGATGAGCACATGCAAGGCCGCCCCCAGCAGTGGGTCGGCGCCCCCGGGGCCCCTCTGCGCCCTGCCGGCTCCCCTGCGCACACAGCAAGCCGCGCGGCCTCTGCACCTGAGCTGCCTGCGCCTGGAGGCGCTGCAGCGGCCTCCCTGCCCCTGCCCCCCAGCCCTGAGGCTGGTCCGCACCCGGGCGGCCACGTCCGCACCACCGCCCAGGCCACCGAGCAGCCCGAGCCGCGAGGCTGGGGCTGGGCTAACTGTCTGCCTGCTGAGCGCCCCGGCGGAGCCGCACTCCTCCACCCCAAGAAGCGGCTCTGGGTCCAGAGAGTCCCCCACCCCCCGGGCTCCCTGCCCCCAAGGCCCAGGGCTGGGGACTGAGACACCCCCTGGGGTGGGAGGTGCCCGGGCCCCTCCTGGCAGAAGCGGACACACAGCAGAGCAGCGGCAAACGTAGGACAGCACGGGGCGCGGGGAGCCAGGCCCAAGGCCAGTGGGGGGCACAGGCCGGGAGGGCCTGGCAGCATTCAGAGCCCGGGTGTTTCCGGGGGACGGGGGCCCTCCCACACCCGGCAGCGGCCCTGCCTCCGTGCTGAGTGGGGAGCATCCCAGGCCTCTGGGCGCGCTGCTCTGGGGGTCAGAGCCTGACCTCGGCCACATCCAGACTAAGGAGGCTTCGGCGGCCTCCCTGATGCCTCAATTATAGACACGGGGCCGGGGTGGGGGGTGAGAGCCAGGACCACAGCGCACAAGACCTGTGACCCCGTGTCTACCGGGGCACCAGGAGCAACAGGGCTCTCGTCCTCCAGTCCCGAAGTGGGGTGGGTGCGCCCTCCCGGCCCGCCGTGCTGCCCTACGCCCCGCGCGGCCCAGGCGGAAGCAGGGATGCACAGAGAGCAGCGGGGATACACACATTTGGGTCCTCCGGGCACAGTGTTGGCTAAGGGGAGGGAGATGTGGGGGAGAGACAGAAACAGAAGAACAGGTTTGTCTCCAGAGGACACGCCACCACAGGCCGCCATCGGGCAGGTGGCAGCGGTCTTCAGCGGGACACGGGGACTGCTACAACCCCAGCACCGTGGCCTGCCAACGTGGCCTGCCCACGTGGCCTGCCAGGGCCAGTGGCAAACCCAAACCATGCAGCCCGCCCAGGCCCAGGCCCAGGCCAGAACCCAGCCCCCCACATCAGAGGCAGCTCTGCCCCAGAACCCGGAGCAGAGCCCGGGACGCGGGCCAGCGGGGCTGGGAAGGGCAGCCAGGCCCCGCCCGGCCCGCAGCCAGCGGGTGAGAGTCCCAGACAGGAGGCCCCCAGGACCCGCAGCCCCGCTGGCCTGCCCGAGACAGGCGGGCACAGACACTCACTGTCCGTGATGTCGCCGAGACCCTGGGCGTACAGCAGGTCCCGCAGTCGGGTGACCTCGTCCTTCAGCTCGCGGATCAGCTTGTTGTTGGGGTCCTCGTTGATGACAGCGTTACAGCGGATCTGCTTGGCCCGGTCCGCGTACCTGGGCAGCACGGGGAGCTGTGGGCCCAGGGACACTAGGAGCCCCACCGTTGCCCAGCTGCAGGGCCACCTCGGCAGAACCAAGAGCCACTCCCCACCCCGGAGTCGCTGGGGCCACTGACCCAAGGTGGGCTCATCGCTCGGGGAAACAGAGGCCCCAGGAGGGAAGGGGCGGTGTGGTATCTTCTCCCCGGGGCGAGGCCTTTGCCCTGGACTTGCGGGCCCCGGGGGAACGGAGCAAGTCCGACCCACGTCCTGCACCCTTTGCCGAGAGGCTGGAGCACCGACCCAGGCTGCCGAGCACCCTCCCGCACCCCGGGCCGCCCGCCTGGCCGCCCCCGTGTCTCATTAAAGCCCGCGGAGGCCACCACGGCCCACGGGCAGGTGCAGACTGCTCGGCCCACCAGCGCAGCTCTCCCCGCCTGGCCCTGGGCCGCGAGTGGCGGGAAACCGCACGGCCCCAGGAGTCCAAGTGAGACGTGCCCCAAAGCGGCTCCTGGAGGGACCCTGCGGCACCGGCTGGTGGGGGCGCCTCCCCAGGAACACACCTCAGGGTGCTCAGCGTCTCGTCGTAGTTGATGTCCGCGGGGCTCAGCGCCGCCACCATGGCTGTCCTCGAGTTCCCGCCTGTGGGAAGGCATCGGGTGGTCCCAGGGGAGGGTCAGCCCCGCCGCGGCGTCCGTCCCCGTCCCCGTCCCCCGACCCAGGTGCGGCAGAGGGGCTGAGCCGGGAACTCCGAGCGAGCAGACAGCGGGCCTGGCCGCCGGCGCTGCCCGGGCGCCTGACTCCCTCCCCCTCTGGCGGGTGTTGGCCGCACACGGGGCCCCTTCCCCGCCGGCGCGGAGGGAGCCGCGCAGGGTCAGGCCTTCTCCCCGAGAGCAGCCCTTTCTCTTCAATGCAGGTTTCCCTTTTTTGCTTCCCATTTGAAGGTTTCTCGGGATCCCGTCCGGGGTCGCCCGGACCCGCCCCGGGAAACGCCGCCCCCTGGGCCGGCCCTGCTGGGGCCCTGGGGGGAGGCCTCCCTCCGGGCCGCGGCTCAGCGGAAGGGCCGTGCCTTCCCGCGACATTCGTGTCCTCTCTCGGGGCCCAGCTGCCCCGGGGGGCCCCCCAGCGCAGGCCTGGCCGCTCCCGGGGGGCGGGCTCGGCAGCCCCGAGACCCCGAGGGCCGTGGGGGCCGGGCGGCAGCCCCCAGCTCTGCGCGTGGGCGGGGAGGCCCCGGGGCCACCTCCGCGTCGCGGGGGGCGTTCCAGGCTCCTCTGCGCGGCCGGCGGCGGCCTCGAGCCTCACCCAGGTTTTCCCGCAGCAGCCAGGTCAGCACCGAGTCCCGGTAGGGGATGAAGTCCGTCTTCTTCTTCTTCTTGTTCTGCAGGAGAGGCGCGCGCCGCGTCAGCCCAGGCCAGAGCGGCGGCGGCCGGGTCCCCACAGCCCCCGCGCCTCGGCCTGGCAGCCGGCGGCTTCTCCGCTGCCTCCTCCCCGTCCGTCCCCCGCCCCGCGCCGCCCGCCGCCGGGGCTCCGCTCCGGGCCCTGCAGCCCCTTGGCGTCCCCGCGCGCGGCCGCCCGGCGCCGGCGCCCTTCAGGACCGTCCCGAGCGGGTGACAGCGGCCGCCGCCCCCAGAGCGCGGGGACAGGGGCGCCCTCTCCCGCGGAAGCTCCGCGGGGCGCCGCCCTCCTGCTGCGGCTCCGCCGAGGCGCCCGCCCGCCGCCCGCCGCGCTGCCCTCGTTCCCTCACGGCGCCTCGCACGCGCCTCGCACGCGCCTCGCACGCGCCTCGCACGCGCCTCGCACGCGCCTCGCACGCGCCTCGCACGCGCCTCGCACGCGCCTCGCACGCGCCTCGCCGGCCAGTCCTCCGGTTCCCAGCGTCGCCCGCGCTCCCTCCTCCCTGGGCGGCGCCGGCCGCGCTCGCCTCCCCCACGCCGGCCCGCCCGTCCCGCAGCTCCCGCGGCGCCTCGCAGTTCCCGTCTCCTCACGAGCCCCGGAGTCCCCGCTACAGGCCCTCGCGCGGCCCGTGCCCTCGCCCCACGCGGCGCCCCACGCGCTCTCACACCCCCTCGGCAGCTCCGCGCCCGTCTCCCCCCCGCCCGGCCCCCCCGCCCCCCGCGCTAACTCTCCTTTCCCCCGCCCCCCAGGTGCCCCCCGCCGGCCCAGGTCGTGCCCCCCGCCCCCAGAAGCCAGAGGCCAGGAGGGCGCTCACCTTGTTGGGCCCCGAGTCCTGCGAAAGCAAAGGCAGAGGCTGAGTCGCGCGCGGGGAGGGCGCGAGGGGGCGGGAGAGGCCGGGCAGGCCCCGCCCCCGCCGTCCCACCCCGCCCCCTGCCCCGCCCACCCGAGCCTCGCCCACCCTCACACCTGCCCCGCCCCCGCCCCGCACCTCCTCGCCCCATCCCGCGCCACGCCCACACCGGGCTTCTGCTCCGCCCCCACTGCTCTGCTCCTCCCTTCCCTCCCTCCCCCTGCTCTGCCCTCAGCCTCGTGGGGCAGCAGGACCGCGTGTCCAGGGAAGGGCCCACGCCCGCCGCCCAGCAGGCCTGGCTCCTCACCCTGAAGGCCGCGGCCCCTTCCCAGGGACGACCAAGGCCACAGGGCCCACATCCCTGCCCTCCCGGGGAGGGGGGCGACCACCCACAACCCCAGCGACCCTCAGGGCCCTGAGCTCCGGGGAGGGACAGGGCCACTGCTCCATCTCCAGCCCGGGGACACCCCTACCTCTGGGCTTTTCGTGAACTGCTCCCCCCGCCACCCCGGGGGGCAGGATGGGAGGCCCCCCACCGCCCCCGAGCCACTCACCATCTCGGCCAGAGCGGAGATGACCTTGCCCAGGGTGGTCAGGGACTTGTTGATGTTGGCTCCCTCCTGCGGCACACGCGGGGGGGACGTCAGGAAGGCGCGGGCCCGGGGAGCGCCAGCACCCCGACCCCTCCAGGCACCCCGACCAAAGGGGCTCCGGACATGGACTCCACCCCCCCACGCCCCGCCCTGGAGCAGAGCGGCCACCAAGGGCTGCCATACCTTGAGGCGTGTGCCCTTGGCCCCCGTGGAATCGGCCCGCTCGCTCCCGGCCAGGTCCACCAGGCTGATTTTGCTCACCTGAGAGGGCAAACGTGTCACAGGCAGGAGATGTGCTATGCCTTCCCTGGGTGGGCGTCCCTGACCTGCAGGTCTCAGCTTCCTCTGCTTTCTGCTCAGCAGGAGGACAAGGCCACCTGCCCCCCCAGCACCTGGCACTGCCATACTGTTGCCTGCATGCTTGGCACTCTTCACAGGTGTGAGTCCTGGCCCTGCCACCCATTCCATAGACAGGGCACATCGTGTGTGGTGGGATTTGAACCTGGCTTCGGGGAGCCCCCAGCCACAGCTCAGCTGCCTTGAGAGGGCACAGAGCTACCTGGAGCCACTTGGGCACCAGACAGGATCCCACTTACACTCCCATGCCGGGGCCAGCAGCCACATGCACCCTGGGAGGCCCAGCCCCCGCTCCTAAGCCTCAGCTGCTGCGGACAGGACTTGGCAGGTGGGGCCTCTTGGTGCCCGGAACCCGAGGGGTGGGAACAGCAGGCAGCTAGCAGCCAGATAGCTGGTTCCAGCTCCACGCTCCTGCCCTCCCGGGCCTCTGGGAGGACAGCTCCAGGCTGAAGTGCCCCCAAATCATCTGGGACTGAGTGGCCCTAAGTTCCCCTAGTCCCTCTAGGGACCCCAGGGTGCTGATGAGAGAGCCCTGCCCACAGAAGGCAGCTGAAGTGCCCCGGGAGCAGGCCTGGACGGCGGGGAGGGGGGCAGTCAGAGCCATGGAGGGCATCCGCCCTGCTGGCCCCTCTGGGGCCCACGGTCAGTCTGGATGAAGGCCCGGGAGAAGGCCCCTGCCCCGGCCCACTGACAAGGCCAGGGCATGTGGGCACAGCATCTCCCTTGTGCTGCCAGATGCCCCCGGGAGGCCCTGCCCCAGCCTGCACCAGTCCCCAGGGGCCTGCTGTGCCCCGGGCGCTCATGCTTTCCGAGACCCCCGGCCTTCCCCACCGCCCTCCACCCCCCTCCACAGGCCTGGGCACCCCCTTCCTTGCCGCCGTGGTCACCAACAGAACCGCCCAGCAGGAGGCAAGCCCGGGGGCCACAGCGCCTGCACCCAGTCCCTTCCGCACCCAGTCCCTTCCACACCCAGGTGGCGCCAAAGACCAAGGCGAGGTGGCCAACCTCTTGCCAAGGCCCCAGCTGGGCGGGGGACCGCCAGCGCCCTGGGAGGCCAGTCCCGGGCTCGGCCTCCTCGTCCGGCCCGAGCGGCCTGACCCAGCCACACCCCGCGGCCGCCGCCCGCCAAGGCCATGCTCACTTTCTCCGTGGTGATGCTCGTCTCGGCGTCGTGGCGCTTCTGTGTGAAGATGATGTTGAAGACGGCGTGGGAGCGGCTGCTCGTCTCGTTCATGTTCGTGGCCGCCACCGTCCTGGGGAGACAGAAGCCACGTGAGGTGAGCTGCGGCCCTGTGGTCACTAGTACCACCAGCCCACCTGACCTGGTCACCAAGAGTCAGGCCCCTGGGGCTCCCAGGGCTGCCCTGCCCGGCCTGTGAGAGCGAGGCGCTGGGTGGCAGATGGGGCATGGCGACCAGGGCAGACCCTCCTGGGCAGAGAGGCCCAGGACAGCAAGGCCACGAAGACCAGCTGCTTCCGGCTGGCAGCACCTGCAGCCGACCCTGCCCCCAGCCCCGTGCCCTGTCCAGGGGGCCGTTGGCCCTCCGAGCAGGCAAGGCTGGTCCTTCCAGTCTGGCCCCACCCAGAGCCACCACCACCGCTGCAGGGCACACAGCCCGCCGACCCCTGGGAGGGGCAGACCCTGTGTGGCAAACTGTCCCCTGTCCCCTCAAGGGCTGGCGTGTGTCCTGAACAGCCTTAGGCCCACAGGGCCCACATGTCCAAGGGGGCCCCCGGACAGACCCCATGGGGGGACCAACAGGCGCCCCAAGGACAGGCGTCCGTCAGAGGCGCTCACGGTTGCGTGTGCGGTGGGGGGAGGAGGGCACGGACGGCGGGCGCGCCGCCCGCACACACCGGGCCTTGTTCCCTGAGTCCATGAGGTCCTGAATGTCATTGTAGGAGGTGACAGCCAGCTTGGAGAGGTCCTCCACGTAGGGCCCCAGCAGGGGGTGCTCCCTCACACGCAGGTTGCCCTTATTCTTGGGGTTCAGGAGGTCGCGGACCCGCTCGCAGTAAATCTCCATGTAGCTGACCTGTGGGCAGAGATGACATCAGGGCCCCCGAGGCGGGGGGGCGCAGGGGGCACACAGTGGGCCCCAAGCCACCTGGCGGGGCCATGGCCCCGTGTGAACGGGCTGTCAGCCTGGTTCTGGCCCACCCACGACCGTGCTGGGGGACTCGCCCAGGGCAGCCACACTGGGGCCACCTTGGCCGAGGCACAGCCCGGGCCACACAGCTGAGAGGCTCTGTCCCTGCGCCCAGCTCAGAGCAGCTGCTCACCACACTGCGGAGAGGACGCTGTGCCCACTCCAGTGCCCGCTGTGGGACTGGTGTGTCTGCCACGTGCGTGACTGAGGGACAAGCTAAAGGCCCAGAGCGGCGGCGAGGACGGGCTGGGTTAGCAAAGCCCCGCTCGAGGCCCGGACGGCAGGGGCTCCTACCTCCACGGAGTAGGACATGTTATCGTTGGTGGTGTCGTTAATGCGGGAGAACAGGTCCTCGCAGAGCTGCAGGGACAGAGGACACGCAGTCAGACCCGAGGGCCGGCTGTTCCCGGAGCCCCTCCCCGGCCAGACTCGGTCTCCCGGGCCCCCCGCACCCGCCCGTCCACCTGGAGAAGGCCTGCAGCCAAGAGCCGCTGTCTTCTGCTTCACTCCCGGGTCTCCCCACCCGCCATGGATGGTCTCCCACGGCCCACGTGCTCCTCGTGCCCTCCTTGTCTGCAGGGGCTGGGGTCCACCACGCTCCAGCCCACTGGTGCTCTCCCCGTCCTGACCAGGGCAGGACTGACCAGCTCAGATTCGGAGACCCTGCCCGGACCACCAGCCCTTCCAACCCTCCCAGGGAAGGGGTGTCCCCAGCAGGGACCGTCCCCGCCTCTCTGTCTCACGGATGTGACTGCGGTTGGCCCTGCCCCGGGCCAGGGCCCTCCCGCAGCTCCCCATTCCCAGATGGGGGTCCCAGCCTCTTCGGCTGCGCTGGCCTGCCTGCCCCTCCCGCCCTGCCCCCTGACCTCCTCTGGTTTACATTCCTTCCTGGCTCCCTCCTCTCCTGGGGTCTCAGTCGTGCCACCCTGCCCGTCCTGCCCCTGCCGGGGCCCACACCACCCGCCTGGCCCCGCGTGCCTGCGGGATGATGCCCTGCTGGTCCTTCTCCTGCTTGCCCATCATGGTGTAGGACTTGCCGGCCCCGGTCTGCCCGTAGGCGAAGATGCAGACGTTGTAGCCTTCGAAGGCGTGCTGCAGCATCTCCTCGCCGATGTCCCGGTACACCTGCTTCTGGGAGGCGTAGTTGATGTCTTCCGGCTGCAGGACGAGGGGGGGCAGCTGCAGGAGCCTGGGCGGGCCGAGGCCTCAGCCCAGCGTGCTCACCGAGCGCCCACATCACGCCCAGGGCCTCTGGGCACGAAGGCCGGCACCTGGCCTTCCCAGCCACTCCCAGGTGACCAGAGGAGAGGAACCAGTCCTGCGGGGGGGTGGGGGGGGCCAGCTTCTGGACGGAAGGGCGGGAGGAGCTGGCCAGGCTAGGGCGGGACAGGGCGGAAGGGCATTTCAGCGGAGGGAACAGTGTTTGCACAGGCTCAGGGGTGGGACCACAGGACATGGTGCTTAAAACCAAAGCTCCGTGTGGCCACTGTGGGAGTGACCAGGTGGGGCTAGAGAGACAGGAAGGCCCAGGGGTCCAGGGAGCCCACGGCTGCACTCTGGCGCCTGGACACTGTCCTGAAGGCCGCCAGTTACGTTAGGCAGGCCTAGGGGTACCTTGACAAGGGGAGGAGGGGGGCTGGATAGGGATGGTGCAATGGGGAGCCTTGGGGCTAACCTGGGACCAGGCGCTTAGAGATGTGACCCAAGGTGGGTGCCGGCCCTGGGGCAGGGGCCAGGATGGCTTCTAGGAGTCAGGAGGCTGGGGGCTGGGCAGGACTGTGTGGACTGGGTAGGGGAGGCGGGAGGTACAAAGTCCAGGGGTCTCCAGGCTCCGGGGGGGGCGGGGGGGGAGGCGGGCGCCCTGGGGCTGAGTTTGGGCTGAGCGTGGGATGTCTGGGGAGGTGGAGAGGCTTGCGGACAAATGGACACACAGTTCAGACCCTGGGAAGCTGCCCACAGTGCGCTGACTGCCCCGTGGTCCTTGCTGCAGCTGGGGACAGTGCGTGTCACCACCCAGGGTGACCTTCCACACCCAAGACAACTTAGGAAAGCCAGCTCCTCCTAGAAAGCCTCCCACCCAGGTGTGCCCCCACCTCCCACATGGGCCTGCAGGGGGGTAGGGTGGTCCCTCACCCCATGGGCTCAGAGAAGTCGAGGCACTGGCCGGGGGCCACACAGCACGCAGCCCGCCCCTACACCCGCAGCTCTGGGCTTACCGAGGTGTGCGACCAGTAGGAATAGTCGAAGCTGAAGCTTTTGGGCGTCTCCTTGGGCTGTTTGGGGTTAACGATGGCTGCGGGGAGGGGACAGGCACGGGGTCAGTGCTGCGCTCCAGGGAGGCTGACTCCGGCTCACCTGCCGGACCCCGAGGTGGAGACGTGGGGTCCCCAGAGGCTTCTGGCCTCAGAAAAGTCAGCCCCCTGCTTGGTGGGGCCAAGGGCCCCATTTCCAGGCAGATGAGCCCTCTCTGCCCCTCTCCTCTGTCTGCACCCCCACCTCCAACAAGGACAGTCAGAGCTGTTCCTTTGTGCAAATACTGGGTCAGACCACAGCATGGCCGCCCCCCACCTCGGGTCCACACCCTGCCGGCCTCCCCCCAGCCCAGGTCTGTCTGCGTCTGCTCCGCGCACATGCGCCCTGGGGAGCAGGAAAAGCTGGGCCTCCCGTCGCAGAGCTGTGTCCCTGCTCGTGTGGCCTGTGCCCTCATCTGTGCCCAGGATGGGCTGGCTGTCCCTCCGCGGTGACACCACCACACGCTCCTCCTCTTGCCCCAGCACCTGGGGGTCCTGTCTGGGTTTGCTCCCAGGGGCTCTGTGGGACTGTCCCCTGCACAGGTCCCTCCTGCCCCTCCTTCACCAGCTGTACCTGGGCTGGCGGGCAGCCTGGAAATAAGCCCCCGACTCATGATGCTGCCAGCGCACACCACTGGCACCTGCCGAGTGTCCCAGGAGCCCCCCAGCCCGAGGCTGAAGCACCCCGGGGTTTCCCAGGCCCCAGGCCCTCAGCAGGCAGCGGGTCCTCCATGGCAAGCCCAAAGGGACTGTGGCCCCTGCCATCAGGCTGCCCTGTCGGACACTGTTTGAACCCCCAGTGTCCTTGCTGATAGAAGACCCCGAGCACCCCCACGGGGCCACCTGGGGCAGACGCCTCCCTGGGTTTTCACGTCCACCAGGAACCCGGGCCAGTCCCCGTGGGAGGGGGTTCCAGACCGCTCCCCGATACATCATCCCATTTAAGGGGGGCATCCCTCACGCCCCCCACCCCCAAACGTAGAGAGGAACACGTGCCCACGGTGGGCGGAGGGCCTGCTTCCCTGGGCTCAGCACAACCTCCAGCGCACCACACCCCTGCCCCCGCAGTGGGTGTCGGGGCGACCCGTCCTCCTCGCCAAGGGAACAGAGGGGCACCGTGTTGCGGGCTGAGTTCTACCCCCACATCCACATGTTGGGTCCCGACTCCCAGGACATCAGACTGTGACCTTATTTAGAAACGGTCCTTGCGGCTGTAACTGGTAAGGATGAGGTCCCTGGAGTGGGAAGGGGTCCCAGCCCCCTGCGACCCGCCTCCTTATAAAAAGGGAAAGTGGACACAGACACACGGAGGGAGGAGGCCGTGTGAAGACAGAGGCAGACGCTGGGATGGCGAGTCCACGGGCCAAGGAAGGCCACGTGTTTCCAGAAAACCATGCGAGGCTGCAGCGAGGCAGGGAATGGGCGCTCAGAAGGGGTCAGCCCTGTGACACCCTAATCTGAGACGTCAGCCTCCAGAACGGTGGTCCACGCCACCCAGTCTCCAGGCTGTCACGCATGGAGCCCTGAGAGGCCGAGACCCCCCCCTCCGGGCCTCGCCCCACCCTGCAGCCGCGCAGGCCCAGCGGCTTGGCGGGCAGACCCTTGCTGCTTGCGTTGGCCGAAGGGCCCACTCACAGCACGGCTGTCAGCAGAAGCCCGGTCCCCGGGCTGACCCAGCTCTGGACCCCAGGCCCCACGTGGGGACCTCTGGGGGATGAGCCGGCCCCCTTGAGAAGCTGGCAGGAGAGGCAGGTGACTGACCATCACAGCCCTTTCTTTGGAGCCCAGAGGGGGTCACGTCCATGCTGCCTCCAGAAGCGAGGCTGAGAGGAGACCTGGCTGCCCCGGTTTCAACATCCGAGGCCCTGGGGCCGCGGCCACCGGAACCTGAGCACAGATAATGCTGGCGCCATGGAAACACCAATCACAGCACCTCCTGAGCACATGCCGCGGGGCCCAGCCTCCGACGGCGCCCCCCTCTGTCCACCAGGTCTCCCCACCTCCCTGCACCGCGGGCCAGGGCCCCAGGCAGGCCAGGCGCCCGCCCCGTCCACTTGCTCCCCTCTGTCGGCCGCAACACCTGCCCAGCCCAGGCGCTGGCCTTGCCCCGACCGCGTCCCTGTGCTGGGAGTTTGCTGGATACGCTGCGTGGACCCTGAGCTCCCAGAGTGGGAGCCCCCCCAGGGACCAGACACAGGTGTGCTCAAAAAACACGGAGCAGGCAGGGGCGCCGATCCCGAGGGTCAGTGAGCAGGGACTGGGCCCAAAGGGGAGCCCACCATGGGCACCACCGGGCAGGGCTGCCCTGGCCCCAGGACCTGCTGTTACTCTTGAGGGGGCTCCCGTGGAGTGGCAGGGACCCTCGTTCCTGGTCCTGACCCCGGGGGTCCTGTGGCACCTCCGTCATTACAGACGGGCTCCCAGCTCCAGAGGGGATGGCCCTCGCCAGGGCCCACCCCAGGGACCAAGCCCTCCCCAGGGCGACCTGGGGAGGAGATGGGGGGGCTTCCTGTGCAGCTCTCGGGGCTCTTCCTCCTGTGGGTTTGAGGAGTGGGGACAGGACCCTGGGCTCGTTGAATGGGTGGCTCCATGCCCCCTTCCCCTGCTGCAGGCAGGCTGCCCAGGCTCTGCAGAAGCACAGAGGGGACAAAGCAGAGCCGTAAGGGCGCCAGCTTGAAGGGGGCGGCAGCAGCAGAGTCGGAGCCCAACAAAGGAGACCATTTTCTCAGAGTCTGAAGGCCCCACAAGCCATGTGCCCAGCTGGCTCCTTCCAGGAGCCCGTGGTTCAACGCTGAGGAATTCCGTGGGTCTGTTGTAAAACCCACGGCAGCTTGAACATGGCCGTGGGGAGAGAATTTACACCACGGAAATCTGCAGAGACGCGTGCGCGTGCGCGCGTGTGTGTGTGTGTGTGTGTGTGTGTGTGTGGAGAGGGAGCGGGCGCCCGGGGGCTGGTTCACAGCAGGCCACCACCCAACACCTGCAGGACTCAGGACGCAGCTGCACTGAAGCCAAGTGGAGGAGACAGAACCTCAGCGTTGTCGGGGTTTCAGGGACGGTCGCTCACCAGGGGGCCCTTGCCAGTCCTCACTCGGTCAGCAAGCCCCTCGTGCCTGCAGCAAGGCCTCCGCACTGACCACTGCCTGCTTGACTGTGCGCTGTGGCTCTTGTCACTGGCCCGTCTAGTTCCATCTCCGAGTCCCCACTGGAAGGTCCCCCCGGGGACCTCACTGGGCCCAGGGCCAGGAGTGGAGCCTGGTTCAGGCTGGAGCCCAGCGGCGTTCACCGCACTGTGTGTGAACAAACCCCCACCCTCTCCTCCCGTGTGCTGACACAACCCCACAGAGCTGTGGGGACAGTCCTTGTCCCTAGGGGCTGGGGGCAGCACACGAGACCACATGACCCCCGCAGGTGGAGAGTCTGTTGCGACTCTCACAAGTGGGCCCCGGCAGGGGCAGCTCCAGGCCTGCCAGCGGTCTCTGGACGGTGCTGGCAGGGAGGGCCGAGGACATGCCGACCTGGGCCCAGCCAGTGACAGCAGGCCCCTGGCACCCTCGGCCGAAGCTGCTGACCAGGACCACCAGCCCCCAGGGCTCCTCCTTTGAGAGCAGGCCTTGTCTTAAGCGATTCCTCGAACAGAAGCAGCGTGACCACCTCCTGGCCACACCCAAGCTCCTCTCTGTGCTCCCCCATGCCCAGGCTCACTCTACTTGGAAACTGGAACATTCTAGAATCCTGATGTGCAAACGGGGCCGACTTTGATGAGTCTGGTTTGAGGCTGGTCGACAAGGGCCTCTGTGGGGAAGACGGCAATGAGCCGCCAGCAGAGTCTGTGTGGCCAGAGGGGACGGTCGGGAAGGTCCTGGCGGCCTTCCGGAACAGTGCACCAGCCCCTGACGGCACGCACCGGGCCTGGCTTGCTGGGATCCAGGAGGGAGGCTGGAGGTGGGAAGGCCAGGCTGGGCGTGGGCCCTCGCAGCCCGGCCCCGAAGACATCAACACTGAGGTTTGGCTGAGTCCCTCCCTCCACAGGCACTGCCCTGGGGTGAACCCCAAACTCACACCCACCCAGAAGCTCAGAACGTGGCCCTCTTTGCATATGGGGTCCCTGCTGCGGGGACGGAGCGCAGGTACCTACGATCTTACAATCTGCTCGGCTGCAGGGTTCCCAGAGGCGCCGGGTGTGCTTCAGATGAGGATGTTGCCGTGCGGGGCTGGCCACACACTCAGGAATCCACGTGACTCATTTCTGGGTCAGGGTGGGGATGCAGGTGGCGTATTCGGAGAAGCGGGGTCTCCTGGTGTGCACCTCGTTTTGGGACTCAAGGAGCACGTCACCATCCCCGTGGGCGGCGCTGGCCAGCTCAGCTCCCGCCTCGATGGAACGGCCGTCAGCTGCTGTCCAGACCCGGCTCTTTAGGCCGCCTCTGGGGCCGCCCAGGCCCCTCATCCCCCTCACCGCCGCCACCCCCGCCCCAGGATCTCCAGGAATAAAGCCCATCCCGCCCTCTGACCCCACTCCTGTGCTGAGGGCTGCCTCTGCCTCTCTCTCTCTTTCTTTCTTTTTTTGTCTTTTGTCTTTTTTAGAGCCACACACGCGGCATATGGAGGTTCCCAGGCTAGAGGTCTAATCGGAGCTGTAGCCACTGGCCTACATCACAGCCACAGCCACATCAGACCTGAGCCAAGTCTGCAACCCACACCACAGTTCACAGCCATGCGGGATCCTTAACCCACTGAGCAAGGCCAGGGACTGAACCCGCAACCTCATGGTTCCTAGTCAGATTCCTTTCTGCCGCGCCATGACGGGGACTCCTGCCTCTCTTTTTCTGTGTCTGTCTCTGTGTCTGTCTCTTTGTTTCTCTGTCTCTCTGTCTCGGTCTCTCTGTCTCTGTGTCCTTCTATATCTGTCTCTCTCTGTCTCTCTTTGTGTTTCTCTCCTTGTCTCTGTCTCTCTGTCTGTCTGTCTCTCTCGCTCCGGCTCTCAGGCCAGGGCTGGCTCAGAGGTCCCCCGAGTGTCGCCCACCGTGCCCCCAGCTGTTCACTCCCGTGGCACCGGCCCCTCCCTGTCCTGGGCTGCCTCCAAGCTCCAGGGAGACACAGGGTCTGCCTGGGATACTTTGATCTTGCTGTTGACTCTGCAGGTCCCTATGGGGCTTGGCCGCCGGTGAGCCCCTCAGGCCAAGGCCCCAGCCACGTCTGAAGCGGCGCCTGCACTGCCAGGGCCTGGCCCAGAGCGCATGGCCCTTCCTGATATCCTGGGTCACCCGCGCTGTCACTCCTGGCGCGGACGCTTTCTGCCGCCCTAAGATCACTGTTCCCACCAGGGGGGTCCCAGCCCCTGGCCGCCCAGCTTAAGGCTTGAGCCAGGCCACCTGAGCACTTCAGCCTCGAGGGGGCCGAGCTGGAGGGGCAAGAAAGCCAGGCCCTGCACAGGCCTCCGCCCCTGCTTCCTGGGGAGGGCACCCTGTACGTCAGAGGGTCCCAGCCAGCTGAGTCCCCAGCGGTGGTGGTGGCTGCCCGCTCACCAAGGCCCCTTTGCGGCTTCCGCGCCCTTCCCAGACGTGCCCTCCACCCCTGAATCCACCCCGGGTCCACGTCCAGGGACCTAGCAGGGACATCAGCTCACGCGCATCGTGTGATGCCCCAGGTGCGCCTGGGCACCGGTCCCACACCTGCCCAGGCTCCAAGCGGGACCCCACAACCTGCTCATGCAGGATAAAGGGCCACGGAGCTCCAAGACCTTCTAGGAAGAGCCTCAGGCGAGATGCCCTCCGCAGAGCCTAATGGGGCCCCGGAACAGTCCCAGCCAAGACCAAATCCTCACCCCGACGGGCCTGCACCCCCACCTCCCGGGGCAGCCCCCCCGCCTGGTAGACAACTGGAGGGGTGGGGCTGCCGGGCGCAGGGGCCACGGCCTCAGGACCGCCCGGCACAGCTTATGCCGCGGGGACGGTGCAGCTCTCCTAGCTGAGCCCCGCCAGCCACACAGGTGGGAGCGGGGACAGCGAAGGCTTGCTCCCGTCACCACGCTCTGGGGAGGCCTCTTGACCGGGAGCTAACCCAACCTCTGGTTCAGTTTCCAGGGGACCCGAAGCAAAAAGGCCCGCTAACCTACAGGGTTCGAATCAAGGAGCACGGCTCCCTCTGTGGGTAAGAGACGGTGGCGGGGGCTCCCGGGCGCTGGCAATGCCCTAAGTGACAGTCTGGGCGCTGCTGAGAACTTGAGCTGCCCGCTGGGCTCCGTCCACTCTTTGGCAAACATGTCCCACAAACCCGTCCCAGCCCAGCACAAAGTCTGTGGCATCAGAAGGAGCCAGGGGGAGGCTGGGGCCGCGTCCTCCCTGCCCCCTGGCAGCTGGGTCCTGAGGGCCACAGCTGAAGGTCTTCCTGACCTTCTCGAAATTGCCATTCTCACTCTCCCTACCCCCTGTCCGGCCTGCTGACCCCAGGCCTACTTCTCAGAAAAGTGTGAGATGACTTCAGACTGGCAACGCAAGAACGAACAGGAGAAAAGGCTTCTAAACCAAGGGCCGCTGAAACAAGACAAGAAACCAGGAGCCCTACGTCCTGGGTTGAAAAGTTCACCCCAAATCCGTGTCCCCCTGAAGCTCAGAACACGACCTCATTGGAAACAGTCTTGGAGGCTGTAATTCATGGTTGGCACGAGGTCATACTGGACAAGGGCTGCTCTTAGATCCAGCGGCAGGTGTTCCCACAAGGCCACACAAAGATGCAAACACACAGACCAGGGGCTGGGGTGACACAGCCACAGGCCCACGTGGCAGCCACCACCGGAAGCCACCTCCACTCCAGAGCCGCAGAGGACTGCGGCCCTGCCCACACCTCGATTTTGAGCTCTGGTCTCCACAGCTGTGAGACAATGCATTTCTGCTGTTTTAAGCCACCCAGTTTGTGGTCCCTTGTCCCTGCAGCCCCGAAGAACCAACACAGGGTGTGGACGAGGAGGGAGCCGGGGCCAGGCGGGCCGCTGCCTCTGGCCTCGAGGCCCAGGGCCCGTGGCCCCGAGGGGCCGGCAGCATCGGTGAGCCCGTCCCACCCGTACTCACTGGTGGTGCTTCCGGACATCTGGATGATGCACTTGGAGTCTCGGCTCATCTCCCGGGAGTTGAAGGGGCGGACGCGCACCGCCACCTTCACCGAGGCCCCGGCCATCTCTGCGGCCGTGGGGGGTCACTCCGAGCAGCAGCGGGAGCCCCGGCGAGCACGGGAGACACCTTGGGGAAAGGGAGACGTGAATGAGAAACAACGCCCCCCCCCAAAAGGCAGGAGAGGTATTTGGTTGGCAACGGAACCCCTCCCTCCAACGCCCTCGGTGACGCCTGCTGCAAACTCCCATCCGTCCAGGAGGCAGAGGCAGCCGAGAAAAAGCACGATTTGGGGGTGAGCGGAGCCTGGGAAAGCTGGAGCCTCACAAGGACCAGCCAACTTGCACCCTGGGACCCAGAAAGACCCCGGGTGCCCCTGAGGGCAGGAAACGGGGTGGGACCGAAGACAGGGGTTTGCGGAAGGTCAGCAGAGGAGCGTCAGAGCCTGTTACCAGGTCAACTGTGTCCCTGAAAATTCACACACTGGACCCCAACCGCCAGGAGCCAGGGACCTGGCAGATGCAACCGCTTAGGACGAGGTCATGCCGAGTCGCGTGAACCCTGCCCGCTGTGACCGGCGTCCTTAGAGAAAGGAGACGGATACGGAGAAGGCACCTCGTGAAGACAAAGAGGTCTGGGTGGCGGGTCTCCCCGCCCGCCAAGGACCCTCAGGAGACAGACAGGCAGTGGGCTCTCTCCCTCCCAGCCTCGGGAGGAAGCAGCAGATGCCACCGTGACCTGGACGTCCAGCCTCCCGGCTGTCACACGATACACTTCTGTCATCTCGGCCCTCAATCTAGGGTACTTGGTTAGGGCAGCCCCGGCAGACTAATGACTAACCCCCCCCCAGGCCCCCATCCCCAGCCTGTGAACCTCCAGGACCTCCCCGCCCCCCAACCGGGCTGCCCTCCAGGAGCATGAGGCTCTGTCCAGCCCCGGGGTCCCCAGACCAGCTGAGGGCAGGCGTCCAGCGCCTTTGAAAAGACGCCTGGCAGTGGGACCCCACCAGCCTCTTCCTGCTGCTGCCGGGCCCCTAGCATGCAGGCTGTCAGGGGAGAGGAGGGGTTCTCAGCTGCGAAACCGGCAGGACCACACCCTCTAGCAAGGAACTCAAAGACTAGAGCAAAGAGAAAAGGAATACAAGAGAGACAAGGCAGCAAGAGAAGGACAAAATTAAATGCTTTGTCATTAATTCCCCGGAAAGAAAAGTTATTCTCTTGCTCCCATGAGCCAGAGAAAGATGCTATTTGTAAAAGGACCACTCAGTGAATAAGAGAGAGTTCTTGGAGATTAAGAATGTGAAAAAAGAACTTTCAAAAGTAAATAAAAGATCGGAAATACAATTAAGCAATTTTCCGTGTGGGGAGAGAAATAAAATTTGAGGATCCATGAAAAGAAAAAGTTAAAGAAATAATTTAAGAAAACTTCCCAGAACTGCCAGCCGCCAAATTCAAAGAGCTTATTTTATTTATTTGTTTGTTTGTTTGTTTTTGTCTTTTTGCCATTTCTTGGGCCACTTCCCACGGCATATGGAGGTTCCCAGGCTAGGAGTCTAATCAGAGCTGTAGCCACCAGCCTACGCCAGAGCCACAGCAACACAGGATCCGAGCCGTGTCTGCAACCTACACCACAGCTCACGGCAACGCCGGATCCTAAACCCACTGAGCAAGGCCAGGGACCGAACCCGCAACCTCATGGTTCCTAGTCGGATTCATTAACCACTGCACCACGACGGGAACTCCTCAGAGGGTTTATAAAAAGCTATAAAGTCACATCCTGCGGTAATTTGTGAAATTTCAGGACCTCGGGGTTAAAGGAAGATTCCCGAGCGCAGGGCAGACCACGAAGGATGAAGAATCGCAGCAGCACCGCGTGGGCAGCACTTTCCGCCTGGGCTCCTCGGCTCGGCCAAACTATACCCGCCTGAGAGGGGCGAGGGGGGGGATCCAGGAACACGCCGGGGTCTGCGCTCCAGCAGGAGCGGGATAAACAGGCAGTGGGAGAGGAAGGCTGGGGCCCCAGCCAGAGGCCCCCGTGCGGCCTCGAGGGGCGTCCGGGTGGGAGGGCAGTGGAGAGGACCCACCACACCTGGAGGAAAGACAGGGCTGCCAGGCAGAGGCGTCCCACCAGCCGAGACGCGCTGGGCAGAGGGTTTGATGAGAGGTGGGTGCGGAGCCCAAGCACCGGTTACCTCTCACTCGTGCCAGACGGTTCTGCAGGGAGACAGCACAAGCCGAGTGCCTTCCTGGGGGCAGCGGGAAGGGACGTGTCCCCGTCCTGCTGGTGTGGACACAAAACACGAACCAGCACAGGGGAGACGGGCGGACAGACGCGGGGGAGAAGGGGTCCGCGGCGGGGACGCTGGCGACGCGATGCTGTGGAAAAGCGGTCCGATCGATCAGATGAAGCCGAAACAGCGATTTGGGGCGGGTGTTGGCGGGGGAGGCGAGTGGGGCCGCTTCTCACCAGGAGCCTCCTTGCCCTGACGGACTTTGATTCCACGAGTTACTTTGGCCAAAGTTTGGGAACAAGTGAAAGAGGGGAGACCAGGAGGGAAACTGCTGCCGGAGCCCCGCACGCTCAGCTCAGGGGACTGGTGGGGACGCCGAGCCCAGGGCAGGAGGGCAGGAGCCCGCGCACGCGTCCACTCGAAGGCCACACTTCCGCCGAGGAGGCAGCTCCCCGAGGACATGGGCCCCCGGCAGGTTGGTGCTGGTTCCAGAAGCTGTCCCGCTGGGCTGGAAGCCCGCAGGCTGGAGGGGGCTGCACGGAGCAGCTGGGGAAGCTCCAGGCGGGACCTCCCAGGAGAGGGGAGCCAGTGCAGAGGGCGGAAGAGGTAGGCAGGTGCCTCTTCCCGCCTTGGGGCACGACCTGGAACGCAGGACACCTGCGCGCCCCCCCCCCCCCCCCCGCGCCCGGCTCCAGGCGCACCTTGGATTCCAGTGAGGACAGGGTGCAGTGAGGACAGGGTGCTCCCTCCAACGTAGGGGGAGGGAGGTAGGTCCAGGGAAGCTGGGGGGAGCGTGGTGCTGTACCAACCCCGGCTCCCAGGCGGGGGCTCAGAAGGCCTAAGCATCCCTGTGGGCAGTAGCCTGGTCACAGGACGTGGGAAAGCTGTGAACACCCCGAAGACTGTGATGCTGCCTCCCTCAGCAAAGGGGAGCCAGGACCGGGGGAGGGGGGGGCTCGGAACAGAGAGAGGGACAAGCTCAGGGCAGAGAGCTCCTGGGCACAGGGACAGCCAGAAGCCCCAACAGGCAGAGTTCAACCAGGAACTTGGGGCTTCCACCTACGGCTGCCTAAAATGAACTCAGATATCCACTAAGTGGTGAGCCCCCTGTCACCAGAGGCATCCAAGCAGAACAGAGGCTGGGGAGGTCTCTTTGAGACCCTCCCACGCTAAGGTTCCATGACGCCTCCTCTTCTGTAAACGGCGTCTTCACCCATAACGTCTTCCCTCAGAAGAATCCGGCCAAGAGACCCCTTTAGGACAGGACAGGGACCTCTAGGCGCTGACCTCAGGATCAAGAGCAGGAGGGGCCGGCAGAGCACCCTGGGGCCCTCTCTCCACACGGGGAGGGCGCGGCTTGGGCTGGCATCGGCGCTGTGAAGTCCCAGGCTCTGCCCAGAGCCAGCTCCCAGGACAGGCTGGCCGTGGAACAGGGCTGTCCCCCAGGCAGCAGCTCTTCCAGAGGCCACAGGGAGAGAGGGAGCGCCAGACCAGGGCCAGCAAGCTGAGGATGTGGGTGAAAGCCCGGGCAGGTGGAGAGCAGAATTCGGGGGCTGGAGTCACGCCCAGTGGCACCCTACAGCCGCACACGGCCACACGTGCACCCTCCTACACACCACGAGAGTTTTCCGCAACACCGTTTCACTTTCCGACACCCGTGAGCGAGCGTCTGGGTGGACCGGGGGGCACGGCTCTCTGGAAAGTCTGTGCACTTTCGAAACTGAGAAAATCTTAGGACATTCTAGCTGGAGTGGGAAGAGTCAGAGCAGGGTCATGAATTCCTCGTATGAATGCAGATTCGAAAGAAATCCCCGGCAAGCCGAGGGCAACACAGCTTAAGCCTTGAAAATAAAGGCCATGCCCTGTGAATACGTGATCCCAAGTACTGAAATGGCAATAATTAGAGATGAAGAAACTATTCACGGAAGACGACCGATTTGCTATGGCAAACTTTTCGGTTCTCCCTACATTAGCTACATTAATTACTGAATTAGTTGCAATTCCAATAAGCAAAATATTCCAACGGGATTTTCCGTGGAATTTGGCACGTGTTTGGAAGAGAGTTTTGAAAAATAGGAGCAAAGGGGGCATCTCCGACCAGCTACCTCACACTTACTGTGGAGCTACGACAGCCTCCCAAGCCTAGTTGTGACACAGAAGAGGGAGATGCGGCAGCGGAGCACGGCCCCAGACGGACGCGTGCACAGAGCGCACACGATAAAGCAGCCGTTCAGGCTTCGGGTAAGATTGGCGTGGGCACCCTTGGCTCGCCCACGTCAAACACCAGAGCTGGGACGTTCTTTCTGAAAAAGCACGACGCGAACGCACAGGAGGCTCTGCTCGCGGCTCTGGCGGGCGGCTGTGCATGGACACCGAGCGTGACGCACAGGAGGAGCCGTGCGTCCGGGCGGCAGAAGGGCTGCGGGCAGTGTCGCTCCTGCCATCGCGCACAACGAGAGGAGCCAGACACAATTTCCAAATCCGTGTGGAGCAAGGAAATCGCTCCTGAAGCCGCGCAGCCTGGCGGGCCGGGGCTCCCGCATCGGGGCCGCCGGGGCGGGAGACCACCTTCCCGGGCGCCTCCTCCCTGAGTGCCCCGCATCCCGCTCACGGGCACGAGGCCGGAGTCTGCAGGCTCCCCAGGCAGAGAGCCGTTGCTGAGGGACGGAGGCCCTGCAGGGCCTTTGGTCAAAGGAAACACACTGGGAGGCCAAGATCCGAGGAGAAAGAAGCAGAGCGCCACGCTGAACAGGCAGCCGTTCTCCCCTTAAGCCATGTGCCAAGCTCTGGGCGTGTGAGAGCCGGAAGCTTAAAACTCAAGCAGACGCCTCTGCAAATCAAAGAGACACGGTCCACGGTCTCAGGTACCAAGGAGACCGAGGTCAGAGGTCCGGGGCCACAGGGAGGGGGGCTTCAGCCGCCACCCGGCCTCTGCTTTGAAAGCCCTGAAAGCACAGAACCCAGAGGCAGGACCACAGGTGGGATACGGCGCAGCCCACGTGCCGCCCTGCGCAGGCTCAGTCCCGCCTCCGACCGAACCGGAGATGCTGCCGCTCCACCTGCCTGCGGGAGACACAGGAGCCTTCTGAAGCCTCCACGGGGCTTTCGGAGGCAACATCTGAGATGAGCTCGAGAGGCGCGAGGCAGGCGAGGAGACTGGACTAGAGGACTCAAGTGGGCAGAGAAGGGTCAAGGAACCCACAAAGCAGGAAGGAAGGGAGACAGGGAGGAAGGCGCCCATGCATGAGCCAGATCTGGGAGGCACCAAACAGGGACTTTAAAACAACCATGACTTGTGTGGTCAAACTAAGGGAAAAGGATGAAAAACATGGAAACTTTTGCACAAGGATTTGAATCTGTAAAAAGCAATCAATGGAAATTCTAGAGCAGAAGACACAATAACTGCATTGAGCTCCAGAGGTTAGAGGCCGCTGCAGACAGCGTTCCCAGCCTGGAGAACAGGTCACCGTGAAGTCAAAGCACCGCGAAAATGAAGACTAGAAAACATAAAAACGGAGTCAGGAAGATATGGGAGGCAGTGAATGGCGTGACCTGCGTGAACCCGGAGTCTAAAAGAAGAAACGGAATAGAGGAAGCGATGCTTTAAAAGACAGTGGCTGTTAATTGTCTAGAACTGTGGCTGCATATCCATCCGGATGCAAGAAGCTCTGCAAACGCAAAGCAGGAAAATGCAGAGAAAACTACACAAGGCACAGCGTGATAAGACTTCCGAGCGCCAAAGATGCAGGGAAAAATCTTAAAAGCAGCCAAGAAAAAAAAAAGAGACATTCAGCCCCCGAAGGAACAAAGATAAGATTGACCCTTGACTTCTCAGCAGAAGTGATGGAGATCAGAGGATAAAGCGCCAAGCTTTCAACTCCGCCACCTAAGTGGAGAAGGAACCATTTAATTGGACTGCCAAGGCCACTTGCTAGCCAATCATTAACATGGTAGAAAAAGAATGTGTAGCTAACAGGTTAAGAGCCCGGAAAATAGAAAAAATGTCTATATTTGTATGAACCCAAACAGAAGGCAATAAAGGAAGAAAACCAGAACAAGAAGTAGGAGATCAAACGGAAAAATGAAGATTTAAGACCCTAGATAAAAGCCCAAGTCAATCAGCATGGACGAAATATCCCAATGTCAGAACAGATTTTAACATCTCGTCTGCTGATAAAATACATCTTTAAATAAAGACAGAGAGGCTGAAAATAAAAGGATAAAAACTGGGGGTTTACCTGTTCTGTCTACCACGCACACTCTTTTAAAATGCGCATAGAACATTTACTAAAATTAGCTATACAGTGGTTATACAGCAAGCTCGAACAAATTGCAATCACATTACATTTAGGATGGAGAAACAACAAGGTCCTGCTGTATGGCACAGGGAACTACATCCAGTCCCTGGGATAGACCACGAGGAAAAGATTATCTAAAAAGAATGCACGTGGACGTGGACGTGAATCACTTTGCTCTACAGCAGAAACTGGCACAACATCGTAAATCAACCACACTTTTTGTTGTCGCACTTGCAGCACACGGAAGTTCCCAGGCCAGGGATCGAACCTGCGCCACAGCAGTAACCAGAGCCACAGGGGTGATGACAACACCAGAACCCCACTCTCCTGAGCCACAAGGCAACTCCCCAACTATAATTTTTTTAAAAAATCATAGGGCATATGTTCTCTGATCATAGTAGAATTAAGCTCTATATCAATACCAAACCAACAATCGAAAAACCTATGGAGGCCCCCCATTGTTTGGACATAAAGCAAGACGATTCTAAATAATCCAGAGGTCAAAGGAAAGAAAACCTCATTGGACATTAGAAAATATTTTGCATTGAACAGCAAGGATACAACACATCGAAGCTGCGGAACGCAGTCCCAGCAGGACTCACAAAGAAATGGAAAGCTTTAAACCCTGGGGTCGAGGTGGGGAGTCCTTCCCAGCATCCCCAGGTCAATGCAGACCCCAGTGGCCCCCAGGGAGCTCTGGGCTTGCAGGCCAGACCTTCAGGACTTGAACATTTGCCTTGCGAGGACCCAGCAGATGTGAGCCAGCAGCGGAGTTTCTGTCTGAGCGGGGCTGTCACCCCTTCACCCCCAACCCCCAGTGTCGGCAGGGGGGAGGGAAGGGGAGGGGGAGGGGGAGGAGAGGGAGGGGGAAGGGGAGGGGAGGGGAGGAGGGAGGGGGAGGGGAGGGGGACGAGGGAGAGGGAGGAGGGAGGGGAGGGGAGGAGGGAGGGGGAGGAGAGGGAGGGGAAGGGGAGGGGAGGGGGGGAGGGGAGGGGAGGAGGGAGGGGGAGGGGAGGGGAGGAGGTGCAGTGGTGGTGGCTGCGTGTGGGCATCTGGGGAGAGTCAGGGCAGGGAAAGTGAACCTCGGCTTGTGAACACTGACTCTCTAGGTCACGGAAATGGATGAGAGCAAGGAGGGAGAGGGGTTAAAAAGGAAGGAGGGGGAAGGAGCTGGTGGGGAGAACCCTTTAGAATCCGACTGCTTCTCCAGCAGACTCAGGACCTCTGCCCAGGATTCTGGGGGCCCAGTTCCTGAGCCTCATGAGGACACCCACGGGCTGCTCCCCAATGTCCCCCCTTGCATTCAGCTGTCGTAAATCCGCTGTCGGTTACCACACGGCTTCTGTTTTTCACTTCCCAAAATGTGGGTGCTGTGCCTTCTCTTCTGTTGTTGTTTTTGTTTAATCCTCAGAGAAGGATTTCTCTCTCCCTCTCTTCCTCCTTCCCTCCTTCCTCCCTTCCTTCTTTTCATGTCTTTTTAGGGCTGCACCTGCGGCATATGGAGGTTCCCAGGCAAGGGGTGGAATCAGAGCTGCAGCCGCCAGCCTACGCCACAGCCACAGTGACGCAGGATCCGAGCCGTGTCTGCAACCTACACCGCAGCCCACGGCAATGCCAGATCCTTAACCCACTGAGCAAGGCCACGTATTGAACCCACATCCTCATGGATACTAGTCAGGTTTATTACCCCTGGGCCACGAAAGGACCTCCTAGGTCTTTCTTTAGTTTACCTCTGCTGTTATTTCAGCGGCATTTCAGGAGGGAGAGAAGATAAATTAGAAACGATGAGCTAAACACTAAATTCGATGTCTTTCTATTTATGTGACTCCTAAGGCAGGCCAAAAATGAGCAGAATAAGCACATTATTTAGCAATATAGAGCCACCTAGCAATGGCAACAACAAAACAGGGAAGGGAGTGAAAGAGGTTGAGGCTGGGGATGGAGGGCAAACCTGCCGAGCTTCTACATGAGTCTTGTAGATGTATTTGACTCTTTGAAATGATGCTCATATTTAACCTAAAATGAATGATTTAAAAAATAATCATTACCAGAAGGTTCAGGAAAAGAGGGAGGGAGAGAGAAAGCTAGCTCACTTTTGCAGACAAGTGTTGATGTGCGTGAAGCCAAAACTGAGTTTGCTCCTTAGAATGAACGGTTCTCAACTGATGGGGAAAAGGGTAAGTGAGACTCCATTTCCAGCACTCTGACGGTCATGATACCCCCCCATTCGAAATCACCCAGAAACCTGGGAGAAATAACAAGTATCAGAATAAAAGAGAACGCTGAGGAAGGGATAAAAGAGGAAGGAGGGGCTGAAGTTAAACTGGGAAGCCCGTCCCACAGGCCAACCGCCAACTGAGGAGGCAGCCGCAGGCATTTGCAGAGCATTGAGTTTCACCTGCTGAGTGGAGGATGGGAGGCATGGCCTCAAACACATGCGGTTGGGACTAGAACCAAATATCACAAAAAATTGGATCCTATAAAGGGGAAGGCAGGGGAAAGGCCATCTGCTATAAAAGGGACCTGGGAATTAGTCCGAATGACTCTCAGCTCTGTATGATGAAAAAGCCAATGTTTCTGAGAAGTTGAGGCCACAGACCTGTCCTCGTGCAGCTTTGGGTCTCAAATTCATAACACCTGCATGATCAATGAGGCCCAAGTTTGAGAAATTAGCTCAGGTGTTTGTGCCTGACCAAAGCAGATACAAATCCTCCTTGGGAATAGCTTCCTCCCCTTGGGTCCCCAGTATTCCCACAGGTGGAGGTCAGTCATATGGAAGCTCACAGTAAAATGGTACCCAATACCAGATGGAATTCACCATGAGCAAGACTTGGGGGGAAAAAAGGAAAAGAAAAGAAAACCAAAATTAGATCCTCAAGGACCCCAGATGTTGCAATTCTCAGATAGATTATAAAATAAGTGCACTTAAAATGTTTACAGAAATAATCAGGAAGAGGAAATAATGCAGTAAAATGGGGGGGGGACTATGCAGAGCTTTTAGAAAGAAAAAGGCAACCCTATAAATTTTAAAACTTAGCAGTCGCGTTCATCAACAAATTAAATAGAGCTGAACAGAGAATTAATGAACTGGAAAACACGTCAGAAAAAATTACCCAGAATGGCCCCAAAACAATGAAAACATAAAACCAAGGTTAAGAGTCATTCAGTATGGAATCATTTATTACTTTTATTATGGCAGGAGTTTTGACACATTGCTCACCAGCTGACAGATCAAGCCGACAGAAGGACGTAGAGGATTCGAACAACATCATAATCACGAACTGATGAACGTGTGTTCTCTTGGCCTCAAAAATTAGAGAAGCACATTCTTTTCTAACACACAGGGACTATTCAGAAGATTTTACCATGTAGTAGGCCGTAAAGTAGTTCCTGAAAAAATTCAAAGACTCTGGATCCAATGGATCACAGAATTTGAACACAGTTAAATTAAAAAGCAATAAAAGATCATTAAAAACCCCTGTCTAGACAAGTTTTTAAAAACTTCTAAATAACACACAAAAGAAAAAATCACTATAGCGTTATAAATAAACTTAGTAGTAAATGATCATGAAAAGACTACTAGGAAAATTTGTAGCACTTCCACCTCCAGCCATGAAGGAGCTGCAAGGACCGTACGTAACCGCCCACTGTAAGCAACAACTAGCAAACTGGACAAAATATATGAAAATAACTCTTCTCAGACACAGTGCCAAAGGCACTGCGAGAAGGAAACCACAGGCAGTAAGCCCAACAACCACTCCACATCTGCCTGGAGTCTTTCATGGACCTCAGGCTTGGGAGGTGGGACCCAGACTGCTCAGCAACTTTGAGGAGATGACAATCAGAATTTGGGTAGATTGAAGCAGCTGGAATTTGTGGGTCAAAGTCCTGGAAAGGAAAGGAATAGAGCACCAGAAATCTGCAAAGGGGTACCCTTGAGTCTGGAGACTGCTAGTCCTTGCCTGTGTAGTGCAGGCAAAGAAGGCTGAATAATTCCCAAAGCCCACACAAAGTCAGAAGGCCTCTATGCTCCCACCAGCCAGTCCTCTCGATTCCTCCACCGCAGACCCCCAGGCATTCAGTAGAGACCACAGAAAGCATATTTTAGTGTGGGCTTAACCATTCCTAGAGTGACAGCTACCCCAGAGTAACTCTAGAAAAGCTTAAAATCAGGTCTTCTAGTATCACATAAGTCCTCACGAAATGTAACTGCCTGTGAAAACAAAGCCCAACAATCTTTATAGGAAGAAAGCATAATTCAGATACTCCACAATGGAGAAGTGTCTAGAATTCAATTTTTAAAAGTTGCTATATATGCCAAGAAGCAGGAAAAGAGGACCTATGACCAGGAGAAAACATTGTCAGAATGAACTTGAACTTTTCTACAATCAGTAAAGAAACTGATTCAATAGTTTAAGAATCTACCCACCAAAAAAGCAGAAGTCTCAGACACTTTTTAAAAGTGAGTTCTACCATATATATTCAAAAAAGCAAATATTTCCCATCTTATACAAACAATTTAAGAGAACAGGAAAAAGAGAGGGAGAGAGATTATATCCCCAACTCATTCGTCGAGGCTCATACAACCTTGGCATCAAATTAGACAAAGAAAATGTGAGAAATAAAGATGACAGACCTACTTCACTAATGAGCATGGATACCAAATCCAAAAATTCGTGAGAAAGTCCAGCAGAAAATTAAATAGATAATGTCATAGGCTTATTGCAGGAATACCAGTATGGTAAGATAACATTAACATCAGGACATGCGTAACTCATCACGCATCAGACTGAAGGAAAAAAAGGCCAGAGGAGGTCCTCCACAGATACTGAAGAAGCAGTCAGTAATTTTCAAAACCCATTTATGGCAAAACTTTTGGCAATGTGAGAACAAAAGAAAACTTCTTTACGCTCACAGCAGGGTATCTACTAAACCCCTATTTATACAACCACACATCACACTTAATGGTGACATCTTAGGAACTTTCCCTTCGAATTCAGGAGCAAGTTCGGATGCATGTGCTCGCGCCACTTTTATTGAACACCGCAGCAGAGGTTCTTGCCAGAGTGATAAGGCAGGAAAAAGGAATAACGGCGGAAAACCACAGGCTGGAAAAGAATAAACCAGATGGTCGTTATTTGCAGCCTATCTGCTTATCTACCCAGAAATCAGGAGGATCCACAAACAAACCGTTTTACTTAGAGGGAAAGTTCACCCAAGTCACTTGGAACCAACCCTGCTGGTACGCGCTGGAGACGGAGTGAAAAACCCACATGTTTCAGGTGCCATTTAAAAGACAAACAAAAGTATAAAATGTCACAAAGGGTGACTAGAACGTCTATGAAGGAAAACGTTAAAACTTTCCCCCAAAATTATAGGAAATCTAAATAAACAAAGAAAAAGAAATCTCAATATCTTGAAAATGTTTATTTTCACCTCAGTGAATCGAAACTTTCCATATGCTTTCAAATGAAACCACAGACGGATTTGGTTTTTGTTTGAGGCTCTGTGTGTGTGTGTGAGAGAGAGAGAGAGAGAGAGAGAAATTGGACAAATTGCCCTTTAAAATTGCTATGGACATGTGAGATACCACAAATATCAACAACAAGCTTGGAGAACCCCAAAGGGGCAGAGGCGGCAGCCCCCTGATATCCAGGCTTCACATGAAGCTGAAGCAACTGAGACAACGGGCCGGGACGAGCAGCAGCGCTGCAGCAGCAGGGATGCCAGAAGCCCACCTGCACACACAGCCCCTCTGGTGTCTGATGGGGGAGGCCTTATGGGCTGATGGGAAGCGGATCAATCGGTGACGCCAAGAAAACGGGACTCGTGGACTGAAGGTCCGGGTCCCCTCAAAATTCCCACGTTAAAAGCCTGCCTCCCAGGTGACCGTGTCAGGAAGCGGGGCACTTGGGAACTTGACAGGCCATGAGGATGGAGCTTCTTGAAAGGGATGAGTGCCCTTATAAAAGTCCCAAGAGAACCTGCTTCCTCTCTGCCCTCGGCCATGGGCAGACCCAAGGAGGAGCTGGCCGTGTGCCACCCACACCAGGGCTCTCACCAGGACGTGGCACCCCGACCCGTGCCGTGCCCTGGCCATGCTGGTGCCCCGATCTTGGATGTCCAGCCTCAGGACCGTGAGGCAGAAGTTTCTGTTGTTTACAATCCCCCCAGTCTGTGCTGTCCTGTTAACAGCAGCCTGACAGACTGAGACAACCTCAGTCGTATGCAAAAATATCCACCGCGATTCTTCTGAGAGCAAAACAGATTCCATGTGGACTGAAGGCCGAGCGGAACAAGCAGGTGCTGGAGGGACAGGAAGACTCTTATGTCCGTGCTCGCCTTGGAGAAGGATCTCTGAGCTCACAGAAGCAAAGTCCAGACCTCAAGGCACCATGCAAAGGGGGAAGAAGAGGCCGCCCACCTGACAGGTGTGCAGCGCGTGTGATCGACAAGGGTCCGTGTGCAGAACACACAGAGAACAGACAAAAATCAAAGAAAAGAGTCACAAAGGCTGGGCCAAAAGAGAGAAACAGCAAACGCCAGGACAAGACACTTAACTACGACATGAATTAAGAGATACTGTTTAGGAGTTCCCATTGCGGCTCAGCTGTAAGGAACCCAGCTGGGATCATGAGGATGTGGATTCGATTCCTGGCCTCCCTCAGGGGGTTGAGGATCTGGCGTTGCTGTGAGCTGTGCTGTAGGCTGGCAGCTGCAGTGCGGATTCAGCCCCCAGCCTGGGAAAGTCCATATGCTGCGGGTGTGGCCTAAAAGACAAAAACAGAAAGAAAAAAAGAAAGAAAGAAACACCGTTTACAACCATGCCCGTCAGGTCACAACACCGTTAGGGACAGAGCAGAGGGACTTACAGAGCACGTGGGGAAACACAACTGGTTCAATGGCTGGAAAACATGGCAGTTTCTCTTCTCTTTCTTTGTTTCTTTTTTTTTTTTTTGTCTTTTTAGGGTCACACCCGCAGCATATGGAGGTTCCCAGGCTAGGGGTCCAATTGGAGCTGTAGCTGCTGACCTACACCACAGCCACAGCAACGCGGGTCCGAGCTGTGTCTGCGATCTACACCACAGCCACGGCAACGCCAGATCCTTAACCCACTGAGCGAGGCCAGGGATCGAACCCACAACCTCATTGTTCCTAGTCGGATTCGTTTCCACTGTGCCATGACAGCAACTCCCATGGCAGTTCCTAGTGAGGCTGCAGACCATGTGGCCACCACCCATGGCGCTAGAGATGCTGTGTGTGAGCTTGGCAGGGGGAGGAGGGGGCTGGAGTCACCCTAAATGTCCCCTGGCCAGAGACCAGCCTCGCAGGAGTGCTGTCTAGATGCAAAAGTGAATGCAGCGTCTGTGGGAATCTCACAAACAGACGGGCACACGTGGTAAGATCCTGGCATCGCTACTCAGAGCCCAGGGGTGGGTACTGGAGTCCTGATACCAAATTTGGGGTGCTGGGGATACCTGGATCAGGCGTCTAACTGCTCGATGCCAAGGCCTTGGGGTGCACCTCCGTGGTCTCAGGGACACAAACGGAACTTGCACGCCTCTGTGGCACCGTCTGAAAAGTGGGGTAGGACAGTGCCCCACTCCCTCCATGAAGATTAGGGCAGACGTCTTCTGGGACTCTGGGCTGAGGGCTCCCAGCTCCAGTGGGGGCAGGCGTGGGCAGTGAGGCTGAGGAGGGGGCCCTGGCGCAGGCCGGTCTGCAGAACCACCGCAGCGATGGGTGAGAGCCTCAGCCCTTTCCACAGAGGGCAGAGGCTGCCAGGACCTCAGGCAAAGAGCAGGTGGCTCTTCTTGTGGAAATGGAATAAAACTCCCGGGGAGAGTGCCATCCTGGGAGTAGGGGCTGGCACTGTGTGCTGGTGTTGGGGGGACAGCTTGGCACCCAGCTCCCACCCCTCTGCCTAAAGCAAACCTGCCAGGAGGCGCCCCCACCTCCCACGCTTGGCTCTGGTCAGAATCCCATCCACCACAGGAAGCCAGGAGCAGTGACCTTGATGCCCCAGCGGGCATCCCTAACATGAGTGGACCAAGGCCTTTCACACAGGAGAGGAGATGGAAATAAACCAGCAGAAAACAGGGTCTACAGGGAAGAGATAAACCACAACAAACGGGCAAACACACAAACAGCCTCTAGAAACCTACTCAGAATGCTTCAAGAACATACTACATTTCTGAAACAAGAACAGGATGCTATGAAATGGGACCACTCAGACCAGGAAGATGGCGCTTTTAGAGATAAACAGGCACAACGCTGAAATTTACACACAAAATCCCCCGAAGAACTTGAAAACGAAGTCCAAAAATTGTCCAGAAAATAGAACACAAACAAGGAGACAGAACGAAAGAAAAGACAAGAACATGGGAAGACCAGTATGTGAATTCAAGGAAGAAAACAAAAAAAACGAACAGGGAAAAATACACAAACAGATGAGAAAACAGAGCCTGTGTCCTGCTGGCAGTTCTGACTGAGCACCAGTAAACGCACACACCCACCCTCGCGCGCCCCCACTGATGGCCGCGGTCCACAGACCAAGAAAGGATCCTAAGGGATTCCAGAGCAAAGACGAGCTGTTGACAAAGGCTTCTTGAGGGCGACTGGGCACAGAGGTGATGATACCCAAGCCTTCAGCGTGAGTCACCACCAAGTGTCCCGGTTCAAGCATCCTCCCAGCGTGAGGACGGAGCAGATGCCCTCACACAGCTGAGGACCCATCCGCCTTTCTAGGAAGTTGCACAAGGATGTGCTCCAGCAAGACAAGACAGGAAACAAAGAAAGAAGCAGCTCTGGGGCCCAAGAGACTCCAGCCCAGGGACTCAGCGAGCTGCAGGAGGATGCTGGCTTCCAAGGTGAGGGTGCCAGGAAAGAGGGGACTCGGCAGAAGAGAGAGGATGGCCGGGAGCTGGGGAGGGTGAGCACGGAAGAAAGGGACAGCTGAGATCTAGGGGAAATGTCACCGACCTGCCCAGGGAACGTGGCAAAGCCACAGGGGCTGAGACCTGAGCTGTCTGCCCTATGGCATCACCCGGAGCTGCCACCCTCCCAGGCACCAGGGGCCTCAGCCATGGCACAGCCCTGGCCCCAGAAGCAGGTGGAGAGTGAGGACCAGGTGACGCTAGCAGCTGAGTGACCCCCAGCCCCACGACAGCCCCCAGAAGCATGGTCCCCACAGACCACAGGCCTTGGGCCTTGATGGCTGAGTCCTGCCCCACCATTCTGGTCCAAGCTGATGACAGGTAGAGACAGAGGCTGAGGCCCCCCTCAGTGTTCCCGGCAGGGCTGAGGCTGGGGTGGGCATGGGGCAGGATCCCTGACACCCCTGGGCACCATCAGCCTCCCCCCAGGACAGGCTGGAGGTTGGACTTGGGGAAGGGGGCCCAGGGGCAGCCCCACCCCCACCCCCTCCTGCATTTCTGGAGCTGAGGGGCCCTGGATGGGAGACAGACACACGGACAACCCCCACCCCTTGGAAAGTGGCATCTGTTCACCCTGGGCCCAAAGCAGCTGGCCCAGCACGGAACCGGCCTTTACTGTGTCCATGCTTGTGAGGCCCCGTGCTGGCCCGGGACTCAGGGGCAATGCGGGGGGTGGGAGCAGAAAGCACTGAAAGAGCAGAGTGTCTTTGGAGTCTGAGGCGCTGGGGTCGAGTCCCAGGTCCTCTCTGACAAGTCACAAGCATTCTGAGGAGCCTCAGCCTCCAAATCTGCAACCTGGGGACAGCATCCTGCCTATCAGGGTCTTGGGAGCGCTGCTGGCGTCAGGGGGCACTGAGGTGAACAATGCAGTCTGCGCCCACCCAGTGCTCAGCTCTTGCTCCCCGACCCCCACCCCGACATGGGGGTGGCCCTCAGGGCACTCACGGTGGGCTCCAAGGTGGCTGGAGGGGGACCGGAGCCTCACGGGGGCTGTGCGGGACTCCAGGGGAGAAAGAGGGCTGGGCAGGAGCAGGGCCGGTGGGCGTGCAGGTCTGTGTGAGTGTGCAAGGGAGTGTGCGAGGGAGCGTGTGAGCATGTATCCGGGGGGGCAGCGTAAGGACAGGCGGCCAGGGCTGGGCGGGGGGGTCCTGCCTTGTCCTCCCCAGGACCCAGGGAGCCCTGAGACCCAGGGAGGGGACAGGTCCCTGAGAGCGGGAGGCGGCGGGGGCGGGGCAGCCAGGCCCAGAGCCGGACGGGATTAGGAGATTACACCCCCCATCCGAGGAGGAGGCTTTACAGAGGCCGCAGGTCCTGCTGCTCGGAGGCCGGACCCAGCCACCCTGGCTTCCGTGTGTCCTGCTCAATCCTATGGGGGCACGTAGGGGCTGCAAGGGGTGCGGGTCCCCGCGTGCACTGAGGAAGCTTGGGAGGAAGCGGCCTGGGGGGGACCCAGGGGAAACCCAGAGGAATCAGGAGGTCAGCTGACCACTGCCCCTGGCTGTGCCTTCCACCCTTCCAATGTCCCCAAGACAGTGACCTCCACTGGGTCCCTGAGGAACTGGGGGTGCTGGGGGCATCTGGGGCCAGCTGGCACCCCTCAGCCTGAAGCCAGGATCCTGGTTAATGGCTCAGGAGTTAAACAGCTAACCTGTTAGAAGGTGGCGCCATGAAGCACAGGCCAACCACCCCCTCCCCCGGCCCTGCCCCCTGCCCTGGGCTGCCTGCCCAGGAGCGGAAGAGCTCCACCAGCTGATGGGCAGAACAGCACCGAGCAGGCCCACCACCCTGCTGTGCCCCTGGGCACCTGGCCAAGCTGGCAAGGGCCAGCACCAACACGGGTCTCAGAGGCGCTCAGGGTGGAGGGAAGGAGGGAGGTGGCAGAGGGGCACACAGCCTCCACTGCAGCCTCCTGGGCAGGGGTGGTGAGCCTGTCCTTCGGGCCTAAGGCTGCTGAATGCGGAGTGGTCTGGGGAGAGCATGGGGCAGGGCACAAGGGCAGCCGTGCACTCATCCTGGGTCACCCGCTGCCGAGTGACCCCTGGCCAGCCGCTCTCCAGCCCAGGGAAGGCAGCTCAGACTCCTCCAGACTCAGAAGGGTCTCAGGCCATGCCGTGGTGAATCCCTCCTAAGGGCCAGGCTGGGCTTCCCAGGGCTGGCAGTCCCCCCATGGGCCCCAATCCCACAGCAGCAAGACCCTGTCAGAACAGCCCCCCAACCCCCGCCACACCCAGATGGCCCCCTGAGCTGGCCTACTGAGCTGAGTGGGCCACCAGGACCCCCGCCCCCACCCCTTCCAAGGCTATGCCGCCCCATCTCCACCGCCCATCCATGGTGGACCCCCACTCCCCGGCTCTCCCCCAACCCCATCTCTCCCTCCTTCCCTCCCTCCCTCCCTCCCAGAGCCCAGGAGAGGACTTCCCTGCTCTGCCTGCAAAGGACATGGTCAGCCCCAGGCCAGCAGTGCTGACATCAGGGAGGACCAGAGGGGGACAAGGCTGGGTGGCTGGGCCCCCTCCGCCGTGCGAGTGCACCAGCTCTGGGCTTTTGGCAGAGCCTCAGTCTCCACGTGGCCACGGCTGGTCCAGTGGGAAGCCCCGGGACAGGCCAGCTGGTAAAAAAGAGGACACCCAGTAGGGGCAGCACCCACTGAAGGGACAGCACCCAGTGAAAGAACACCCAGCAGGCACCTCGTGGGCTCTCCTCACAGGGGCCGCCCTGGGAGCTTCAGGCTGGAGGGGCCCTGACTCCAGCCTCCCTCGCCCCATGGACCACACCCAACAGGCAACACCCTGCCCATCTGCAGATGCCGGCACTGCAAGGGATGGAGTTACTAGGCCCTTGCATGGCTCGGACCCAGGAGCCTCACAGGCTTCACACCCAGCAAGAGACTGACCGGCCCCTCGGGACCAGTCTGGCTCTTTCAGCCAAAGGCCTCTCTGCAACCATCCGCCCCAGAAGGTACCCGGATTTCCACCCAGCCAAGTGCAGACCTGAGACCTGGCCCCTGCAGCGTCCTTCACCCTCCCCTGCAGGCACTGCAACCCTCTGCAGGTGCCAGGGCAGCTTCATGCCCGACCAGCCCCATCCGCAGCCCGCGGAGACTGGTGACCAACCACACCTGCAAAATGGCCGCCGCAGGTAGAGCCCCCCCCCCACCCCCCGCCACACACACACACCAGCCAGACCCCGGAGCGTCCCTTCGAACCCAAGGCTGCCTTCGCAGAGCCGGAGGGGGCTGGGCACGGCTGCGGGCACCGCAGGTAGAGCCCCCGCCCCCCGCGCCAGACCCCAGAGCGTCCCTTCGAACCCAAGGCTGCCTTCGCAGAGCCGGAGGGGGCTGGGCACGGCTGTGGAGGGGAGCAGAGGAGGGGTGGGAGGTGACCGCTCTGCAGAAGCGGCCTGCGGGTCCTGCAGAGTTCCCCAGGGTGAGGACGGGGCCAGCCCTGCGTGACAGCAAGAGTCAACCCGCTGCTTGAACAGGCCTTTAGCTCAGCAATGCGGGCATCCCCTGGAGGGGGCGGCCGCTGGGGAGGGGGCCGCGGGTCTCTGCGGGAACGTCCCCATTCCTGGGCACGTGGGCGCGCGGCGGGTCCGCGCCGGGGCGACGTCGCGCCCGCGCCCGGCAGGCCCCATGACTTGGCATTCCCTCCCTCCCCTCCCCCTCCGGCCCTGCGGCCCTCGGTCCGCAGCCCACCCAGCGCCAGGCCGACTGCGGACCCTCCTCCCCGCCCGGCTGCCGCCCTAGCCCTCCCCGAGCGCGAGCGCTGCACGGCGGGGTCGGCCGGGGGGCGGGAGGGCGAGAGGCCGCTTAGAGGACGAGCGAAAGCGCCGAAGCTGCAGGGGCCCTGCCACCCGAGCCCAGGCGCCCGGCGAGCGCCGCCCGCCGACACATCGCGGCCCCGCAGCCCCTTCCCCTCCCGCCGGCGGGCCACACCTGTTCCTGGGGCGCTGGCCGCGGAGACGCAGGCCTCCTCCGCAGGCGGCCCCTCCCAAACTGCAGGTCTTTCTGGAAGGGAGAGGGGGTCTCTTGGGAAAGGGACACGGCTTGGGGCGGGGTGGCGGGCCGTCCCCGAGGTGCGCACGAAGCCGACCGCCCAGCCCTTCCGCCGCAGCCCCCGCTCGCCCGCGCGCCTGCCCTCCTGTTTTGCTCTTGGCTGCAGCATCCGCCCTCCCCCACCCCGGGGACCAGGGCCTCTGCCCGCGCCCCGCCACCCAGGGTGCCCTCCCCTCTAGCCTGGCCGCCGCAGCCGCGCCCCCTCCCGGGTGCCCCATCCGCATCCTTCCCCCTCCTCTCCACCCCTCCCCTCCCCTCCCCCTCCCGTCCGCTCGCAATCGGGCCGCATCCCCGGTCATGGCCACGCTCCAGGAGAGGGAAGACGGGGACGGGGGAGGGCGTCTCAGCGTGCGGCCAGCTGCCCGCATGGAGACCTTCACCCTCTTAGCCGAGGGTCCCTCTGCGGCTGGGGCCTCAACGAAGGGGCCCTTTCAGAGGGCCCAGCCCCGCTGCGAAAGAAGGGCGGACACCCCTGAATTTGCCCCATTGTTCTCCGCAGGGACGGGGGAGGGTCGGGGGAAGGGAAGCTGCAGCGCGGCGCCAGAGCCGCGGGCGGAGACTAGGACGCCCGCCCCGGGCGCGAGCTCCCCGCCCCCGGGCGCCGTCGATGCAGGTGCACCGTGCGGATGGCTGGGGCGGGATGCGGGCTCGGGAGGCCTGGCGAGCTGCTGCCTCACCTCTCCGGCGTCACTGGCGGCGACCCGGCATGGGCACGGGCTTGGGCATGGGCGCTGGTCCTCGAGCGCAGACCTCCTGCTGCTGCTGCTGCTGCTGCTGCTGCTGCTGCTGCTGCTGCTGCTGCTGCTGCTGCTCCTGCTCCCCGGCTGCGCTCGGCGCTGTGACGGCGGCACCGCGTGACGGCTGCGGGCCCCCAGCCCGGTCCGCCCCGTGCCCCTCCCGCCGCGCTGGTTGGCTGAGCGCTGCGCCCGAGCCCCAGCCGCCAGCTGGTTTGTCGCGCGGGGAGAGGGACGGGCGTCGCGGCCGCCGAGGGGATGGGGCTGGGGCCGGAGGGGGCTGGGGCTGGGCTGTGACATCACCGCCGACACGGCGGCGCGCCTGGTGGGGAGGTGGGGGACGGACAGCAGGGCCCGGCCGCACCGCCCCTACCCCGGCGCAGTCCCCATGCAGCGCGCACCCCGGAGGCCCCCCACCCACCCAAATTTGCCCCTCGGACACCACGTGGGGCCCTCCTCGGCTCCGACCCCTTTCACGTGAAATCACTAAATGTCCACCTGCCCCACCCGCGATGCCAAGCGCACGAACGCATCGACGCGGAGGGACAAAGCTCGGGTGGGCTCCCTGCACCAGGGAGGGGCTGTAGGGGGTAGTGGGAATACTGACTCCGAGGAGTAACAGGTGAGTTCACACGGCCGCGTCTCGGCCAGAGCCCTGGAGGAGGACCAGAGCATCGCAGACAGCCCTCCTCGAAGGGCTGATGCAATCGCGGGCGGGCGGACTTGCCGGCTCTGCTACCCTCAGGCCTCGGCGGGAGACCCCGTCATCCTCCCGCCCCTCTTCTCCGGGTCGGGTCCTCACACCCCGTTTCTCCAGGTTAACTTCCTTGAACCAAGTCCTCCGCGGCTTTCGGCTCTCACTGGCAATCCCCAGCCTTCCTCCACACACCCCCCGCCGGAAAGCGGGCCACTAGGGACTGGCTGGCATCTCTGCGTGGCACCATCCGCAGCCCCATTGCTGGGTAACTTTGACAAAGACTCTCTGGCCAGCTCACCCACCCACCGGAACTGCGGTGGGTGTGGTGACGTCATGCCGCCAGGAAGCCGGGGCGCCAGGGACCCCCTTCCAAAGCAGCCTCTGCCTTCAGCCTCCTCCGCATCCCCAGGGCTGAGCCTCACATGCCAGGCGCTACCCCGAGGGTTTTGCTGATTAACCATTGAATGTCACACAACAAATTGGTGCTTGGCCTCACCTGGCAGCAGCCCCGGTGTCAGGAACGTAGCAGGGGCACAGACGCATGCCTTTCTGCAAAGGGGACCACCCAAACCTCCGAAGCTGCCTAGACTGCGTCTCCTCTCTTCTATTTCCTGGAACCACCTGCGTAAAAGAGAAACTATTGTTCTTCCAGGCTGTTGGAAACAATAAAACTATGCGGGCGCTCAAAGGGGAGGCGTGTGGGTCTTTTACCATCCCCGCTGCCGTCCTACTTATCCCCTGGTCACGTTCTCTATTTCTTGAGCCAAATGCGGCATTTCATAGTCTAGGAATTAATCCATGTCACTGAGGTTTGAAAACTCCTAGCATCTTTATTCCTGCAGGGACTGTTTCTGCACTTACGTCTCTTCTTAATTCATGTTCTCTTTATTTGCATTTTCTCGTCTTTAACATTTTCAAAGGACCAACTTTTGTTATTCTTCTCTTTCCATTTATTTCATGTCTTTCTGTCCTTTTCTATGATTTCCTTCCTTCGAGGTTCTTCAGCTCCGCTCTGCTGCTCCATGTTGAGCTAAACGTTTAGCTCATTTATTTGTAAACTTCCTACGTGTCTGACCTATTTAAATTCCTCCTACAGCATGGCCTTAGCTGTGTCTCACAAAATTGGACACAGAATGTTTTCATTATCATTAAAATCTAAATATTTTAGCGTATTCCTGATGCTCTCCTTTTAAACCCGTGGGTTATAAACCCATAGGTTACTTAATAGTGTTATTTATTTTCCAGTAGCGTTTCTTTTAGTATAACCTTTTGTTTCCAGTTTCTAATTTAAGTGCATTATTGTGGGAGAACAGTCTGTGTGCAGCAAGGATCCTGGCAGGAAGCAGATGGCACACTCGCGCCAGGTAATCTGAGCAGTGCTTGGAAAGGGAGTACTTACAAAGGTGTGGGTAGGGAAGCGGGGAAGCCACCGAGCTGAGGGACACGTCTCTGGACTGCCACCCGGTGGGTGGGGAGGACCCGGGTAGGAGCGGAGGCCTCAGGGGAGGGGTGAGCCAGCCTGAGCACCCAGGGGAGGGGTGGGGAGGGGGGACACCCTGGGCCTCCCTCTCCCCTCGCTGTTGGTGCTCCCGCCTGCTGAACCCACCCGCGGGCACGGTCTGTTTAGGGCGGGCCCTTCGAGCTCGGGCCAAAGGCGGTTGAAGACGCAAGTGGAAGACAGCGGCCAGGTCTTGGTGGCGCTTCTCCACTGGAGCCCACTGCGTCTTCTTTAGGGCCTGACACGTTGCCCACTTCCGCAAATACTCTCCAGATGCTCAGAGTGTTTGTGTCTCTGTAAGATGGGTGTCAAGTTCTGTGTGTGTTGAATACTTCAAGGTTATTCTTTGTATTGGTCAAGATTTGGAGATTTCCGGTAATTTTTCTGCTTGAACTGTTCAATTATTATATTTTAATTAAAGTCTCCAGTTGCAATTGCTGAAATAGCTTCTTTCCCACGCCAGCCTGGTGCGTGTTGCTTGATGGGCGTTGACGCAGATGCTTGGGTATTGAAATGATTCTGACAGATGTACAGTATCATTCTGGGGCCCCTTTCATCCGCATGTGCTGTCTTTCTTTGTCTGTAGCTGGACGTTTTCTGGGTTTTGCTGTAAATTTGAAGGTCATATGCAAAGAGTTCGATCTCGTTTTCTTTGGTCCGTATTGGCTAGTACGCCTTTCGCCACCTCTTTTATCCCAAACCTGTTGTCTCCTTTTTGAAAATATATCTCTCAGGCAGCCCGTTGTTAGAATTTTAAAAGCTAATCTGTTTCCACCTGTTAGTTGGAATTTATTCCACTCACATTTCTAGTACTGTCATCCTGAGACTTCGTTTTGCCATCTTACTAAAAATCTCCCCGTACTATATATACTGTTTGCTACTTTTCTTTGCTGGTTCATCCTTACTCTTCTTGTTACGGTGATTGCCCTTAAACTAAGACTTTGTTCCTTTGTTCCTTTCTTTCTTTCTTCAGCCTGCGCCCCGCCGTCGTTACCGAGTCCATCAGCTTGGTCGCCTCCTCTCCACTCTGTCACTACGGAGATTGACTGGACTCTAGAGTTCTGAGGTGTCAAGGATGCACCCTACTTCTTTTCTTTGGTCCCCACTTTTGCTTAAGACAGTTAACGCACATCCAAGAAACTCAAGTCACCCTTATCGTCCTTACCTCCTGAAGAGTCCTCTGCATTTGTGTTACTTCTAAAACACAAAATATTTTTAAGATGGGTCTCGGGTGGAAAACATTCCAAAGCCTCATATTTCTGAGAATATTTTTATAATACTTTCAGCATCACTGGATGTAAAATTCTGGGTGCAAAGTTTGTTTCCTTCAATCCTTTAAAAAACATGATTCTGTGGTCTCCTTGTGTGCCATTGAGAGATCCAGCCCTCAGTGGGCGCTAGTCCCACGTCGCTCAGGATGCTTCTGGAATTTTCTTAGGGTGTGGTAGATTCTGTCTCCCATTTGACTGTCCCTGAGCCCTTCACCTGAGGTTGTTTATTTTGGAAAATTCATTTCCTTGGTTTTCCAAGTATTTTCCCTTCTCTGTTTTAATATCTCTTTTCTTTCGGGATGCTTAGCATCTGTGCCCCTCATCACCATCAGAACGGCTGGATTAACAATCAACCCTTCGTGTTTCAGCCCTGCAAATGCCTACTCCCCTGTGTTCTTCCCGCTCAATCTCTGACCCCTTCTGAGATGTGTGTTGGCATCTGCTTTCTGCTGTGCGCTCACCCCATCGCCTTTCACCGAGAGTATCACGTCAAAGGCTTCCCTCTCCCACGGACCCCAAACTTCTGGAAAGATGGGGGCAGGGGTGAAATTACGAATTTTTTTTTTCATGGATTAAGGAAAACTAGTAAATCTGACAGGTTCAGAACCGTCAAGGAGTCTCCCTGCTCCCCGCTGGGAGGGCTGCTACCCTGCTTTCTTCCTGCAGACAAGTCTCGAAAAGATACTCAGACCCATGGCTCAGAAATATCTGCAAGGGAGTCCCCGTCGTGGCGCAGTGGTTAACAAATCCGACTAGGGACCATGAGGTTGTGGGTTCAATCCCTGGCCTCGCTCAGTGGGTTAAGGATCCGGCGTTGCCCTGAGCCGTGGTGCAGGTTGCAGACGCAGCTTAGATCTGGAGTTGCTATGGCTGTGGTGTAGGCTGGCAGCTACAGCTCCAGTTGGACCCCTAGCCTGGGAACCTCCATATGCCATGAGTGCAGACCTAAAAGGACAAAAGACAAAAAAATAAAATAAAATAAAAAAAAGAAATGTCCACAATATAACAAACCTACTTGCTTTCACCTCTCTGCTGTGTTGAAAGGAGGCCACCTTCAGAGACTGGGAGTCACACAGGGCTTGCAATCTGAATAAACGCTTAAATGATCCTACACCTTAACCCAGCTCTCTGGAATGCAAGAGTGGTTCAATATTAAGGACTCCATCCATATAATCTGCCATTCTAGTAAGTCACAGGCTAAAAAGAAAAAAGACGATTTTTCTGGACACTGAAAAGGCATTTGACCAAAGGGCCATCCATGTCTGCTTAAAAAGCAAATACCTAAGCCCTCTGGGGAAAGGTGGCTTCTTCATTCACTTGAGGAAGGAGCCCTTCAGGGACTTGGGGGCTAAGAGTCTAGCCAAGGGGCCACCAGGATTAGCGTCCGAGTTCATTTTCCATCAGCTGTGTGCTCCAGACATGTTCACCTGTAACTGCCACCTCTCCTGCTGGCAGGATAAGAACAGTACCAACCTCAAAAAGCAGTGGTGAGGACTCCCGGGTCAAATGTTGAGGCAGGGCTGGGCGCGCTGTGAGCCCAAAGATAGCTGTGGTGAAACAGCAAGAGAAATGCCATTACCATGGGGGACATGCACTGTGGTCTCTGCTTTATTTAGAAGTTTCAGCTAATGCAATGACAAAGGAGAAAAGAGGTGAAAGTACTGAAACAAAAAAAAATGATCCATATTTGCAGATGATGCAATCGCCTACCAAGAAAACTTAGGGGATGAGTGAAAAGCTGTGGGAAACAGTAAGTTAGAGGCAGATAAGAAAAATTGTCACCAAAAAAGCAACAGTTTCTATAAAAGCAAATAACCATTTAGAACCTGTAACACAGGCATCCAATCACCACAGTGCCAACAAAGGTGAAACGCCCAGAAATGGCAGGAAATGTGCAGGTCTCTGGTTCACAAAGAAATTATGTAGGAAAACTTTGAAAAGTCCATGAAAAGAGGTAAATTGATGGAAAAGCATGGTACACTCATGGAAAGGAAGAGGCAACATGGCCAAAGGTCCAGCTTTCCCTCAATTAAAGCTACAGCTTTGATGCAACCTCCATTCAAACAGCATCAGAAATTCACAGAGAAAAACAAATATGCAGGACTAAGCAGGAAATTTGTTAAAAAGAAGAGGAATGAAGAGGATTTGCCTTATTAGATATTAAAACATATCACGAAATTATAATAATTAAAAAGATGCCATTATTAAAAGAAAAAGATCACAAGCTTATGAAAAAGATATAATTTCAAAAAACTTGGATAAAATAGATGATTTGATAACTGGCGTAGGACATTATAGGAAATATATAAAGTTGGATCCCACCTGATAAGAAATCAATAAATTTCTAATGAGGTAAACATTTACTTGTAAAAACAGAATGATGTGTGAGTGGATGAATTAAGCATCTGACTTTGGAGAAATCAGGATACACAAGCTGTTGCTCTAAAGACAGATGGACTGGAGTTCCCGTCATGGCTCAGTGGTTAGCAAATCCGACTAGGGACCATGAGGTTGTGGGTTCAATCCCTGGCCTCGCTCAGTGGGTTAAGGATCCAGCGTTGCCGTGAGCTGTGGTGTAGGTTGCAGACGCGGCTCAGATCCCTCGTTGCTGTGGCTGTGGTGTAGGCCAGCGGCTACAGCTCCAGTTGGACCCCTAGCCTGGGAACCTCCATACGCCACAGGTGTGGCCCTAGAAAAGACAAAAAATAAATAAATTAAAAAAGACAGATGGACTACATAAAAACTAAATGACTACATGGCCTAAACATCATAAACAAAATTGAGAGACAACTGTACCCTGAGAAAACTATTTCAAAACATAAGGAGATGAAGGGAGTTTTCCAAAGGCGTAAAAAGCTTATGCCAACTAATAGCCAAAAAATATGTCACCCCAAGAGAAATGGTCAGAGACCAAAAAAGGACACTTTGCAGAAAGAAAATGGGTCAACGAGTGAAGACACTCATAGTTAAAAGCACAGATCAAAGCAGCGAGATCGTTTTCTGACCTATCAGAGTGTCTAAAATTCAAAGGTATCCATCCCGCCGAGGCTGAGGGGAAATAAGCCACTTTACACTATGGCTGGGGCTGGGGCGAGCGGTGCAACTTCTCTAAGGGTGTTGGCGTTTAAAGCCCCCCTCTCCTTGGCTCAGTGATTCTATGACTAGAAATTTGCCTGTAGTGTCTACACGCAAACATTTTCCCAAGAAACAGGACAACCAAGGTTTCACCCTTGGGCACAGCTTACGTGAATTGGGGTACTTCTCTGCTGCTACGAAAAAGAATGAGTCTCCAAAGTTATGCGCTGACGCGGAAAGCTCACTACGATGTTTGTTAAATTATTTAAAGGGCACAGAAGCATGTGCATGACACACCCCAGCTTTTTTTGTCACTGTTTGTTTTTTGTTTTCTTCTTGGGGCCGCACCCTCAGCACATGGACGAAGTTCCCAGGCTGGGGGTCCCATCGGAGCTGCAGCTGCCGGCCTACACCACAGCCACAGCCACGCCAGATCCTGAACTCACGGAGCAGGGCCAGAGATCAAACTCACACCCTCATGGATGCTAGTCAGGTTCTTTAACTGCTGAGCCGCAGTGGGAGCACCCTCCAGCTTTTTATCTTTTCTCCTGAGAAGACTCACAAGAAACTGCTATCAGTTTGCCATGGCTGGGTCTGCCCTCGAGGGAGAAGCTGAGGACGCATTCACTTAAAGCATGTATACATATATGAGTTCCCATTATGGCTCGGCAGTTTAAGAGCCCAACATAGTGTCTGTGACTTTGCACATTTGATCTCTGGCCTCCCTCCGTGGGTTGGGGACCCGGCGTTGCCACAAACGGCACCGGGGCTCACAGAGGCAGCTCAGATCCATTGCGGCAGTGGCACAGCCTGGCAGCTGCAGCTCCAGTTCAACACCTAGCCCACAGGTGTGGCTGAACATAGGAAAAAGAAATAGAAAGAAATATATATATTCTTCCTGTATATACAGTTTGAATCTTCTAGTCATAGGCAGGTGTGTCTTTTGTAGGCCCATGGCGCTGTCTCTAAGCGTAGGAATTAAGACCCAGTTTCAATCTGTAGCTTTGTGCGGCATTTACAATACTAATAAACACTACACTGAATTTCTCCAAGTTTTACAAATCCTATCAGAGCTGTAGACTTCCATACAGCTAAGCCATGTGGAAAGAGCCCAGCCATTCCAAATATTAGGTTAAGTTATGGAAAATTGCTCGTTTAACTATTTTGATCATGAAAATGATAATTTCAAATGGTTTAACCGAATAAGTTGTAGAAAAATATATCACAAAATTCAAGATATATAAACCAAGCTTGCAAACAGCAAAGAAAAACAAACCAGGGGCCACAAACCAAAACGAAAAACTGTGGCCGTGGCTCCAGGCAAGGTGAGACAGGGTGAGGGGTGGGGCCGAGGATGTCTGGGCAGCGACTGGGCAGGGACAGAGGGGACAGGGGAGCCTGGGCGGTAGAAAGAGTTCTGAGGGCAGGATGGCGGGGCCGGGTCAGGAAAACGGCCGTCCAACATGGGTCACCCTTGGGGCCTGGACCTGCTGGAGCCGACTGAACCAAGGTGGGGAGAAAAGGACTGGGCTGGGGCTCCTGCCCGGCAGGCCCCTGAAGTCGGGGCGAGGTCAGAGCTCGGCAGAAAAGCCAAGGAAGGGCCGTGGGGCCGGGGGAAGCCAGGAGCCAGGTGGAGGCGGGTGACGTGTGCTTGAGAAGGGTTCTTGAAATCCAGAAAAAGGAATAGTCACTGGAACAATATTTGCAGAATACTGGCTTAGACTTTTCCAGAATTGTAGACAGACAGAAATACTTAGTGGGGAGCTGGTGTGATCCCTAATAGGAAAAAGAAAACCAAATCTGCAGGAACCAGAGGCAATGAATCAATGAATCCATCAATCCATCAATGAGCAAGAAGACAGGTTGCCTGAAAAGAAGCCACGGTGGGGGGGTGGGGGAAAGGGAGGCTGCTGCGGAGCTGGGTGGGAGCCCTGAAGGAGTCGGCGCGGACCCTGGGAATCCGAACAAGGCCGCACCGCCTCACCCCTGGCCTCCTCTGCCCACGCCCTCCTCCCCGCAGGGGCCACGGGGCCTCCGCTGCTGCCGCCAAGCCGGGCCCGGAGACCCCGCCCGGCTGCTCGGAGGCCCCGCCCATTGGAGGCGCTGCCCGGTTGCCGTGGCAACAGCCGGCAGCCGCGTTCCGCCTCGGAGGGCCGCAGGGAACGTTGTCGCCACAGCAACGGCGGGGCGTGTCCCGTCTGGACCCGGGAGCCTGGGGACGCGCCTCCGCTCTGACAGTGGTGCTGCTGCCCCGCGAGGTACAGAACCGGACCCTGACGTGAGGCCAGGCCGCCTGGGGCGCCCCGTAGGCTCCAGCTGCATCGAAGCGGGGTTCCGCATTCAGCACTGGAAGGCCCTTAGCTGCATTTTACAGACGGGGCAACTGAGGCCAGGATGGGAAAAATGCAGGGAAGGACTTGCTCCAAGCCAGCACGTTGGTGTCCAGGCCGCCAGCCAGGGCACTTTGCTTCCCGCCTTGCTCATCTGGCTCTAGCAGGTCCAGGCCCCAAGGGTGGCCTGTGTGGTGCAGTTTCCCTGACCTGGACCAGGCTTTCTGGGTGCAGCTCTGGGCAGGAGAACGCGGCGCAGACTTCCCAGGCTGGTAGGCAGCGCATAGGCAAGCAGCCAGGAAGCTCAGCAACAGTGTAGACAGGACTCCGGCTAACCCAGGGCTGCCGAGGTTGGGTGGAGGCCCGAGAGCAGCCACTGGCCTGGGTGCAGGGGATGGAGGCCCAGCAGAGCCCGTGTCATTGGCGCAGCATATGCAGTGGGGCTGGGGCCCAGGGACTGGCCAGAGGCTCGGGTCCTAGGCCTGGGACTCTCAACCGGGCCGCCCTCAGGTGAGCACATGTTGAACCCAGAGGGGCAGCCGGGCAGACAGCCTCAAGCCCACCTACAGACACCTGCTCTGGGCTCCCACCCATAAGCTGGGCCATCCCATTGATTGCATCATGATCCAGAATTTGCAATGTGCCTGCTTTTCAATAACTGAGCTCCTTACACACACACCCTCTTGCACAGGAAGGCACAATTGCCAACCCCCGTTTGCCGAGGAAGAAACCAAAGCTGAGAGACTTGAAAAGGCCTCCGAGGGCCCTGGGTCCTTGCAGTCAGCCTAAGCCAGACCTCTGCTCGAAAACCCTTTTCGTGACTCTATAGCTTCTTGGGCCAGAGCCGCAGGGAGCGAGGCTGCCCTTGGAGATGGTAGGAAGCAGCTTCCCAGGGGACAGGGCCACCCCAAGCTTTAATGGATGAAGGCTCTGACTAGCTGGACCCCCGAACTCCTCCTCTGGAAAGTCGGCAGGGCTGGGTTGGGGCCCAGGAGTCCAAATTTGTGGGAATGGTTTCAGGGAGATGGCAGTGAGTGATGGCTTGAAGCGAGATCTTAATTCTCTGCTCAGGAATTGAACCTGAGCCGTCTGCATGAAAACCAGGAACCCTATCCACTAGACTGGCCGAGGCCGAAAGCAGAATTGCCCTGATTCTTGTTCCCGTTGAAAGCAAGAATGTTTCCAGGAGGCAAGGGGTGTAAAGTTTATTGTTAGCGTCACAGGACAACATGGGGAGAGACAGAAACACAGAGCCTTGGGCTGTGTGTCTAGGGCGGAAGCAAAGCCGTCATCGCTCCCAAAGGAGGAGTGAGGGTGCGGGCGTCCCCCTGGACGAGGAGCGAGCCACTTCTTCCCGGCCTTTGCCGTCGGCCCATTGCCTTGTTTTATCTTTCACACCCGACCGGACCCGGGGTCCTCCCCGACCTGCGTGCACATCTTTCGACCAAGACGGAGGCCGGAGCAGAGCATGGCAGGAGGTTATCCAGGCTCCTCGTGGCCGGGCGCCCCCTCCCCTTCTGACCCAGAGGGGCTCTCTGCGCATGTGCAGTTGGGTCTCCCTGACCTGAGGATGGGGAGGACGTGACCTCTTTGTTCTGCCCCGGCAGGGCTCAGCCCCTCTCCTGATCCTGTCATCACCTTTGTTTTTTGTTTTGTCTTTTTAGGGCCTCACCCTTGGCATATGGAGGTTCCCAGGCTGGGGTCAAATTGGAGCTGCAGCTGCCAGCTTACACCACAACCACAGCAACATAGGACCCGAGCCACATCTGCGACCTACACCACAGCTCACAGCAACACTGGATCCTTAACCCACTGAGCGAGGCCAGGGATCGAACCTGCAACCTCATGGTTCCTAGTCGGATTCATTTCTGCTGCGCCACAGCGGGAACTCCCTGTCATCACCGTTGTTCAATGAGTTCCCAGAAGAGAAGTGCCAGCTATTTGCCCTGTGCCTGCTGTTACTTCTGTCTTGTCGTGTAGACAGGTGGCTGGTTGTCTTGGAGCCCACCTATCTCCTGCCTCAGGAAGCATCCACAAGCTGCTAGTTGCAAATGTCTCTCTCGGACCCTCCACCTCTGCCTCAGGGCCACACCCTGCCCCTCAGCAAATCCCAGTCTCTCTCCCTGGCAGAATCAGCCGGCAGGCAGGACCAGGGTTACCAGATTTTGTGAAGACGTGAAGCAACCCACAGGAGAGGGGCCTCGCAGGCTCCCAGATTCGGAAGCCGGAGCAGAGCTGAGACACCCACGCACAGCAGTGGGGGGACTGGCGAGGCCACAGGCGAAGGGGCCCCAGGCTTCGGGCTCGAGGCTGGGAGGGATCAGCTCTGTGCACGGACAGCTCTGCTGGGCTCTGCTCCTGGTGTGTCTGACGGCCACTCGCTGACTCAGTGTCTGGCCGGCAGCGGCTGGCAGCCGGGCGGCTGGGCTGGGCAGACCCGGACCAGAGGACGTGCTGGCCCTTTAAGGGTCCATCCAAGTCCCCAACCCGGCCCCTCCTGCCCTCCACTGCCTTCCCTCCTCTGAGCTCCCGCAGAGACCCACAAGCTCTGGGCTGTGCCTGGGCTTGTAGGTGAGGGGCGAGGCAGGGCCTCCCTCTCTGGATCGCATGTGTTGTCTGTGAGGCAGGGCTGGCAGCCAGGACCCCAACCCCCCACCCCCACCCCCGCCCCAGGACAGGAGGGTGACTAGCACGCTGGACTGCTGATGCCACAAGGGCTCGTGGGCACAGCAGGACACGGTCCTGCCCAGGACTGCTTTGTGGTACACAAGACAGACGCATCCTCGGGAACTTTCTGCCTAGTGGGACGTGTTGCCACGGCAGTGCCCGGGGTGTCCAGGGCAGGAGCCCCTCCAGACGCGATCCCCACTTCCACCTGCTCTGTCCCTGGCAGGAGGAGCGCGTGGGGTGGGGGCAGTGTCCCCTCTTCGGTTCTCCCAGGCGGTTCCTGCACAACCTCCTCCGGGTTCTGCTGCGGCCTCCTCTCCGCGTCTCCAGGACGGACCCCTGGGCTCACACCCCCCTCAGGGGGTCCTCAGCACCGCCTGCCCTAGTAAGTAGCCCTTGGGGAGCTCTCTGCAGCTCCCCCACGAGCTTCCTGCTGGAACCCTCACCAACACAGGCTGCCACTCTTCAAAAGCCCAGGGACGTCGCTGTAATTTTAATGAGACCCGGAGCCCTCCAGAATCTCCGTACATCAAGGAAGAAACTGTGCAGCTCGCCTTTCCCTGAGCCCAGGGAATAAAACAGGAAGCGAGCAAGAAAAGTGAGACTTGGGAGGACAAAGTGAAAGGCGTTGGACGTTGAAAAACTTTTCTGTGTTTGGTTAAGTGAGGAGATAAAACTGGAATCGCACTCCAGTTAGAACCGAATGAGAATGTGAATTCATTTCATCAGAACCAATGGGATGCAGCCAGTCTGCTAAAAAAAAGCAAATTTATGCCTTAAATGCTCTCATAAGAATTCCCGAAAGAGTGGCAATGACTGATCTTACTGCCAACTTCAGAATTCAGATGAGTAACGACCAAAAAACGTCACAGAAAGCACAGGAGAGAGGTTAAGATAAAGCCCTGAAGTTGTGAAATAGAAAATAAACAAAAATTAGGGGGAAAAGGATTGACTCTTTGAAAACAAGGAGACTAGCACCACAGAAAAAAGAGTTACCATTAAACGTTTATGTAAAAAGTGAAACTCTAACTAAAACCGGCAGCTTTCTGGGAAAATGTTAAGCGCCCAGATTTCCCCAAGCTTCCGCGGCCTGAATGTTTACAGCCCCCAAACTCAGGGGTTGAAATCCTGACGCCCAAGGTCGTAGGAGGAGGGGCTTCCCGCAAGCGATTAGATGAGGAGGTGGCGCCCTCGTGAGTGGGGTTAGTGCCCCTGGGAAAGAGCCCTGTCCCCCCTTCCGGGACGCGAGGACACGAATCGGAGGCACTTTTGGGGCTGTTGGCAGGAAGATTCTGCCGAAGGCGGGTCCGCGGGCATCCGCTCCAGCGCAGAGCGGACGAAGGCGCAGGGAGAAACCCCGAGCGCTCCAACCGCACGGGGAGACGCGGGCAGGGCGCCCGGCCCCGCGGGACCCCAACCTCGGCGTTTCCGTGTTCGAGGCGGGGGAGGGGCGGTCAGGAGTTTGGGATCAACTCCTGATGGTCCCCCGCAAGCCCTTGAGGACACTCAGATCAGAAGCACCTCACACCCTCCTCGCCCACCGTCGGCTGGCAGACCCCCGGGGGTCCGATTTGGGCGCGTCCCCTCTGGTCTGGTGCCGGGGACCACGCGTGTCATCGCACCTTCCCAAGCGCAGTCCCTGGAGGGGGCCGGGGATTCACACGCGGGCCCGCAGCCTGGCGGCTCTGCGACAGACGGGAAGGCGCAGTGCTGTCCACGCATCCCTGTCGTCACCGCGATTCAGGGTCCAGCATCTTCCCAAGTGTGTGCGGTGCTGCCGGGTGATTGGGGTTTCCTCCCCGCGAGCCCTTCTGGCCATTGCCTCGGTTCAGGTTTACTGCTGGAAGTTTTTCTCATTGATTTGCAAATGGCAAATAAGTAAATAAATGTTCAAAATCAGAAAAAACTGGGCGCCATGCCTATGTTTTCCTCTGCCCGTGGTCAGTAAAGGCTGAACGTTGTTGTTGGAGGCTATTGGAGACAGATTTTAGTGCCTCTTGAAAAGGAGACCTACTGAGTCATAGAAAATATATATGTGTATTTAGCTTTCCCAGAAACTGCAGTAAGACTTTCCACTCCCATCAGCAGTGTAAAGGGTTCCGCTAGGATCACATCCTTGCCAATGTTTGGTATTGTCAACCTTTTTTTATTTCAGCCATCCTGCTTTTCTTAATAGTTCCTTGATGACAGAATTCCTTCGTGGCTCAGAGGTAACGAACCCGACTGGTATCTATGAGGCCGGGGCTTTAATCCCTGGCCTCCCTCCGTGGGTTAAGGATCCGGCGTTGCCGTGAGCTGTGGTGTAGGTTGCAGACGCGGCTGGGATCTGGCCTGGCTGTGGCTGGGGTGTAGGCTGGCGGCTGCAGCTCTAGCTCCAGCTCTGATTCAGCCCCTAGCCTGGAACTTCCGTATGCCTCGGGAGCCGCCCTCAAAAAGGACAAAAACATAAATAAAATTTAAAAAAACAGAATCTGAAGCAAAAGGAGGAAAAGGTTAACATTTCTTTAACTAGAAGAGGTCCATGGGTTTTGAAAACTTTCCAAATATTTAAAAACATAAACATATATTGGAAAGTATATTCCAATCACAGCAGCAACCAAAGCTTAAAAGTGCCAAGGCACACATTTAGCATAAATGGACAAGGTTTTATTTAAAAAACGATAAATGTTTATTGAAGACATAAAATTTATATGAATAATTGAGAGAGAGAATACTTTCCTAGAAGGGAAAACTAAATATTATAAATTTAGTGCAATTTCTTTCTCTCTTTCTTTCTTTCCCTCTCTCTCTCTCTCTCCTCTCTTTCTTTTTGCTTTTTGGGGCCTTACCCATAGCGCAGGGAAGCTCCCAAGCTAGGGGTGGAATTGGAGCTGCCAGCCTACACCACAGCCAGAGCAACACAGGATCTGACCCGTGTCTGTGACCTACGCCTTAACCACAGCAACGCCCAGTCCCCGACCCACTGAGGGAGGCCAGGCATCAAAGCCGCATCCTCATGGGTACCGGTCAGATTCGTTTCCGCGGCGCCTCGCCGAGCGCTCCCTAACGCGGTTTCTGTAAACGTCGGAAGAGAGCACTTTAGGAAGCTAAGCTCATTCTCAGGTTAATTAGGCAACGCCAGCAAGAGCAGGAAACCTGAGACCAGTGAAAGAAAGACGTCTGAGAGGATTTCATCTGTCTTGGGGGCCACGCCGAAACTTGTCACAACGGCACTGATTCGACACCGGCGAAAGAACCGACGCAAGGATCAATGAAACAAACATACAAATGACCTTAGCTTGAGATGAAGGTGGCATTTCAGACCAGTAGGGAAGTCAGCCTATTTTCTGAACTGTGTGTCAGGAGGAGAGAAACAGTAAGACGTCTTACTTTATATACAGAGAAAATTCCAGATGGATTCAAATTCCCAACTAATAATTAAAACTTCTGGCTGTTTTAGGAATTCCCTGTGGTGACTCCGTGGTAACAAACCCAACTAGTATCCATGAGGTTTGATCCCCGGCCTCGCTCAGTGGGTTAAGGATCTGGCGTTTCTGGGAGCGGTGGTGTAGGTCCCAGACACGGCTCGGATCCGGCATCGCTGTGGCTGTGGCATGGGGTCCAGTTCGAGCCCTAGCCTGGGAACCTCCATATGCCGCGGGTGTGGCCCTAAAAAGACAAAAAGAGAAAAAAAAAACCTTCTGGCTATTTTGTCCCCTCAAAAATTACAAATCCTCTTTTTCATTTCCTTAGGCTAGGCAGGATCTTTCCAGAGCCGAAGGAAACCAGAAGCCATAAGGGACAAGCCTGACAGGCTTGGTGGCCACATCAAAATGGAGAACTTGAATGTGACAAAATCGACCAGAGACAGAGTTATGTGAAAAAAATAAAAGCCAACTAAGAGGAAATGTTTCTGAGATGCGGAAAAGACCGCGTCTGAGTGTTCATAACACTGAGACGCCGGTAAGTGGCAGATCCGTGCATCTCTGGGTTTGAGTGTTTATGCAAAAAAGAACATATGAAAAACGCTGAGAAAGAAGCAACCACATTTTAAAGACTGCAAAGCCGTGCGGGCTGTAGAACAGCGCCCTGAGGACACAGACATTGAGTGGCCGCTCCCTGGATGACTCCGCCCCGCCCCACCTGCCCAGGGGTCAGGGAAGGGGTGCAGGGGAGGGTCCTGGCTGACGGGCATAGAGGAGCCGGGGGTCCAGGCCCTTTCAGCTCCCACCTCGCGGTGACGTTCTCGATGTGTGTGCTTGCATCCGTCCCGGGAGACTTCTCTTTAACCGCGTGAGTGAGGTTCCTGTGGCTGCGTAACAACCCGCCAGCCACATGGTGGCTGAAACCAACCCAGATTCACGCCCCCGTGTTTCTGCAGCCCACAAGCCCAACATCAGTCTCGCTTTGCCAAAACCAAGGCGTTGGTGTCCGCAGCGTCCCTCCCGAGGCTCCGGGGGAGAGTGTGACCTCGCCTCTCCCGGCTTCTGCACCCTTGTTCCTCAGCCCGTGCTCCCCGCTTCCCTCTTCAAAGCCAGCATCGCATCGTCTTCCAGTGCCTGCTTCTGCTGTCCCATCGGCCTCTGCCTTCTCTGCGTGTCTAGATTCCTCTGCCCCTCTCTTATAAGGACCCTTGTGGTGGCATGCAGGGGCCATGTGGGTCATCCGGAATAATGCCCCCAGCTCAGGATCCTGAGCTTAAACACACCTGCAGAATCTTTACTGTGCAAGAAGACATTCTCAGGTGCCGGGGCTGAGATCCGGAGAGCCTTGGCGTCTGTCTGCTGCTTCTTCTTCTTTTTCTTAGTGCTTTTTTAGGGCCACGCCCAGGGCATGTGGAGGTTCCCAGACTAGGGGTCCAATCGGAGCTGTAGCCGCTGGCCTACACCACAGCCCTAGCAACGCAGGATCCGAGCCACATCTGCCACCTACACCACAGTTCATCGCAACGCCAGATCCTGAACCCTCTGGGCGCAGCCAGGTCTCTCTGTCTTCTATGCCTGGACGTTAACAGGGACGAGCACGTGGCAGGATACTTTGGCTTGTTCCGAGCCATGTGCTGCCGGTCCTGCAGAGGCTGTAGGTCTAGACCCCACTTCCCAGACACCTGCTGCGTCGATGTAGGTTCTGCCAACCCCGTGACCTCACGGCGGTGTTGAGGGCAGAGGGCTGCCAAGGTTGGCGGCCTCCTGGGCGGGCAGCGCAGTGACATGGCTTTGGGTCATTTCTGGAAGCGTGAGAAGCTCTGCATCTTCAGTCTTCCCTTTGGTCGAGAACGGTGACCAGCATCCTGCCATGAACCCCTTTCTGCTCAAACCAACCGAAGTGCGTCCTCCCTGAGCCCCGGCTGGTGTGGCCCACAGGATGGTCACAGCCAACACTAAAACCACCGACCTCCTCCGTGGCTGTGATTAGAACCCCTGGGGGACAGTGAGAAATGCCCCGGCCTGAGCTCAAGGACCAGCCCGACTCAGGATGGCCGAGGAGGCGTCGGGGCCCAGCCATTTTCAAGGCTCCTGGGCTTGGTCGATTGTCCCGAGCAGCGGGCTGAGAACACGGCCTCGGGCGGCTGCCTTTGCTGCAGCATCGGCCTTCCGCTCCCCTAAAAGTGACTGACACACTCTCCCAGCGTGTCACCCTCCGAGGATCAGCGGCCACAGCCGTCCCTGCTGGACCCCGTAACCTACCCCTCCAGCCTTCGGTTACTGGCCGAGAACAGTCCGCCCCTCTCCACGCAGGCTCACAGCGCCCCTGCCCCTGACCAGGCAGGCCTGCCCCCCCGCCCCGGGTTGGGCCCCCAAACACAGAATCTTGGTGCCCAGAGGTCACTTGTCTCCGTGCTTGGGTGCCAGTGCCTCCCTTCTGCGTGTTTCTCTCCGTGTGATGGGGTGCGGGTGGGTTTCCTCCCAGGGGATGTGGGTCCCTGGGCCACCCCAGAGCCGCCACGGGGGTCTTCTGCGCTGCTTCACCCCAAGGAAAGGCAGCCCGTGGAGGGTTTGGTCCAGGCGTGGAGGTCAGGGGATGACATGGCAAAAACAAAATTGGCAGCCAAAGTGGCTGAAATGAAACCTTTTCTTAGATCCTGGCAGGAGAGAGGCTGCCCTTGGCGGAAGGAGTTTGGGGATCAATTCCTTTCTCATCAGCTGTTCAGGAGCAGAGGTGGGGGGGGGCCCGGCCTGCATCCCAACGACAGGGCCGTCTGTCCTGCTCTTCCAGGCATGAGGGCCTCAGGGGTCCCTCGAACCGGCCACACTGAGCCTTGCTTTCCTGGGGGAGTCAGGTCTCCTCGCCAGGCGGCTGTGGGCTTCAAGTCAGGAGCCTGACCGCCCCCACCAGAGGCACAGTCTCTGGGGGACACGGGCGGAGTGGAGGGGGCCCGGTGCGGGGCTCCCGGCATCAGCGGAGCAGAGGGGTCCAGAGGCCAGGCCAGGTCAGCGCAGGACCACGGCCCTGTGACCCCGCATTCTGGGGCAGCGGCGAGAAGAGTGAGGGCCCGGCCGTGTCCTGAAAGCGGCGGAGGTTCTCAGAGCCCCCTGCATGTCCTGCCTGCCCGGGAGCCTCCCCGGGGGCCAGGGCCGGCCGAGCCAGAAGGGGCTGGTGAGCCTGCCCACCTCCCAGGGGGATCCGGGCTGGGGCCCTGCTGGCAAGCACCCCTTAGAACCACCCGCTTCCTCCCCTGTCCCCGGGGCTGAGCACAGGGAGCCCCACCCCACAACGGATGCCGCCGGGCACCTGCACACCGGCCAGTGCGAGTGGACCCAGGGCCAGGCCCTCCTCCGGGGCCAGCTTGGCCGGCCTCCCTGCCCTAGCAGAGTGTCCTCGGGTAGGTCACGGCCTTGCTCCCTGCCTCAGCGTCCACGTCCATCAACAGGGAATTTGAAAAGCCTGCTTTCCTTGAGGGGGTGCCAGGCTTGGCCAAGCGAGATTCTGTGAGGTGAGGCTGGGCAAACCGAGAGCCGCCCACCTCACCCCGGCTTCCAGAGCATCGGGAAGGACGGATCCTGGACCCCTAGCCCCTGAGCTCTCCCCAGGGAAGTGGGAACCAGCATGCTCTTGGGGTCCCCCAGCTCCCCAACATCTCCCCCACCTCATCTTGGCAGCACTGAGGGGCAGGTGCATGGGGAGAGGTCGGACGGGGGCCTGCAACCTCTGTCGCCCCTTCCCCAACACCCCGGTCCGGTCCGGGGCAGGGGCAGCTCAGAAGAAATGTGTGGACATTCCAGAGCCCCCACCAGGGCAGGGCAGGGGCGGGGCGCCCGGGCTGGGGGCCGGACCCCAGGCTTCCAGCACGACTGGGTGAAGGCCTGTCTGAGCTGGGGCTGTGGCAAAGGGGCTGAGGCAGGCCCTGTCCTGAGAAGGGGACCTCCCCTGCCCTGGATAACCCCTCTCAGGGCAGTCCCACCCGCCCACAAGCAAGTCAGGTGCGGCCTTGGGCCCCATGCTCCACGGGGTCAAACCTCAAACCCTGAAGGAAGGTTCCCCTCCTGCTCTGCTGCCCTCGTCCCTCCCCCTGCCCAGAGGCTCCTGGACTGGAAGTCTGTGCCCTGGGGCTGGCGGGTGAGAGGGAGTCAGGGAGAGGAGCTGGTGGGTGGTCAGGGACCACGGGCAGCCGGCCAAGGCCTTCAGATCCAGAGCTTCAGACCCACGACCCGGGGGCTTCTAATAAACACAGGGTCACAGCCCCCACCCTGACCTCCTGAGCCAGGATCTGCTCTCAGACAAGCTTCCCAGAGGCCACTTTCTGCCGAGGCCTGAGAGACGCCCCCCCCATTAAAAGAGACTGGTGCACACAGCAGCACGCAACGCGGGCCCCAGGCTGAATCCCACCTCCAACAAACCACCCTGCAAAAGTTATTTTTCGGTCGATTGGGAAAATTCGTCTCCAGACAGACCATGAGATGATGCTAAGGAATCTGCTTTAGTTTCGGTAGCGCCTGCCAGAAATGCAGATTCCCGGGCTCCCCGCCCCTCCCCAGTCCTGCTGAGCCATAAAGGCTGGGGATTCTGACCCTCGCTCTCACTTGGGCCCCTCTGCCCTCCAGACGGGAGCTCACAGGAGGGGCACCTCCTCTCCCGGCTCCCTCGAAGCACCTGCTTGCTGTGAGGTGTCACGGCCACAGAGGGCGGCCAGGATGCCCCGGGGCTGCCAGTTAAGCTCTCTCCCCAGTCTGACTCAGAGAGCCTGCCTGCCTGCTCCCACCTCGGCCGTGCTTCCTGCTGCCGCCTGGGCGTGCGGAGGCCACAGACGGTGGCGACGACGGCCCCTCCCCAGGCGGTGGGCTTTCTCACCCTCTCACAACCATTTACCCTCCGACAGCTGACACAGAGAAGACGCAGTAGGTGATGGTATAGAAGCAAAAAGGTGAATTACCGAAGCCACGTCCGAACCTCTCCCAGGATGGGAAAGACATGGGGCTGAAGTTTGCTGAAACCAAAGGACGGACCGTGGGCCCAACACAGGGTCGTCTGTGCTGCGGGAAACCTCAACCCGCCGAGTTTTTAAAAGGCGGCTGTGGGAGCTCCCGCTGTGCTGCCGCGGGCTCTGCGGCGCCTCTGCCGCGCGGGGCGCAGGTTGGCTTCCCGGCCCTGCAAGGTGGGTTTCGCATCCACTGTTGCTGCAGCGGTGGTGTAGGCTGCGATGGCAGCTCCGATTTGATCCCTGACCTGGGAACTCCACATGCTGCGGGGCGGCCCAAGAAGGAAAACAATGTAATAATTAGTCAACTGTGCGTCTTCGTCAGGGCCCCCAAGAGCACCCCCAGGCTTGATTCCCTCGGCGGACCCCCGGACTCCGCAGAGGACGCGCTCACACCCGGACTCAGGACAGAGAACGGATCCAAAGCGGTATCAGGAGAAGGAAGAGGCGCGTGGGGACCAGGCGGGGACCAGGCCCCTCCGGCCCAGGGCAGGCTTAGCTCCCCGCCACCCGCCGTGACGCCTTGGGAGACGCTGTCCCACTCGGAAGGCCCATTAGAGACGCAGCGCCCAGGGCTTGTACTGGGGACGGGTGGTGGGCCCCTGTGCCTGGTGAAGGTTCCAGGCTCCCAGGAGGAAGTGGCGCCTGGCACGAGCCTCACTGGGCACAGACGCTTAGGGGCAGCGAGGCCCCCTCGTCCACGAGGCTGCTGGGGACACTCCCGGGGGCTTGCTGCCCAGGACCAGTCTTACAAGTGGGCCTCTCCTGGGGGCAGGTGGTCCTGCCTGTTAACCCTTTTCTTCACAGTAGGTACAAAATAGCTCCCAGAAATCAATGAAAAGACATCACTCTAGAAACACTGTGCTTTTCTTTTTTTTTTTTTTTTCCTCTTTTGGTCTTTTTAGGGTCGCACTTGCAGCATATGGAGGTTCCCAGGCTAGGGGTCGAATCAGAGCTGAAGCTGCCAGCCTGCACCACAGCCACAGCAACATGGGATCTGAGCTGTGTCTGCAAACCACACCACAGCTCACAGCCATGCTAGATCCTTAACCTGCTGAGCGAGGCCAGGGATCGAATCCTCGTCCTCATGGATACTAGTCGGATTTGTTACCACTGAGCCACAGCGGGAACTCCGGGAAATACTCGATTTAAGCTGCAGCTAATAAAACAGACCTGTTCCCCAGACATGTTGTTACATGACAGTATCAACTTTCCGCCCCTCAAAAGTCAGTCAAATGGCTTAAGAAATCTTTTTTTTTTTTTTTGCCCTTTCTAGGGCCACTCCCACGGCATATGGAGGTTCCCAGGCTGGGGGTCGAATCGGAGCTGCAGCCGCCAGCCTATGCCAGAGCCACAGCAACGCGGGATCAGAGCTGTGTCTGTGACCTACACCACAGCTCACGGCGATGCTGGATCCTTAACCCACTGAGCAAGACCAGGGATTGAACCTGCAGCCTCATGGTTCCTAGTCAGATTCGTTAACCACTAGCCACAATAGGAACTCCCGAGAAATCATGTATTTTCCTGGAAGCAATCTAAATGCCCATCCACAGAGGACTGGATAAAGAAGATGTGGTGCATGTATACAGTGGAATAAGACTCCGCCGTAAAAAAAGAACAAAATAATAATTCTGTAGCCGCGTGGGTGGACCTGGAGATTAGCATAAGTGAAGTAAGTCAGACAGAGAAAGGTCGCTAATAAGTGGAATCTAATAAAAATGATACAAAGACCTTCCTCTCAAAACAGAAACAGACTCAAAGATTTCAAAACCAAACTCACGGTTGCCAGAGAAGAGGTGCGGGGGCGCGATGGATGAGGAGGCTGCGACTGGCACATGCAGACCCCTCTACGCAAAATCGCCCGGTGACAAGGGCCTTCTGTCCAGCTCGGGGGAATCTACTCGATTCTCCGTGATGGGCTATGTGGGGAAAGAAACCGCAAAAGAACCGTCAACGTGGCCGATGCACCTTCCCGGACCCCGAACTAACGCAACACTGTATGTCTCCTAGACGCCAGCGAAGTGCATTTGAAAGAAAAGAAATCATTATTTTCACGTTTATTAAGAAAAGCTTGGAACAGCAGGGTCTGACAAACTCCCAGCTGTCTCAGGAGTGAACGAGCATCGGGTCAAATGCGTTCTGTCGTCATCAGGGACCACGGGTGCTCTGGCCTTAACTCCACTCAAATACCAGCACATGCCGAGTGATTTCGGTGACAGAGACGAAAAGCTGGCCGTGTGAATACAAGAAAGCATAAACAGGCTCGTGTAATAGAGGGTTTCCAGGCATTTAACATGCTGTGAATTTATTTTGGTCTTTTAAAAATTATTTCCAGGAGTTCCTGCCGTGGCTCAGCGGTAATAATCTTACTAGTACCCGTGAGGATGCCGGTTTGATCCCTGGCCTCGCTCAGTGGGTTAAGGATCCAGCATTGCCGTGAGCAGTGGTGCAGTTCGCAGACGCGGCTCAGATCTGGCGTGGCTGTGGCTGTGGTGTAGACAGGCAGCTCCGATTCGACCCCTAGCCTGGGAACCTCCGTATGCCTCAGGTGCAGCCCTAAAAAAAAAAAAAAAGGCATAACTAACTAAGTAGAAATCATTTCCAGTGAGCACATAACACTTTTATGTTTTAACATTCCGTTTAAAAAGCGAATCCGGGCAGGCACTGAATTTGAACAGCCAAGGCCCCCGGTGTGCCACAGCCTCCGGCTCAGACGACTCACACGACGTCTGCGAAGCGTCCCCTCACACAGCAGCCTTTCCACCCCCTGAGAAGCAGGGGAGGGAGAGCGCCCGGGCCGCCCCCAGACCCCGAGAGGGGAGTTACATGCGGGAAGCAGGTTCTCCGACGGCTCCCACCCCCGCCCCGGAGACAACTGAGTTTAGGGCAGTGGACGTTTAGGAAGCGCTGACGTGGGAGCCGTGGGGACGTGAGCCCCAGGGCACGTGGCCGAGCCCTGCCCTCTTGCCCGAAGAGCTGGGCTGTGTCCGGAGCTGGGGCGGGGCTGGCAGCCTGAGGCGCCGAGAGGCCCCGGGGGCCGCATTCCCATCACCCGAGTTGCTACAAAGCCAAACAACTTCCCCGTGTGTGGTTGCTGAGCGGAACCGGAGTTTCAACCACCGTGGGGGCGTGAGACTGGGGACAAGAGCGAGGGTGTGAAAGAGACACCCAGGAGCCCTCAGAGGCTGTGCCCAGGCCACGGGGCCAAGGGCACTGGGGGTGGGGCCAAGGACCTGTGGGTGGGGCCAAGGGCGCTGGGGGTGGGCACCCCGATGGGGAGCTCAGCAGCCAATGCCAGCAGCAGTGCCCGCGCGCTCGGCCCTGGGCATCTAACAGCTGTTGACAGCAAAGCCCAAAGTAAACCCCAAGAGCTGACTCCCCGATGTGTTAGCTTCCTAGGGGCAGAGACAGAGCCCCACAAACTGGGTGGTGGGCACTGCCAGTTCTGGGGGCCAAAATTGAGGTGTGGGCAGGGCCGCGCTCCTCGGCAACCTCCGGAGGAGGGTGGTTCCTGCCTCTCCAGCTTCTGCTGGTGGCCGGCCATCCTGGGCCCCCCCCCGGGTTGTGGTCACATCTCTCCAGCCTGCCTCTGTCGTCACGCAGCCCCTCCAGAGTGTCCCTCTGGATCTGCGCCCCCCGCCCCCATAACGACACCTGTCACTGGGTGGGGCCGCCGTGCCACAGCGTGACCTCCTCTTATGTTGCACATCTGTGGTGACCCACTAGGAGGTGACTTTCACGGGTCACCAGGAGTGAGGACTGGAACACAAACTTGCAGGGGGCACCACCCAACCCACAGCCCCTGAAGGCACTGGTTCCCGGGCCCCACAGAGGAATCTGCCAGCAGGGCTGCGGTGAGGGCACAGGGCAGCAGCCCCAGCCCTGCAGGGCCGCCGGCATGTCTGTCCTGCTGCTCCGTAAGGACAGCCCGCCTTCTGCCTCGGCTTCCTTGGTCACCTCAGAGGAGAGCACGCCAGCTGTCCTGGTGTCGGGTGGGGGGGGGGTCCTCAAGTTTGCGAGGGCCTTGAAGAGTCCCTGAGACTCTGCCTCCTGAGGCCCGGCCACCCTCGGAGGCCCCCATGCGTCGGCCTCATCAGCCTGGGCAGGACGCCTCCCGGAGCTTGGGAGGGTGACAGGGAACGGGCAGTGCTTTGGCGGATCTGGGGTCCCGGACACCCCTTTGCCTCCCAGGCCTCAGGGAGCAGAGTGCCCTCGGCCTGTGTGCAGCCCTGGAGGCACAGAGCCGGGGACGGCAGGTGGCCTGGTACCGGCGCTCAGACAAGCTAAGGAGGCGCAGGTCCCGGCCAGAGGGCGGCGGCTGGAAAGACGGCTGGTCCTGCCCGTCCAGCCGTGGGCCCTGGGCGAGCCCCCCACACAGGGCTGGTTCACAGCCTCAGGAGGGCCAGCTAGACAGCTGCATGGTCCCTGTCATCCACCGAGGTCTGCAGACAGGACACCGAGTGGCCGCTTTCTGGGTGGGGGTGGAGAGGCTGGGGTGCCCTGGGCGATTGCAGACCGAGACCCTGCTGGGTTAGAAGTCATGCCAGTGGGAGATACCCCCAAACATGAAATTATGAAAGCTGCTTCAAGTATCTCCACGTCTTGGTAAACTCGGCCAGTGGGCACCCAGCTGCCCCGCAGGGCACAGGCCGGAGGGCGCTTCCACACGGCCTGGCCAGAGCTCCCACTTCTCGGGCAGGCATGAGGCTCCTGAGTGGGGAGCACAGCCTCCTCTCTGGTTTGTCACAACTGTCACATTAGGAATGACACAGCGCCCCGGGGACCCAATGGGAGAGGGCGGAGCCCCCACGAGGCCCTGAGGATCTCGACCCACAGAGCGGGCGGCTTGGGAGCCCCCGGAAGCTGCGCTTTTCCTGGAGCGCACTCACCGTTGCCACCGATTTGTCTGTCTGCTGCCCGCTCAGCGCCTGCAGGTGGGGTGCCCGCGCAGGCCGTCGCTGTTGTGGGGACAAGGCACATGAGCCGTGCCTGCGGCCGTGGCCGGGGACCCACAGCAGAGCGGGGCCGCGCCCTGGGCTGGGTTCCCGGCCCTTTGCCGCAGCAGCAGCCTTCCCACTGAAGGCCCGGTGTCCTGCGCCCGGGGCGCCGTGACCACGAGGAAGCAGCATCAACGTGGCGGGGCTGGGGTGAGAGTAGGTGGGCCCGTGGCACCTCCCAGGGCACAACTACACAGACACCCAGGATGCGGCGTCCCAGCAGAGACCGCTCCAGGCGTTGGCCTGGCCAGGCACCTTGCGCCCGGACGCCCTGAAGCCAAGCACCCTGGGGGTCCTGCCACCTGGGGTGAGACTGCAGGTCTCAGGCCAGCTCCTCCCCACCCGGGACCTGGTGGGCTGCCCGAGAGAAAATGAGTGCTGGGCATCTGATAGTCTCCTCCCAATTGGGATGGCAGGACAAGCTGGCTCTAGCCGTCGGTTTGAAACAGAGCCTCCTGGAGACCCCGGCGGGCAGAAAGGATGAGAAGCCACGAGAGCCAGCAGACAAGGCCATTGCCTGGGCGCCAAGGGAGCAGATGGTGCCCACTTGCCCTCACAGCCCTGCTCTGGGGCGCAGTGGGGTGCAGACCCCCAGGCAAACAATCCTTCGTGCTTCTCACGTCAACTAAGGAAAACCGCAAGTTCAATGTGAAAAGCAGACTCAGCGTGTGGCACGCTGTGGCAGGCAGCAGTCAGTGGACTCCACCACCGACTGGAGCGCTAGGACAGCCCTGGTGCACGGGGGGCTGGACCGGGGCCCACCTGCAGGCAGGGCAGGCGCCCAGTGCTGGTCTGGACGCCCCCACCCAGGGCCCCGTGGCTGCTGACCTAGGGCCCTGCCAGGTGGCAGGGGGTGAGCTGGCTGGTCCTCACGGAGTTACCAGGTGCTGCTGCTGACCTTTGCGTCAAGGCTGCAATGGCCTGGCCCACCTGGCCAGGTGGCCCTTATCACCAGGGCTCTAAGGACAGAGGTGGGTTACCTGGCGTGCTGTCCGCTGTCGTCAGTGGCCGGCGGCTCTGCTCTCCGGCTGCGGGAACGCCCTCTGGATTGCAACAGCTCCCCCGTGGTGGTGTCCGCACAGGACCTCCCCCGTTTGGGAACAAAGCACACCTCCTGCTTTCCCTGGGCTGCACCCACCCACCCCCAGGCCAGGACAGGTCGGCCAGCCCCGGCCAGACTTCCCCCGCCCTCCTGTGCCGCGCTGGCCACCCACCAGTGCTGCGTGAAGCAGGATCCTGCCCAAGGCTGTACATGGGCAGGGTGACCCATGGGGCGTGTGGCGTGCGGGACAGGCATCCGAGAACTCCAGAGGGGACAGGTCCGCCAGGCTTGGCCCCTGCTCTGAGGGAGGGGCAGGAGGGCCAAGCAAAGGAGGCACAAGCCCTCCAGGCCGAGGGCACAGCTCCTGCAGAGGCACAGATGCCCTCGTCAGACTGGAGTGGGGGCACCTGTGGCCTGGGAGGTAGTGGGCAGTGAGCTGGGGTCCAGGAGGGCGGAGGGTGGGTGAGAGCACAACGGCTCAGCCACTGAGAAGGAGAAAGGGCGAGAGCTGAGCCGCCAGGGCTGCCCTTTGGGGCTGCTGCCCGGGTGGACAGAGCTACGGGTCTGCCATGGCAGGTCAGCCCCAGCCGCGTCTGGCTCCAGACGCCCAGAGGGCACAGATGGACGCCATGGGGGAGGACCTGAGGCCACCGCTCAGTCGGGGGTCTGCAAAGCCCTCTCCTGCCAGGCCTCCAGGCTGGGCAGCGCCCCTACCTTTGTGCCCAGGGCCTGCTGTTCCTTCGGCCTGCCAGGCCTGCGCAACCCTGCTGGCCCAGCTCTGTGGCCCTCTCCCTGGATCTTTTCCTGGCAGCCCCTGGGCTCCTCCCTCCTCCAGGCTCTCGGGCCCTCTGGGCATCTCTGCTCAGCGCCCAGGAGGCTGTGTAGACCCCAGTCCCTTGCCACCTGGCTCTGCCACCTGCCGGCTGCCAAGAAGGCTTCTGCTCCTCTTCTTGCTCTCTCTGCATCACTGGAGCAGCCAGACCGGGTGCTGGCCGGAGTGAGGGCCTGGCAAGGGAGCTGGGAGCGTGCCAAGCGGTGGCATGGCGTGCCTGCCTTGGGCCTGGGCCACGTCTCGCCCCTTCCTTGGGGCCACGCTGAGTTGCTTTCTGCCCATCACCGGAGCCATCCCCTCCGCCTCACTTCCACCCTCCTCTCAGCAGGCGCTCCGGTGCTCAGGCCGTGACGGTCCAGCCTGGCTAAAGCTCATGAGTCCCTGCGGCCCCGGGACACCAGCAACAAGGGAACGGGAGGGGCCCTGCTGGGCTGAGGAGCGAGTCTCCGTGGGAGAAGGTCACACGCAGGTCATGGGGACATGGCCGAAGGCTCTGAGGAGCCCAGACGCCCCCCTGGTTACTGCGGCCCGGGCTTCAGATCCCCAGACATGGAGCAGGACGCCCCAGCCAGCGCCCACCAGGTGCTTGAGACCTGCAAGAGGCGTGGGGCCACCCAAAGGGCACCCAGAGCTTCCCTCTCCTGGTCACTCCCGCGCAGCCTCCCCCCTGCCCCCGCCTCCCCAGGTCACCACGGTCCTGCGTTCATCCCACCCGCCTCGTGACTTCCCAGCCAGCCCCCCTCGATTCTGGGGGTGCAGGCCCTCGGGAGGGGGGCAGGGGGCAGAGGAAACACTTGCTCCGAAAGGTTGGGGCATAAGCACGTCCTCTGTGGGTGCGTGTGTGTTTACGCGCGTGGGGCACGTATGTTTTCTAAAGTGAGTCTTTCCAGGAGCAAAGCCACAGTCAGCAAAATACGGCCCCAGGGCCAAATGTGGCCCACTGCTTATTTTGTCAATAAAGTTTCCTCAGCACAGGGCCACACCCTTATAACAGCTTTGGCACCGCAGCAGGATTGAGAAGTTTGAAAACAGCCCACAGGCCTGCCAAGCCTGAGATGTTGGCTCTCTGGGGCACCAAGAAAAGCGTCATGGCCCCTGAGCTCAGCAAGAGGCACTGGGCTGGGCATCCACCTGGGACGGCAACACGGAGCCAGGAGGAGGGGGCGGAGGGCAGGGGACAGCTCGCCCAGCGCTGTTTTCCGCTGACTGGACTTTGGCAGCTCCTCCTCCCCCACCGAGGGGTCAACACCCCCGCTGCCAGGACCTCACGTGTCGGACGAGCATTGATAACTGGACGGGAGACAGCAGCGCACAGCGAAAGGCAGCAGCTGCAGCGGAAGCCCGGTGCCAGGCCTCGCCTCCCACCCACCCCCGTGCCTGCCCACCCCACGCCAGCCGCGCGCAGCCTGCCGGGAGATGCTCGGGGCCCTGAGCGCGGCCAGCGCCACCCTGGGGCACAAGGCGGCAGGTTGCGTGAGGACCATGGCCTGCCACCAGCTGCTGGTGCCCCCCCCAGCGGCCCTGCGCAAGCCCCTGTCCGTCCCCAGGCGGCTCCTGCTGGGGCCCGGCCCCTCCAACCTGTCCCCGCGCGTCCTGGCGGCGGGCGGGCAGCAGATGATAGGGCACATGCACCAGGAGATGTTCCAGGTAGGCCCCCGAGGGCCTGGCCCCCGGAGCCGCGTCCTCGCCGGGGCGGGGAGCGGGGCTGCTCCTGACCTGCGTGCCGCCCGCCCCCAGATCTTGGACGAGATCAAGCAAGGCATCCGGTACGCCTTCCAGACCAGGAACCCCCTGACGCTGGCCATCAGCGGCTCGGGGCACTGCGCCCTGGAGGCCGCCCTGTTCAACCTCCTGGAGCCGCGGGACTCCTTCCTGGTCGGGGTCAACGGCGTCTGGGGGCAGCGGGCCCAGGACATCGGGGAGCGCATTGGTAAGAGACGGGGCGGGGGGCTTGGCCTCCCTCCTCCCCTGGGAACGCTGGAAGCCCCCCACCCAGGTGCCAACCTCGGCCCCTCCCCCGGCGAGCATCTCTGCCTCCCCACCAACCTGCCACCTCCTCCAAGCAGGCATCGGGGTGCTCAAGGACCCCTGTCTGTCCCCTACTCTCCAGAGTCTGGGGAGCCTGTGGCGCTGGGGGGGGGGGGGTGGTGGCGCTGCAGGGCTGCCTCTGGTCTCAGCACAAACCCCGAGAGTCCCCCGCAGCTCTCTGAGGTCCCCAGGGACCACCTCCAGGGCCACCTCACAGGACAGGGTTTCAGAAGCTCTCACCCCTCAAAATCTCAGAAACCCCTCTGTTTCTGGAGCTGTAAAATAATGGAGGTAGACGGCCGGGATGTCCACTTCCAGAGTGACATTTTTTCACGAGAGAAACAAAAGTCAAAAGCCGGAGTGCGTGTTGGGTTTAATCATTGATTCTGGGTTTGGAAACAGCCCAGTGCCCCTGCCCGGTCAGTTCCACACCCGAGCATGCTGGGCCTGGTTAATGGACAACCCCGGACAGCCCGAGGGGGTCCTGACCCTTCACCTGGGCCCCCCGAGTCCACCCACCAGTTTTCAGGGGAGCCAGGGTTGGGCAGAGGCAGTGACCCCAGGTGGACCTCAGGCCCCCTCCCAGCCTGGGCAGCGCCCCCCCCTGCTCCCCAATCCTAGGGCCTCGCTGCCTCCTACACATAACTCTGGGGCATTGCAGGGGCTAGAGGGAGGGGGCGGGACCAGAGCCCGCCTTCCTGGAGCCCCCGGCCCCCAAAGAGGGCAAAGCCTGGTCGTGCCCTCCCTTGTCCTTTCATTCTTTCATTCAGTCATTCATCAAACGCTGTGGCCCCTCTGAGGCCAACCCTGATGGGAAGATCTGGTCAGATAGCCCCGTATACGCTCCTTTACTTCCCACGTGGAGAGGGCTGCCAGGACCAGTGTGCCCAGCCTGGCTGGGCTCAGGGAAGGTGGCCCTGGAGGGGACAGTGGAGCTGAGTGACGGGCTCCCGTCCAGAGTACCTGGAAGCCTGACTTTACCGAGCACGTTGCTCCTGCCTCTCCTGGGCAGCGGCTGGGGGCTGGCGTGGGCAGCTCTCACAGGGCACCTGCTCTGCACGGCCACCATCCCCAACACGGGTTCCCATGGCGAGTGCTGGGGGCACCTCACCACTCACTCTGCCCTTGACTGCAGGGGCTCACGTGCACCCGATGATCAAGGACCCTGGAAGCCACTTCACGCTGCAGGAGGTGGAGGAGGTATGGTGGGTTCCAGGGAGGGGCCCGTCGGCTGGGCGGGCTCAGCGCTTCCACACCTGGGAGCAGGTGGGAAGCCTGCTAGGGAGGGTCCTGCCTGGCAGGGAAACAGTCAGGGGCCAGGCTTTGGGCAGGAGCAAAGGGGCTGGAGGCAAGAGGCATGTGGGGGGGACGTGCCCTGATTCTCGGGGTGCCGGCCCCTCCCCGTCAGGTGAGGTCCGTCCCAACCAACCCCGACGCAGCTGCCCTCCCCTCGGCCCCTGCAGGATGGGGTGGGAGGCTGGGGCCACTCTGGCTCAGTCTCCACAAGCAAGTCCCCCCAGAGCCGGGCTGCCCCGCCCCCACTGCAGCACAGGCACCGCCCAGAGGGCTAGAGGGCGTCCCAGTCCCATTGCCCAGATGGAGCCATCCGGAGGGAGGGGCACCCTCCACGGGGAGGGGGTGCCCTGCTCTCACAGGGACAAGTCCTCCTAGGAGGGCCTGGCCTGCGGGGGAGGCCATCCCGCCACCGGCTCTGCCCATGGCTGTCGCCTCTCAGGCCCTGGCCCAGCACAAGCCCGTGCTGCTGTTCCTGACCCATGGAGAGTCCTCTAGCGGTGTGCTGCAGCCCCTCGATGGCTATGGGGAGCTCTGTCACAGGTGAGCCTGTCCCCGCAGGTGAGCCTGTCCCACAGGTGAGCTTGTCCCCACAGGTAAGCCTGTCTTGGGGGCGGAGCCAAGCACAGCTCAGAGCCAGGTTGGGGATGGGGCTGGGGGGGTGAAAGGGTCCTGGCAGGTCCCTCCAGCCCAGGAGGCAACCAGCGAGGCCCAGCTCCCTGTTCTGTCATGACACCCCGCCTGTAGAGTGGTGTGGGCTGCAGGTCCTCTTGCCCTGAGCCAGGGCGGGGTAGACCCCCCCCCCAGCTGAGAGGAGCAGGTGTCTCTCATTGCCTGCAGCCTTGGTCCTAGGGCCCACGCGGGCCTGCCCCCCGCCGCCCCAAGATCCCAGAGCCGCCTCCGCAGGCTCCCCATCCCTGCTCGGGGGCTCCCTCCTGAGAGCGGTGGGCCTGCGCTGAAAGCTGACCCGCAGGGAGAGGGAGGAACTCCCTGGCAGGGCTGCCGTCCACACGGGGCCACTGGGCACAGCCCCAGGACAGCCCGCCCCAGGGTTTTCCCTGGGAGGCAAGTTCACAGGTGTCATCCAGGGATGTCATAGGTCTGCCTGGGTCACCCTGTGCCTTTTTTGCCAAGAAAACGTGAAGCTGGAGGAGAGTCAGAGGTTCCAGCTCAGGCCGTTTCTGGACTCTGTGCCCTCAGGGTCTGCTCCTGCCCAGTGGGCTTTGGCAGAGAAAGGCCCAGCCCTGTGCCCCTTGGTCCCTGGATCTCACAAAGCCTTGAGTCTGAGTGTGCAGAGCACCCAGCCGGCCCCCAGGACCGCAGGCTGCAGGGTTGGCCCTCACCATTGCCTGCGGAGGGGGGTCCTGGGCCAAGTTGTTGTTGGGCCCTGACTCCCTGAGGCCCCGAGGTGACACCCACTCTGCCCTCGGGGGGGGGGGGGGTCTCACCCTGGTTCAGACGCAGAGCTGGTCCGAGCATCTGAAGCCCCTCCTCTTCTCGGCTGCCCCTCCCCCCAGGTACAGGTGCCTGCTCCTGGTGGACTCAGTGGCATCCCTGGGTGGGGCCCCCGTCTACATGGACCAGCAGGGTAAGGACACCCCCAACCCCTGTCCGCCTGTGGGCACTGAGGGTCAGAGGCCTCCCTGCGAGGCCTCCCTCCTGCGCTGGTGCCTCGAGTCCAGCAGCAGCACACGGGGTCCGGGCCCGTCCCCACAAGGCCCGGGGGCAGGATAGGGCCCATGAGCTGACACCCGGGTTTCTGCTGCGCTGTCAGGTGGGGACGTGAGGGCGGGAGGGAAGGGCCTTCTCCAGGGGAAGCATTTGGAGAGGCGCTCGAGCCCTAGGGTGGGGCGGGGAGCAGGGCCGGGACCCCTGCCAAGCAGGTGCAAGGACCGGGCTATCCCTGGTCCAGCTGGGCCTCAGTTTCCCAGCTGCCCATCGCTTGCAGGGAGCCCTGCTGTCAGGGTCGCCCGCAGGCCAGCCCAGGGAGGCTTTCCGTGCCCAGCACTTCCTCGGGGAGTGGAGCCCGCATCCACCCTGGCTGTTGAGGGGCCCACGGCCTCCCCTGGCCCAGCCCCCCTCTCGCACTGCAAGAATCCTGTGCTCAGGGAGATTCGGCGGTGGAGGCAGGACCTCTGGGCTGACCCCGCACCGCTGCTCTGGAAGGGCAGGCACGGCGAGGGGCCTGGGGACTCAGAGCAGGATGGCCCGGCTGTCCTTGGCTGCCCGCCCTGGGCCTCCGGGCAGGCCGCCCCGCCGTGGAGGGAGAAGCAGGGCGAGGAGGCTCCAGCCCAAGGCCCCGGGCCGCAGAGCAGCAGGGCCAGGCTCGGGAGGCCTCACCGCGGCCCCGGCCCCACCCCAGGTCACCCTTCCTATCCGCTGACCTTCAGTCTCCCCATGGCTGTGGCCATGAGCTGGAAGAAGGTTCTGGGTCCACCTGTCCACACTCCTGGGTGCGCTGTCCCCTCAGGTCCCCACCCTCAGGGAGTCGGAGGGGAGGCAGGGCTTGACTCCAACCCTGGGCCTTTGTCCTCCCAGCCCTGCTGCTGCCCGCAGTGCTGGTGTCCTCAGGTTTGTGTCGGTTAATGCGGAAGCTTGGTGTGTGGGCCGTCGAGACGGCTCCCCGGCCTCTGCGCCCCCCACCGCCACCCCCAGCCCTTCCCACCCCGTCAGGGACCCAGTCCACCTGGGAAAGCGTCAGGCCCCCCAGCTTAAGGGTCTAGTCCCACGACGCTGTCCCCCACTCCCCACATCCACTGCACGGTGGGCCCGGGTTCCCCCAACTTCTGCCAGCCTCTGGGTGCCCCCTTCCCTGCGGCCCCTCCCTTGCACGGGGCACGGCCCCCCTGAGCCTGCGCCCCCCCCCCCCAGGCATCGACGTCTTGTACTCTGGCTCCCAGAAGGTCCTGAACGCCCCTCCAGGCACCTCGCTCATCTCCTTCAGCGACAAGGCCCGGTGAGTGAGCCCGGCCCCCGGCCCCACTGGACGTGCAGCAGGGGCCAGACGCCGGGGAGGGAGGGAGGGCCGCCTCGCCACGCTCGGAGAGCCTCTGGAGAGCTCCTGCCAGCCCGGACAGGTCCCTGGCCGCACCGTGTGGCAGCTCAGGCTTTCCAGGGCACGTGGAGGCCACACGTGGGGGGCGGCCTGGCCAGGCTGGCCTCCGGAAGCTGCTCCTCACAGATTCGGGCTTAGGTACAGGGCGCAGGGCCTGGCATTCCAGCAATTCCCAGGCCTCAAGCCAAGGACAGGGCCAGGGCCGGCCCGCTGCGTCCCCACCCCGGGCTCAGAGTCTAGGCGATGATCCAGGAGCTGGTCCCTGGGTCCGGCACAGGCCTGCTTCTCCCGCTGTAGCCCCGGTGTCCCCTGCACCAGGCCTGGGCGGGGGGGGGGGGGCACTGGGGACCAGCCACACAGGCCGCCGTTACCATCAGCTGCCCCCAGGGACAGACGGTGCTTTTAGCAAACAGAGCCACGTGAGGTGAGGTCAGGAAATCCGTTGGCTGTAGGACATCGGGGATGCTGTCCGACGGTCCAGAAGATGCCTGAGGCCCGAGCTTGGGGGTGGGGGGGGCCCAATCTGCTCCCACCGGAGTTTCTGGAGAAGAGCTGCATTGGCCCGAGAGCCAAGGCGCCCAGGCCTCGGGGGAGGAGAGGGACGGCAGGCCCGGCTGGGGGAGGCTGTCCGGTTGCCCCAGAGGCTCCGCAGGAACACCCCAGCCTCACGGGTTCTCCGCCAGGGCTGCAGTCGCCTCTGGAGAGGTGAGGCCTCGGCCCTAAGCCCCCAGGCTCAGGCTCCCCTCTGCCGTTTTTATAATCGGTACACTATTTTTTTTTAATTACGCGTAAGTCTCACTATTAAACGTTGAGCATAAGCGTGCTTGCCCTACGTTCAAATTGTTGAAACAAAGATACATGGACAGATTTGGTCTTCCTTTTTAGGGCCACATGTGCAACATCTGGAAGTTCCCAGACTAGAGGTCTAATTGCCTGCTGGCGCACGCCACAGCCACAGCAACGTGGGATCCAGGCCGCGTCTGTGATCTACGCCACAGCTCAGGGCAACGCTGGATCCCCAACCCACTGAGCGAGGCCAGGGGTCTACCCCACATCCTCATGGTCACCAGTCAGAGCGGAACGGAAACTCCCCCAGTCGGGTTCTTAGCCCACTGAGCCACAGCGGGCCAGCCAGATGCGAGGTGCGGCTCCACGCGCGACACAGTAAAGGATCCGAGAGAAGACCTGGGGTGGCGTGACGGCTGCATCTGCGCATTTCGTCCGTGTGAAACACGGGACCAGCCCCTGCACCTGGAGGAAGACCCCGTCGGGGGCAGAGCAGGGCCCTGGTGGCGGAGAGCATCCTCGGCCCCCTTGACTTCAGACTGGAGACAAACCGAGGAGTCTGTCCATGTACCAAAGCCCTGAACTCAGCCCAGACGGTCGCAGGAGGCGGAGATTAAAGACTGGGATCTGAAGTTCCCGTCGTGACTCAGCAGAAATGAACCTGACCATGAGTATCCATGAGGACGCAGATTTGACCCCTGGCCTCGCTCCGTGGGTTAAAGATCTGGAGTTGCTGCGAGCTATGGTGTAGGTCGCAGACGCAGCTCAGATCTGGTGTGGCTGTGGCTGTGGCATAGGCCGGTGGCTACAGCTCTGATTAGCCCCCTAGCCTGGGAACCTCCGTGTGCCACGGGTGTGGCTGATAGGAAGGAAGGAAGGAAGAAAGAGAAAGAAGGAAAGAGAGAGAGAGAGAGGGAAGGAGGGAGGGAGAGAGAGAAAGAGAGAAAGGAAGGAAGGAAGAAAGAGAAAGAATAACGACGAGAGAGAGAAGGGAGTTAGGGATTTTTCTTTCTTCTCTACTTCTCCAGCCCTCCTTCGGCAGTACTCCTTCTTCACTTCCTTCATCCTCCTCCGTCCTTCATTCCGGCCTCCACTTCCTCCTTCCTCCTTCCTCCCTCCCCCCTCACACCACCTCCCCCCTCACCGACCACCTACTACTACCGACTCCATCCCTGCCTAAAGAAAGAAAGAAAAGGAAGGGGGAAAAAAAGGGTTGGCTCCTGCCAGCTGGGATTCTGGGGTTTGTGGGGCCAGTCGGAGGGAGCCGGGTCCAGGCTCTGGAGGACAGAACAGCAGTCTGGAGACAGGTGGTGGAGGCTCTCTTCAAATTTTCCTGTTTCCCAACAGGCTCCCAAGGGGCTTTCCTCCGACAGGCCCCTCTGTCACTTATGCGCTTGAACTCGGCCCCCGCAGGCCTTCCGGCCCCCCTCTCTCTGGCTGGAGGAAAGAGGCAGGGGGCCCACAGCCACGGGGCCTGAGCACAGACTCGGGGGGCCTGGGGCCCTCCCTCTTCTCGCGTCTGCGCAATCCGGGATCACTCAGGCTGCTGCTTCCCCCGCAGAAATAAGATCTACACGCGGAAGACCAAGCCCGTCTCCTTCAACCTGGACATCAAGTGGCTGGCCAACTTCTGGGGCTGCGATGACAAGCCCAGGAAGTAAGGGGAGGGAGGGAGGGGCTGGGCAGGGAGGGGGAGGGGAATAGCAGGGAGGGGGTGGGGATAGAGAGGGAGGGGAGGGGTGCTAAGGGAGGGGAGCCCCCACCCTCGTGCCCCCACACCCCAGCTGAAGCCCAGGATCCGCCCGCATTCAGGCCATCAGCGCCCCCAGCAGGGCCTTCCCCTTCCTCCCAGGCCCCCGGGCACAGCCCCCCCCCCTTTCCCTGGGCCCCTCTCCTTCCAGAAGTCATAGCGCCCCTTCGGGCACTTTGGACCTGGCCTGACGCCCCTTCCCAGGCCTGGGCCTTGGCTTACACAGCTCCGGAAAGGAGCGGGGGACACAGGGGCTCTCTGTGAGGTGACTTCGGCCATATCCCAAGGCTCCTTATGCCCCACATGGGGACAGGGACACCAGGAACTGTGCCCACCCAGCGGGCACAGCAGGGGCGCAGGGACTGAGGGTGGGAGCCAGCCCCCGGTCTCCAGGGCTGCCAGCCTCCCGCCGCAGCCCCACCAGCGTCCCTTCTGGGAGCCTCGCCCTCCCCAGGCCTGGTGGCCCTTCTAGTGGCATCTAACGGCCCAGCCGGACAGCACATCCTGGGCGGGGGCTGCCCCGTCGGACAACCTGACCCCGGGGGGGCTGGGAGAGAGCCACCGCTGCCCAGGGCCCGCCCGGTGACCTGGACCAAGCCCCGTCCTGCCTTCCAGGTACCACCACACCCTCCCCGTCATCGGCTTGTACAGCCTGAGAGAGAGCCTGGCCCTGCTGGCCGAGCAGGTGAGGCCAGGCCGTGGGGCCTGGGTCAGGGGTGTCGAGTGAGACCAAGTTCAGCCAGCCAGGCTGCTCCCTCAGCCACTGCCAGCGCCCGGGGTGCAGACTGGAGCCAAGCAGGACAGCTGGTGCGACTGTGACCGGGAGGTGTCTTTGCCCAATGCAACGTCCACACTCTCGGGACACGAGAGGCCGAGCGTTGTCCAGGCCAGGAAACACCCCCCAGGACGGCCGCCGGGGGCATTGCCAGCTGCCAGCCCAGAGCCCAGGCAGAGGCCCCCCGCCCCGGGCTGCCCCGCTCACTGGCCGTGCTCACCCTGTGTCCACTCACACAGCCACCAGCCGGGGCGTCCCCTCCGCACCGGGCAGGTGCGAGGCTGAGAGGTCAAGCAGCTGCACACGTGGGGCGGGCTGTGAAGACGGGCACAGGTGTGAGCTGAGGGGCAGGGGAGGCGGCTCCCCGGGCTATGGATGGTGGGGTGGGGGTCAGGGTGGGAGGACAGGAGGCAGGGAGGGGCAGAAGCCTTTGTGCCCCCCCTGGCCAGCTCCCCACCCCTGGCTCGACACCCCCCCAGGGGCTGGTCCAGCCACACCCCCTTCCAGACCCAGACGGAGACCACCCGGCCCCTGAGGCAGAGCCAGGGCCTGGAGCTGGAGGACCGGGGGCTCCAGAGGGGTTCGGGGTCCAGCCCAGGCCAGAGGCCCCTCCCTTGCCGAAGGTGCCGCCGCCATGGAAGCGAGCCAGCTTCTCTCTGGGGAGAAGGAACCCCCTCTCCCTGCCCAGCCAGTGTCCTGTCCCCACTCCAGGGCCTGGAGAACAGCTGGCGGCAGCACCAGGAAGCCACCGCGTACCTGCACAGACGCCTGCAAGGGCTGGGCCTGCAGCTTTTCGTGAAGGATCCGGTGAGGGGCAGAGGGTGAGGGAGGGGGGAGCTCCCGCCCAGCCCCATTTAGGTGGATGTAGGGGTCCTGGTGGGGGCAGGGACGGTCCTGGGCCAGGCAGAGGGGCTGGGGGTGGCGTCACTGACACAGCCACACTTTCCTGGCTGCTGGCTCTTAGGACACCCAAGAGATGTCCCCACTCTCCCCAGAGCCCCCACCACACAGGGAGGGGTCCCTGAAGGCTGGAAGCCCCGTCCTGGGCACCAGCTGGTGGGCGTGGCTGCTGGGGAAGCGGGGCCCTCGCCCCCCTGGGGCCTCTCCCTCGCCTACACCTGCCCTCCAGAGCCAGGGCCACGCTGGCCAGGCCAGGGCAGGTGGAGCGGCCGTCCTGAGGTGGCTGAGCCCGGCCCGTCCTGCAGGCGCTGCGGCTGCCCACTGTCACCACCGTGGTGGCACCTGCCGGCTATGACTGGAGAGACATCATCAGCTATGTCATGGACCATTTCAACATCGAGATCACGGGCGGCCTTGGGCCCTCGACGGGGAAGGTGAGGGGGGCCTGCAGCTCTGGGCGCCGAGACGAGGCTGCCGGCCCCACAGCAGAAGCTGGGTTCTGCACCGCACGGAGCGGTCAGCTGAGGGTGGGGACAGCCGGCGGCAGGAAGGGAACACTCTTCTCGGAACCCGGGGATGGCACGGGGCCATCTCTGCAGAGCGTGCCCTCCTGCCCCCTTCCTCCGCCCCGGGGCCCCCAGCTCGGCGCCCGCCGCGGGCGCGGCCAGGCTGACGCTGCGCCCGCCCTGCCGCAGGTGCTGCGGATTGGCCTGCTGGGCTGCAATGCCACCCGAGAGAACGTGGACCGAGTCATCGAGGCCCTGCGGGAGGCCCTGCAGCACTGCCCCCGGCACAAGCTGTGACCTGGTGGCCTGTCCCACGCCCACCCAGGGACTGGGGGTGGGGGCCCAGGAGCAAACTGACTCTGCAAGGAGGGGCGGGCCTGTGGGCAGGGCAGCCGCTGCCCACCCCGGGCACGGTGGGGGCGGGCAGGACAGGGAAGCTGCCCAGCTCCAGGCAGCACTTCTTCCAGCGCGGCTTCCTGGGCTCAGCCCCCCATGGGCCACAGTCCCCACCGGCCACTGGCCTTCTGTGAATGTTTAATAAAGAAGCGGCTGGTTATCTGCCTGTCCTCGGTGTGTGGGGGGGAGGGCCCTCGGAGGAGGCTGGCAGGAAGGCACCGCTGCACGCCGACCCACCCTTGCAGGGGGCGCTCAGGGAAACGGAGGTGGGGTTGTGGGGCTACGTCGCTGGGCTGGGCCCCTTCACTGCACGCTGTGGCCCCGGGTCCTGAACCTGCCAAGCACACCCTCACGGAGCTCCTCCCCCCGGAAGCCCCTCGGCCCACAGGGTCACGGGACTGGGCGCCCTCATGGCCGGGAGCACAGGCCAGGACTCAAGGGCACACTAGTGCGGGCCCTGAAAGTCTGGGGGTGCAGCCCCGAGACCACTGGGCCCTCAACTGTGCAGCAGAGACCCTCACAGGCCTCCCCACCCCCACCCCTCCCCCTCCTCTGCCTACTCCCTCTGACCTTCTGGCCCTTCACCCCTGCCCCTCCCTGGGGTTTCTGCCGGTGCCAGGAGCCCCCCAGCCTCCCCTTCCTAGGAAGCGTCGGAACAGGCCAGCCTCTGGTCTCGAACAGGCCCGGGTAAACCGTCAGGCGGTCACAGCCATCGTCCCGTCCCCGTTTCCTGGTCCTCGCTGGTCCTAGGGCCCTCCAGGGGGCGCGGGGGAGGGCCCCCCTCTTGTGCAGGGACACCCGACCGGCAGTCCTGTGACTTTGTCTAGGGTGGGGGTTGGCCTGGCTCCACCCTGTCGCTCACCCAGGTGCCGGCTGGGCACAGCGTTGGGCACTGGGGGGAGGGGGGCGAGCAGACCAGAGACCGTCTGCCCCACGGGGCCCCGGAGAGATGCAGCGACGGGCTGAGCCAGGCACTCACTGTGCGGCCGTGAGCAGCACAGGAGCCGAGAGGGCCAGCGGGTCCGACGTCCTGCTTTTGAAGTCCCATCTGTCCCCGTGTTAGGTTTGTGGTCTGTGCCGTTTGGCTCCTCCCAGAAACCCTTCGCCCGCGTTGAGGTCCTGAAGCTGCCCTCCTGTGTTTTTTTCTGGAAGCTTTATGGTGTCAGGTTTTATGTTGAGTTTTATGACCCAGCTCGTGTTGACTTCGTGTGCGGCGTGGAGCAGGGTCAAGGTTCATTTGTACCCAGACTGATACCCGGTTGTGCCAATGTTTGTCAAACAGACTTTCCTTCTCGTGCGACTGATGTAGCCCCTCTGCCAGGGGACCACAGGCCCAGGCCCCCTGGCCTCTCTGCTCCGTTTCCATGCTGAATTTATCTGTCCTTGTGTCCACACCACGCCGACTTAAACCCGTCAGCTTCAGAGGGAGCCGTGAAATCCAGGGCGCGTATCCTCCGATTTCCTTCTCCCTTTTAAAGACGGACTTGGGTCTTTTCAGTCTCCATGCAAATTTCAGAGTCATTCCTCTACGTCTCCCGAATGGCGTGTTGGGATTTCGCCGGGACCGGTACTCGATCTCCGTGTCAAGTTAAGACAGTGAAGACCATGCCGGTAAGACATGAGCTCCCACCCATGAACACGAATTGAGGCCCTTTAAAACTGCTCTTGGCCCTGTTTCCAGTTTTCAGTGTACGGGTCTCACACACCCTCGGTTCCAGCTCCTCCTGGGTGTTTGATATTTTGATGCTCTGGCAAACGATATTTTTAAAATTTCATTTCCAGGGGAGTTCCCGTCGTGGCGCAGTGGTTAACGAATCCGACGAGGAACCATGAGGTTGTGGGTTCGGTCCCTGCCCTTGCTCAGTGGGTTAACGATCCGGCGTTGCCGTGAGCTGTGGTGTAGGTTGCAGACGCGGCTCGGATCCCGCGTTGCTGTGGCTCTGGCATAGGCCGGTGGCTACAGCTCCGATTCAACCCCTAGCCTGGGAACCTCCATATGCTGCGGGAGCAGCCCAAAGAAATAGCAAAAAGACAAAAAAAAATAAAAATAAAAATAAAAATTCATTCCATTAGTTTATCCTTTTTTTTTTTTCTTTTTGGGCTGCATGTGGGGCACATGGAAGTTCCCAGAACAGGGACTGAATCGGAGCTGCAGCTGTGACCAACACCACAGCTGTGACAAGGCTGGATGTTTAACCCACTACACCACAGCGGGAACTCCTCTTTGCATTTTTGTCTTTATTTTTTTAATTTTTTTAATTTTTTAAAATTTTTTTTATTATTATTATTTTTTTGCCTTTTGTAGGGCTGCTCCCATGGCATTTGGAGGTTCCCACGCTAGGAGTCTAATTGGAGCTGTAGCCACTGGCCTACGCCAGAGCCACAGCAACGTGGGATCCGAGCCACGTCTGCGACCTACGCCACAGCTCGCCGCAACGCCGGATCCTTGACCCACTGAGCGAGGCCAGGGACCGAACCCGCAACCTCGTGGTTCCTCGTCGGATTCGTTCACCACGGCGCCACGACGGGAACTCCTCTCTGTGCATTTTTGGAGGACCGTCCTTTATCAAATGTGTGGCTTTTTATCCCAGTCTGTGTCTTCTCATTCTCTTGATACCGCCTTTCCCAGAGTAAAGTTTTTCAATTTCCGTGAAGTCCAGCTCAGCAGTTTCTTTGCCATGCACCACGCCTTTGTGTTATATCTGCAAAGCCAACGCCATTCTCAAGATGACGTCGGTTTTCTGCCCGGTTGTCTTCTGGGAGTTTTATAGTTCTAGGCTCTCCGTGGCAGCGTGGGAGGTAGGACTGAGCTCCTCGGAGGTAGGACTTGAGCTCCTCGGAGGTAGGACTGTGAAGTCTGCGTCTAGGTTTACCTGCTGCTCGCGGACGTGGAGTGTTGCTGGCCCCATTTGCGGAAGAGACGATCCCGGCTCCCCTGTCCTGGCTTTGCTCCTTGTCAGAGATCAGGGGACTGCATGTATGGGGCCTGCTTCTGGGCTCCCTGTTCTGTTCCGTTGAGGCGTTTGTCTGTGCTTTAGCTGTGTCCTGATTGTCGTAGTTTTATAGCGAATCTTGAAGTCGGGTCGTGTTGGCCCTTCAAACTTGTTCTCCTTTAATGTTGTGTTGCCTATTCCGGGGTTTTTTCTCTCCATGTAAACTTGAAAGTCATTTTCTTTGACATCCCAAAATAAATGGCCGGGAGTGAGATTGGGATGGCGCTGAATCTCTAGGACGAGTTGGGAAGAACGGGCATCTCGGCGGCGCCGTCTCCCTGCCCAGGAGCGTGGCTTATCGCTCGTTTCCCTACCATTATCTTCTCTGAGCTGGTTCATCGGGGTTTTGTGGGTTTTCTCCAACAGCTCTTGCATATGCTCCTTCGGGTTTATCGCTAAGCATTTCACTGCTGACCCTTCGTTCCTGAGGTCACCCTGATGAATCGCGGTCTTTGAAGGTGGCACTAGGTCTTACTGCTGGAGCAGCGTGAGGTATGTTTTGCTGGACTACTCAGCCATGAGGGTAGGTGGCTGTGGCCTTGGCCTTTCCTACCATTGTCGCTCTCACTCCTGCGAAGTGCAGCCATCCTGACACACCTCGAACGTCAAGAAAATGACCATGGGGTCCTGGACCCCTCGTTCCCTCTGTGACTCAGATCAAACAAGACGACGTCTTCGGCAGGCCCCCACTCTCATGGAGGGGAGGGGCGGGCATGATGTGATGGCACCCTTGGGTCCCCTCGTGTTCGTGTTACCGAGTCCCACGGCCTTGAGAGAAACCTGCAATTCCCCTTCCCAGCGTGCGCACAGTCCCAGGTCTTTCCCGAGGAGGTTCGGGGAGGCGGCTACCATGTGGACACGCTCGGGGTTTGCAGGCCCCTTTTCAGAACCCCGGGGTGTGGACTGCAGCCCAGATTCTGAGGAGCAGTGTCACTGAGAGGCAAAGAGGGTGGACTAAAAAATCCCGCTGGCCGGGGTGAGCAGCTCCGCGGGGTGGGGGCTGCAGGCTGTCTGCCATGAGCTGATGAGAGAATGGAGGTGGGGTGGAGTGGAGAGAGAAGGGACAGAGCGGGTGGCATCAGAGCCAGGAGGAGCCACCCTACCTGGGAGGGAGTCCTGCACCTGACAGCACCAGCTCTGGCTGGCGGAGGGGCCACAGGCGCCCCCTCCATCAGCTTCCATTTCCTTCATGAACTGGAAGGCGAGGCTGCAGGAGCAGGAGGTCCTTCGCAGAGAATGCAGATCTGCCTGCGCACAGGCTTCTCCTGCTTCTGTTTCTGGGGAAACGCCCTCCGCACAGATGCCCACAAGGCAGTAGGTCCCGGCTCCACTGTGCACATGCAGTGCCCTCATTTATTCAAGGTCAGATACAGCGATGCCACCACGCGGAGCAGTGCACGATGCAGGTGGGGACAAGCGGCAGGTCTCACTGGGCCGCTCAGTTTTCCATCTGGATGCCATCACACAGATGGATCAACGCATGTCCCATGAAGCACGTGGCCCCGTCATCCCAGAGCCTCTGGGGACCCGCTGCCCAGCACGCTCAGACACCGGGGCTGATCCCAGACAGGCTCAGGTGGTCCCTGGGACAAAGGCCCTCCCCCACCCCCCACCCGCTCGAGGTGGGCCCAGTCCCTTCTCCAGACGTCCCAGGAGCCTCTGCGGGGCAGTGCAGCCCAGCGAGGGTGGTGAGACGCGTGCCCAGCTCAGCAGTCGCTGGTGCCCAGAGTCTTGATTTTCTGGAAGACGCACCGCATGGCTGAGATCCGGTCCTTATCCTGGATGCGGAAGACCTGGAACTGAGCGTGGGATGGGGCAGAGGGGGTCACAGGGACATCTGGGGCCATCACAGGACCCCAGACACGTGTGGGACCCCAAGCGTTCCCTGGCCTCTGGGTCTTTGCCCGCAGAGCCCTCCCTCACCTGCTGGCCCTTCTCTGGACGGGCCTGACACAGAGGCAGCCCCACCAGGTGTGTGCTGAGAGCTTAGCATGCGTCACTCCCGCTCCCTCCACCCCGCCCCTGTGTGCCCTGGAAGAAGCCCTTGTGGGCTCTCGGGGTGAGGGGGGGCGTTGGCCCTGGGGGACCAGGGGCTGGAGGGGGTTCTGCGGGTGGGGGAGGGGAGGCCTAGCAGAGCCGGTGGAACCTTGAGCTCAAGGAGGGGCAGCTGGCAGAAGCACCCAGACGCCCAAAGGGCATGGCCGTGAGACTCCAGAGTCCAAGGCCGCGGCAGGAGACTGTCCTTATGAGGCCCAGGGACAGCCACACTCCTCACCAGGCGTGGAGCCCCGGGTGGGCAGCTGGGGCTCTGAGATCCCACACAGTGTGGGTTTGGCGTGGCCCTGGTGGGTAATAGGGGAAGCTCAGACACGCTGCCCTGGTTCCCACAGACTGGCCCTTGGCTCTCGGGGCCACTAGTAGTTGGGGACATCCGTGCCTTGTCTGACCCCCAGGCGTCACATCTTTCCCCACAGACACCCGCTGGCCAGAGGGCTGACGTGACACACCTGCCTGACCAGGGGGAGCGGGGCAGGGCCCCACCCACCCACACGTGACCCTGGACCTGCCCCCCGACGGCCGCGGCGCCCACCTTGTCCAGCAGGACGTCGAAGTAGGCGGTGGCCCAGTAGGCGGGGTCGCGGGCAGGCAGCTGCAGGAGCGCCTCGATGCCCCCGCGGATGCGCGGCGGGGGGCTGGGGCCCAGGTGGGTGACGTGGATCCGCAGGGACGCCTCCGGCTGGCTGGCGAAGCGCTCCACGCGCTGGTAGAGGGCGCCGAGGTCCAGGTCTGGGTCCTGCAGCAGGTTCCACTCCGGGGAGAGGAAGTGGGGCAGCTTCCTGGTGGCCAGACTGCAGAGCAGCACCACCAGCAGCCGGTACACGGCGCCCTGCAGCTCTGCCCAGTCCTCGGGCGCCGGGAAGAGAACCGAGGCCCACAGCAGCACCGTCTGCGGCAGGACAGCAGGGGCAGGCCCCCTCCCGGTGGGTGGGCTGCAGCCCGGCCCAGGTGGTCCAGCCCATGCCGCCCAGCCCCCGCGCCCGGCCATCTGCAGCCCAGCACCCTGACCAAAGCCGTCCGCACCCCGACCCTGGAAGGCCCCGTACACCAGCACCACTCCCCGTCCCCCTGCCTCCCCTGGATGCTCCAGCCAGAGTCCCAGCCCCTCTCTCCCTGCTGCCCCCACCCAGGCACCCCCCTTCTCCATGGGGAGGCCCACCCCAGCCTCCCCGGTACCTCTCAGGGGATTCTGAGGCTCATGCCAGGCCCCCCACTGAACCCCTTCCGATGCCCTGCAGCCCTGCACTAAGAGCCCTAGCCGGTGGCATCGCGCAGTCCCAGCCGTGTGCCCAGAATACATCCGGAAGGGCAGAAGGGACCCATCGGCCCCTCCCCACACCTTCTCCTCCCACTGCCACTGAGCCCCAGCCAGGCCTCTTCCTGTCACAAGCTGCCTTGCTGCACCCATCCCCCTCCACCCCACCCCCTCGTTCACTGGGCGGGTCCCCAAGGACCCCTCAGAAGCTGGCACCCTCAGGGGTGGGGACGGAGGCCTGGGCGGGGGAGGCAGTCACTCAGGCCTTCCCTGCCAGCTCAGCCCCCGCTCTAACTCCCATCCCTGCACAGAGCAGCGCCGCGAGGCCTCGCCCACCGCTCACGCTGGGCAGAGACCCCAGACCCTGCGGCCCAGCTGCTTCCCCACAGCCGCTGTGCTCCGGGGGTGGGGGGGGGTGGTGAGTCAAGGCCCAGGGCTGCCTCCCTGCTCTTCTCTGTGCCTGATGGTTTCTGAGCCCCAGGAGCGCAGCCCAGGAAGCAGAGAGGAAGGGGTGCAGGGATAGGCTGGTTCCTCCCATGGGGGGGAGCCTCTGTCCAGTAACATCCAGACATCAAGCTGGACGGTGGGGCTGTTGGGAGGGGGAGCGCAGGGCTGACACTGGCTGGGGGGAGTGTCCGCTCTGTGCGGCCCAGCCCCATGCTCTGGTTGGAGAGCTAGTGCCCCAGGGCCGGGACAGCCTCCAAGGACGCTGGCTTCCCAGGACACCGGGCTCCGAGGACACCAGCCCAGGCTGGCAGAGGCAAGCTAGAGTGCCACAGTGCCCTGAGCCAGACAGCGACACTGATGAGCCAAGTCTCGCTTCCTGGGAACCCAGAGGCCTGGGAATCCTCAGACGTGAGCTCACTCCAGGCCGTCCACCGGCAGAGTCCACAGGAGGGTCTAACCTGAGTGCCCCGCCCTCGGCCCCGAGGAGGCAGAGCAGGTACGGGGCACCACCGCGGCCCCCGCATGTACCTTCAGGTGGCCAAAAGTCAGGCCTGGGCTCTGGCCACCATCTCGCCAGCTCTCGTGGTTGACCCGGTCCAGGATGGAGAGGCTGTCCAGGCGGTGGCCCTGGAGGGAGCCCAGCGCAGCAAGCAGCCTGGTGAGCAGGTAGTCAGTGGAGACCCTGGGAACCAGGAGAGACCTTCTGCCAGTGCCGGGCCTTGGCCAGGTGGCCAGGCTCCTGCACCCCCGGGGTATCCCCAGAAAGGACAACCCCCCCCCCCGCCCCCGTGGCCTCGTCAGGATCAGAAGCCTGAGCCCCTGGGCCTGTGGCACCCGGCCGGCCCCCACGCACGTTCTCAGACCTGCCCTCGGGGGATGGTCCAGTGTGAAATGTCTGGTTTGAACCCAGGGCTCAGGACATGCAGGGAGGCGGGGCGCCCCCGGCCAGCCCTGCCTCTCGTGTGGACGGGCAGGTGCCACTCTCCCTGCCCAGGGGGAAGCCATGGCTCCTGGTGCCCAGGCCAGGGCCTGGGTGGAGCCATCCATTCCCTGCCCTATTCTGGAAGCCCAGCCTCCCCCAGGCAGCCGCACACTCAGGATCTGGGCCCCAGCGGTGCCCGCAGCAGCACCAGCATCGCACACCAGAGACGATTGCTGTGGGGACCGAAGGGGTGGAGACTGAGGCCGCTTCCCCACAGGCCCTCCCTGGGGAGTCTCAGCCCTGGACGGTCGTCTCAGGCCCTGTGTCTGGGGACGGGGCACAGGACAGGCCGTTTCCCTGACTGCTCAGCTCAGCGCTTCCTTTCCTTCGTGGGCAGTGGTCCTTCCCATGCCTGGACGCAGCCTGACTCTGCGCAGAGAGCCCGGGCAGGGGCTCAAGCCTCCCTGCTGGGCCTGCCTCGGGCAGAAAACCACCGAAGGGCACTGGCAGCTGGCCGAACGTCACGCACCTCCAGGAACCAACTCAACCCCACTGACTCCAGTTGTGTCACATTTCTAAAGGTGTCGCTGCAGGCCTTAAGCTGGGGGCTGAGTCATCCTGAACAAACCCCAGTGACCTTGCATGCAGGGTGCTGGTCAGCAGGCCAGGTCTGGACGGGGCTCAGGCCCCAGGCCTTGGTGTGACGCTCCGGGGAGCTCAGCCTCTGCCCTGCCCTCACCCCCTCACAGACCCTGACTGACAGGCTGCCCTTGCTGGGCAAGGGCTACCTAGGCAGAGGCCAGGACCCAAGGAGGAGCTGCTGGAGCCCCAGGGTCGGCAGGTCGGGACCCCTGACAAAGGGACAGGCATCTCGGAAGGACAGTCCAGATGGAAGATGCTGGCAAAGCTCCAATTCCTCTTCTGAGACTCTGAGCCCCCCTCGCTGCCTGGGGACCCCTCCCAGCTGCTCCAGGAACCCCTGGGACTTAGGACAGGTCCCCCGACCTCTTCGCGGCTTTACCACCTGAGGTGAAGCTGCTGAGCTGGGCGATGAAGGTGCCATCCAGGGCAGGCCTCTGCTCTTCTGAGTCCCTTGCAGCCTGGCAGCCCACCCCCGGGCATAGAGGGCACGGCTCCACGCCCCCCGCCCCCCCCCCCAGCACCTAGAGGGGTGAAGCTGGCAGCGGAGGAGCAGGCATTTTGCTTGGATCGATCCCAAATTGCCCGAGCCCACAGTGGTAGCCTTGTACCGGTGCCTGGGGCAGACGCGGCTGGGGGCTCCTGCCTGGAGCGCGGGAGCAGTGGGCTGACAGCCCCTTCCAGCCGGCTCCCCAGGACCCCACGGACCCAGGAGGCATGTCCTACCTCCAGCGCTCAGCACTGGCTGGCACCAGGGCCACCTCTTGGCAGATGATCCTTCTCAGGCTGCCCTCGGGGAAGCCAGGGGTCAGCTGGGTCCTCTCCAGGACGGGCACCCTGAGCTTGCTCCGCACCACGGGCACCACGTGGAAGCGGATGGTCCTCCAGCCGCTGGACACCAGCAGGGACAGGCGGAGCTGCTCTTCCTTCAGGCTGTCCGCGTTCAGAGAGCCTGCAACGAGCCCCCCGCCGGGCCAGCCCCTCTTCTGAGCCAGCCCCCACCGCACACTCCCCAGCCCTCCCGCTGTCCCCTCCTCTCACCTGCGGCCCCTCTGCCCCCCCCCGTCCCCCCCAATGGCGGCAACTCTTGCCCCCCAGCCCCACCCCACGCCTGCAGCCGTCCCGGGACCAGCCGGCCTGCGGCCTGCGGAGCCCGCACGCCCCTGCATGGCTGTTACGGGCGGAGCTGTGTCCCCCCGCACTCCTGTGAGGAAGCCCCCGCCCCAGCCCCTCAGATGTGACTGCATTTGGAGCTGAGGCCTTTAAAGAGGGGGTGAAATACAGCGAGGCCACTGGGGTGGCCGAACCCAGGAGGCTGTACTAACAGAAGTGCCATCGGGGATCTTGGAGGAAAGCCTGCTGGCGGGCGGGGGGCTGCGTCTGTCAGCCCAGGAGAGGCCTCAGGAGAAACCACCCCGCTGAGCCCTGGGCCTGGGACGTCTCGCCTCCAGAACTTTGGGGAGTCAAGCTTCTGTTGTTTAAGCCGCAGGGTCTCCGGTGTCTGTTGCACGGCCACCCCTGCTGACTGAGGCCGCGAGGCTCAGCGACTTGGCAGCAGCGTTGATGGCCACAGCCGCGCCTGCACTGAGGTTCCCCTTGGCAGGCACCCAGGTCAGGGTCCTCCTCCTCCGGCTCCATCATCCCCGCACCCCAGGCCTGCCCGCACCGGCCTCCGGCTGCCCCCAGGCCCATGGTCCCCTGCAGCGGGTCCCCTCCCCTGGCTGCCCTCTGCGGAAGAGGCGGTGGCCCAGGCTGTGGCGGGAGAGGCACGGAGCGCTTGTGCCCAGGGTCCCTCTCTGCCTGTGGTCCCCAGGGGCCCCACCTGCCTGTCCCTGGGGTGAGGGGTCCCAACAGGGCGGGGCCTTGTCCTTCCAAGAGCCCTAAGCCCCAGGCTACTCTCTCAACCCTTCTCTCGAAGTGGCCAGTTTCTGAGGCCGTGCCCAATGCCCAGGGGCACCCTGGAGCACCCCCAGTCCTCTGGAAATCCTGGGGTGGGTGCTCTCATTGCCCCCGCACCACTTTCCTGGGCTAACGCCGGCCACCCCATGCTGGCAGGTCAGAGCAGCTCCTCTGCAAAGGACAAGGTTTGCTACTGGGCCACCTCGCCCAGCGGGGCCTGAAGTCATGTCCCCCCCACCCCCACCGCTGGCAGCCTGGGGCTGGTGAGGGACTTCTGGGGGGCGGGCAGCCCCTGTGGGCACCTGTGCCTCAGAGTGGAGGGTAGGGCTGAGGCTGGGCCCCTCCTATCCGACCCCCTCCTTCCCACATCCTCCAGTGTCCCTGAGGGTGCCCAGTGAGGCCGGGCAAGTGTGTCCCATCTCAGTCTCTGCCCGCCACACACCTCATGGAAGGGGCTGGCGGGGTAGAGGCAGGGCCAGGCCCCAGGGCTGAACGCACAGGGTCCTTTCGGGCCAGGGATGCAGGGAGCTGGTCTGGTTGGCCCAGCATCCGGACGGAGGCCCTGGACGCCCACGGGACACCCAGCCTTTTCTCGAGCACCTGTCTCCTGAAACCCGTGGAGGCCGCTGCTGCTGAGGGGCTTCCTGCCATCCTCTGCCGACCCAGACCCCACGGGCCCAGTCCCACCGCCCTACAAAGAGCCCCCAGACCTCCTAGGGGAGGGGGGTTCCCCAGCGTGACCAGGGCCTCTGGTCTTCTACCTCCGTGTTGCTTCCCCCAAACAAAGGGACAGCAGCGACAGGGGGGGTGAGCGAGCAGGCATGTCTCAGGGGAGCAGAGGGGGTGCAACAGACAGCGGCCCAGACACACAGCCTCTCCCCTGGCCTCCCTGCCCAGAGAGAGTGCCTGGGTCAGAGGCCAGGGGCCAACCAGCTGGGGCTCCAGGGACGCTTCATCATGTCCCAAAGGGAGCCCCACGGTTCCTTGGAGAAGGAAAGGCCTCTGAGCATGGGAGCCAGTTTCCTCCATCCTACAGCCTGCACAGCCCACCCTGGCCCATCCTCGGCCCCAGGGGGCCTGCAGGGAGGGGCCCGGCCCTCAGTACACAGACCCCTCCTCAACCATCTCCTGCAGGGCGGCTTCAGCCACCTCCAGGGACCCAGACCAGAGTGGGCCCTGGTCCTGCCCCCGGGCCGCTTCATCCCCCACAGGGGCCCCTGTTTCCCCATCAGTTAAGGGGAGAAGGAGCTCAGTGACGCCTGGCCCTCCCCGTTTCAATGTTTGAGGCACCTGTCAGGCCGAGCCACCCTGGGCGGTTTCATTTCCTTATCTACCTTCGGTCCCACGTTTTGCTCACAAAAAGGTGGCTTGGGAGGCAGCCCAGCCACACCCACCACCAGCCCAGCCACTCCCCACCTGAGCCTGGCCTGGTCTCACCGGTTCCCAGGGAGCGGGCAGCCCACACCCTGTCACTTGGAGCTGCCCATTCCCTTTTTAGGGAAGTGTCAGGAAGCAATGCCTGGAATTTCCCAGCAGCCCAGCGAGGCCGGCCCGGGTGTGGTTCCCAGGCTCCTGCTCCTTCCCGCAGGAGGAGGGCGGTGGGGACCCGGGGGCCTGCAGGAAGGGTCTGGCTGCTCAGAGTGCGTCTGAAGGGCCCCGGGCCGGGCAGAGCCGCCCTCGTGCTCACCTCCACTGGTGGGTCTGCCTCCAGGTGGGGCACATGACCCGCGGGTGGCAGGGCCAGGTGGGGCACAAGAAGACCGAAGAGCCCCCCCCAGGCCACCTGCGGCAACCGAAGGGCTCAGAAGATGACCAGATAAGGTGTCGGCCTGGCTGGGCTCTAGGAAGGCCCAATGACAGGCTGCGGCCGCCCCGTAAGGGAGCTTTTATCACCTGCCCCAGAGGGCGGCCCCCTGCCCCAGGTCACAGGCAGGTCTGCGGAGCGGCCAGGGTTGGAGTCACCACGTCTAGGGCTGGAGAAGCCTTCTGTCCAGAAGCCTGGGCACCTTCTGAACTGCTCCTATCAAGACACAGACAGATGCCCGGCTTCCCAGAACCCAGAGGAAGTACCAAGGGAGAAAGGTTAGTCCTCTGAGATCCCCGGGCCACCAGGTGGGCCGGAGCCTGGATGCACAGCCAGACCTGAGCGCCACACACGGGGCAGCCCAGGGCAGGTCCTTTGGTGGCCCGACTACCCCACCAGCTGACCTCATGGCAGATGCAAGGCCCAGCTGGCAGGTGGCAGCCCCCTTTGCCACTGGCATCCGCTGCCCCCAAGGGAAGCAGGACATTCGGTTTCAGTCCCTATGCCCTGCCGTCTCCGACCTGACCCTTAGGAGCTTGGGCTCCATCGCCCAGGGTCCCTGCTGTCCCACGCCCTGCCCGGGCTGGCCTGTCCTTCCAGGGCCTTCACGGCCCGGGCAGCCTCTGCTGGAAGGAAGCCCAGCACTTCTGGGTCTGCCAGGAGCACGGCTGCCCCGGGCTCACCCCCACCAGGTCACATCAGCAGGGCGATCAGGGGACGGACCGGGCCAAGGTCCCACCGAGAACACCTGCTCCCAGAGCCCAGTCAGGCCCAAGACTCCAGTCAGCGACTGAGTCACAAACCGATACAGACTGGTGCACACGTGCACCCACACCCACACGTGTGTTCACACGTGTGCACACGCGGGCACGACCAGCCATGCATGTACACACACGTGCCCTCCTGACCCTGCCATCACACACTTACACGCAGGCCCCCTGAGCCACCCCACGCCTGCGCTCCCAGACGCGGGCGCAGCGATTCGGCCGGTACCTGGCGCCATGAGGCCGTGGTGCTTGCAGTGCACGATGGCTGCCACCAGGAGGTCCTTGAGGACGCGCAGGACCTTGCAGGGCACGATGTGACCGCGGCACTGGGCGCCGGCCTCCGCGGAGGCGTGGAAGACGTCGGCGGTCGTCCAGGGCTCCAGGCCGGCCCCGTCCCCGGGGATGCCCAGGCGGCAGCAGCCCAGGCCGGCCCCCGCCTCGGCGGCCCCCACCTCCTCGACCAGGAGGGCCTCGGCGTCCACCCACAGGGGCACCTCCATGTCCAGCGGGTCCTCCGAGGAGCGCAGGGCAAACTGGAAGGCCTCCAGGTCCCGGGAGTAGTCCACGAGGAAGCGGGGGTCCAGGGCGTGCACTCGCTCCAGCACCGTGAGCAGCACGTTCTCGGCGCGCTGGTAGTCCTGCGCCCGGGGCGCCCCCCGCGAGCGGATGGCCTGCAGGTAGTGGTGCCACAGGGGCACCTGCACGGCCATGGCTGGGGCCGGGGCCGAGGGCGCAGCCCGGGAGGACCGCTCTGAGGCCCGCTGGAGGAGGCACCTGCCCAGGAGAGGACAGGTCGGCAGGTGGGGCCCCAGCTCCCCAGGAGTGACTGGCTGGCAGGCGGGTGGGGTGCAGCGGGTTAAATAGCTGAACCTGGCCCAGACGTTTGAAGTGAGGGTGAGTCAGTCGCCAACAATTAGGAATGTCACAAGTGTGTCAGGAGGGAGGCGGAGCCTGGTTCCCGCCACTGGGCTCCTCCCATCCCCCCTGCCCCCGTCACCCTGACTCCACCTCAGGCCCGAGGCACATTCACGCTCAGGACTTTGATGCTCCTGGGGCCTCCTCCGGCTGTGCTGGCCCTGGAGGGGGTGGCCCAGCCCTGTTCCCCTTCCCACCCTCAGCCCAGTAGCAGCAGCCGCGGGGACTCTGTGACATTGGGGCCTCCCTGCAAGATTGGGTAAGATGTGTCACACCCCCATGGCTCGCTGAGAAAGGTGAGGCCAGGCCTCCGGACCCTCTGTGTATCCAGACCACCGGCCACAGCCACCACCACCCAGCAGCCTCTCTCTCGGAGGGCCAGGGCTCAGGGCTGTGTTTCCATGGCAACCCGGACGTCCCCTCAGTCACCTGTTCCCCCTCAAAGCCTCAATCTCGGTGCCCTCCGAAGGGCAGGTGTGAATCCTGCCTCTTCTCCTGCAGGGTGTGTGTTCAGCTCCTGGCCCCCAGCCCCCCGCCCCCCGCCCTGGCTCCCCCCAGCCCCCGCCCCAGGGGCCCTGGAGTTGCCCACCTCCCACCTGTCATCACCTGGGCCTGGAGCTGGACCGAGCCTGGTTCTGGAGGAAGTCTCCTTGGGTCCGCCTGGCCAGGCTGGAAAGCCTCGCCCTGCCGCCCCCTCCAGCGCCTGCCCAGTCCTGCTTCCCTCCCCACTCAGGGCTGCGCGAGTCCCAACAAGCTTGGGGGAGCCGCCCCACCGACCCTTGTCCCCGCCAGGCTGGCCGCACATCCGTGCTCAGCTGCTGCAGTGTCTGTAAACAGTGAATGTGCAGACGTCCCCCGCTGGGTATCTCGGAGACACAGCCCTGCAGCCGGCCAGGGGAGCCCCCCCCGCCCCCCCGCCACAGGCAGCTGTGCCCATGTCAGAGCGGCGGGCAGAACTGGGACCAAGGCTCTCGTGCTGGTACTCGGAAGCCCCCTGAGGAGCTGCAGCCCCAGGGAGCGTGTCTCTGCTTCCACACCTCCCAGGACAGGGAGCTCACCACTTTACAGGGCAGCACACAACACGGTCAGGCAGAAAACAGATTTCTGTCCTCAAACCTGGCCTAGTGCTGCCCTCTGGAGCTGCTAGAGCACAACTATCCCCCCGCCCCACCCCAAGGCAGTGACTCAGCTCCAGGAACCCATAGGCCATGGGCCTTCCTGGCACCCCACCTGCCTCCCACGCTGTTCCCCATGCCTTTTGCCACGGCCCCTCCGTCTCTGAGGGACTCTGACCTGTGGGGAGCAGGTGCTGCTGCAGAGGAGCTGGGGTCCCTCCCCCGACCCTGAGCCTTGGCCCTAGGGCCCTGTCTGCACTTGGGCTCCTCTCTCGTGACCCTCGAACCCCCCGGCTTCACTTCCCCAAGAAGCTCACGACTCTCCTGAATTTGCCCAGGAGACCTGGCAACCCTCACCCAGACGAAGCAGCAAAGGGCTGGGAGCAGAGAGGAAGGCCAGCTCCACGCCCGACGGCCACCCCCCGGGGAATCTCCTCTCAGATTGGGACCTTGGACCGGGGCACACAACCCCCACCATCCCGGAAGGGCTCCTCCTGTGGCCCCGAGAGCCCCCTCCTCCGGCCAGTGACACTGAGGCACCCGAGGCTGGCCGCCCCACCCCCGCCGTGCTGGCGTCTCACCCCTGCTGTGCCCCTCGGCTGCCTTCGCTGACAGCCCTGCTCCTCTATGCCCAAGTCCAGGCACTCGTGTCTGCCTCCAGGCACCCTGCAGGCTCCTTGCACCCAACAAGCTCACACAGGTCCCTGATCTGCCCCCAGCGGCGTTCCTACCCCCGGTGCCTGGCTCAGGGTCAGCCTGCTTCCGCCCAGTTAGTCCTGGACCTGGCCTCCCCTCCCCGCGTGCCCACCCCACCCCAGCCTGTCCATCGCAGCCCTGACCCAGGGCCTCCCCAAGGATCCCGAGCCCCGGCCCCCAGCCCCAGAACCTGCCCCCGGGGAGACAGAGTCCGCCCCCGCAGGTGGCCTCTGGTGTCATCTTCCCCGCTCCTCCACGCTCTCGGGAGCCCCTTCCTCCTCCCCTGGCCCAGCACAGGCCCTGCCCGGCCGACCCCTGACCACTCCTGCGGACCCTGGCCCGGCTCTGGCACACGGGTCTCTGCCCGTCCCTGACTGCCCCCCACCTGGGCTCCTGCACACCTCCCCACCCCCTCCTCCGCTGCTGGTCTCCCCCGCTTTCCCAGACCTCAGCCGGCATCAGAGCCCCGCTGAGCCCGGCCCCATGAGTGCAGGCCAGGTCCCTCCCCTGGAGACCCCGGGGGGCAGTGGACTGTCCCCGGCAGGTGGTGGGGACCCTGGTGGGTGGAAGGCCCCGGCAGGTGGTAAGCTCCCCGGCCGGGACAGGATGGGCCTCTCAGCGAACCCCAGGGCGGGCACAGAGGCTGGCACACAGCGGGCACTTGGAGGCCCCAGACCTGGACACGAGCTCCTCTTGGACTCACATGGGCAGGGCGTGGAGAGCGAGCAGGGAGGGAGGAGAGGGACAGGCCGGGAGCGGAGGGGAGGCAGGCGCCCACCCTGGCCCCCGGGGCCGTGTTTGGCCGCGGAGGAGCCACAGACTTCAGGGGCCTGCAGGCTGCACCCAGGACCCCTGACCCCACAGACCCCAGCAGGGAGGAGCGGGGAGTGAGGGGAGGATGGGTACTCCCTGCGCCATGGGCGGGTCTGACAAGCTCCCTGTGGGCCTTGGTGGCACAGGCCAGGCTTGCACACGCAGGTGCCCGTGTGTGTGTGTGTGTGTGACTTCCATCTCAGGATAACCCAGGCCGGCGCGGGGATCCCGCATTTCAGGAATTCCCAGTGTGCCGGCAAAGCGAGTGGGGCGGACTTTCCACCCGAAGGACGTTCAGGAAGCGCATCGGACATGATGGTGGCGGCCCCCGTGTGGTCTCGGCACAGGTGGGGGACAGTCCAGCTGAGCCTGAGAGAAGGGAGGCCGAGTCCTGGCAGGAGGAGACCCCGTCCCCGGACACGAGGGGCAGCAGCCCTGTCCCCGCTGCTCCCAGAGGGAGAAGGGGTCTCAGCCTCATCCTCACTCAGCCCCGCCTCGCCCATCCCCCGTCCCCTCTGTGCCCGGTGTCTCACGTCGCCCGCCACCCGCCCCCACCCCGAATGTCTGATCGTCGCACTTGTACATAGTGATGCCCCTGGGGCTGGAGCTCCCCCTGGATTCCTAGTGATTTCTCTTTTTGTCTTTTTAGGGCCGCACCCACGGCATATGGAGGTTCCCAGGTTAGGGGGCGAATCGGAGCTGCAGCTGCCGGCCTACACCACAGCCACAGCGATACCGGGTCCTTAACCGACTGAACAAGGCCAGGGATCAAACCCGAATCCTCACAGAGACAACACGGGGTCCTTAACTCGCTGAGCCACAGTGGGAACTCCCCCAGTGATTTCCTGAAGGCATTTCCCCTGGGCTACAGGATAGGAGCTCAGTCAGCGCCCAAGAGTTAAGTCCCAGCCCAGGGGCTGAGCTCCTGGCAGCCTGTCCCTCCCAGAGGTCCCTCTGGTCTGCTTCTCAGCACGGTGGCCCGTCCCTCCCGGTGGGTACAGGGAGGGCGTGAGACTGATCCCTGCTGAGAGGGGCACTGAGGGGGAGGCACGCGGCCCCCAGGGAGACGGCGCCCCAGCCTGCGGCCTTTTCTGCAGGGACACACAGCTCTCGGGGCACCCAGCTCTGAACACACAGCCCGGCCTGTTTCTATGTCACCTCCTCCTACGTGTGGCTCCTTCATGCAGGAACCAAGCCAGATGGGGTGGGCGGGGCAGGGGAGGAGAAAAGAGCAGATGAGAACAAACTCGAGGTTGGTGGGGAGGGTGGGGAGGCCCTGACGGCAGGAGGCGAGCAGATCTTCCTGCACAAAAGGCCAGTGTACATGCGGTGTCACGCGGGCTGGGGCGTAAGGGTTAGTCTGCCCGCTGAGGGTTGCAGAGCAGAGCCCCAAGCAGGTGTGCGGTGCGGGTGTTTGCCGATACTCCAGCCACCCAGGGAGAGGGGGCGTGGGGTCGACCTGCGTGGTCAGGGGGACTGGGCCCCCAGCTGCCAGCCGCCACCGAAGAACTGACTAGGTCCCCTTTGAAGCTGCCACGCAGGGAAGAAGAACTTGGCCCCCAGGGGCTGCAGGCAGGGTTGGGTGGTTTGTTTTTCCTGTCGGTACGCTTTTTGGGGGGAGGAGTTGGGAGGTTTTTTGGTTTTTGTTTTTGCTCTTTAGGGCCACACCTGTGACATATGGACGTTCCCAGGCTAGGGGTCAAATCAGAGCTGCAGCTGCCGGCCTCCACCACAGCCACAGCCACGCGGGATCCGAGCCGCATCTGCGACCTGCGTCTCAGCTCATGGCAACGCTGGATCCTTAACCCACTGAGTGAGGCCAGGGATCAAACCTGCATCCTCATGGATACTAATCAGGTTCTTAACCCACTGGGCCACAACTCCCTTGTTGGCATGTTTTTGTTGTGCCAGAAAATAAGATAACATTTACCATCTTAACAATTTTAGAGTGTAAATTCCGCGACATTAAGAGCATTCACGTGGCGCCAGCAACATCGCCCGTCTCCAAAATGCTTCTTCTCGAACCGACACACTGTCCCCACGGCCCTCCCTCAGCCCCCTGCAGACCCCATTCCACTCTCTGTCTCTGCGATTCTGTGGCTCCAGGGATCTCACACGACTGGGCTCACACACGGCGTCTGCCTTTCTGTGACGAGCTCATTTCACCAAGCGGGGCGTTTCAAGGGTCCTGCACGTCGCAGCCTGGGTCGGTACCTCACTCCTCGGGGCCGGGTGAGACTCCGTCGTACGAACAGACGGCATTTGGCCTCTCCGCTCGTGTCTGGGAGCCCTTGGCCAGTGTGAACAGTGCCGCTACAAACATGGGGGTACCAGCCCCTCCTTGAGACCCTGCTTCCAATTCTTTGGGGTCTAGAGCCGCACGTGGAGCGGGTGGACCGTCTGGTAACTCCGTGTTTCATTTCTCTGAGAATCACCCCTCTGCTGTCTGCAGGGGCCGCCCCATTCCACATTCCCACCAACCGTGCGCTCAGGGTCCGATTCCTCACGTCCTCACCCATACTTGCTTTGCCTTGGTTTGCTTTGCTTTGCTTTGCTTTGCTTTGCTTTGCCTTGGTTTGGTTTGGTTTGGTTTGGTTTCAGTAGCCATCCTAACAGGCTTGCGGGTTGGCTGTGCGTTTCCCGGGCGATTAGTGACGTCCTGTGTCTTTTCACGGACTCGTTGGCCTCCGTGGGGAAATGTCGATTCCAGTCTTTGCCCATGTTAAAATCGAGTCGTCTAGTTTTGCGGCTGTGAAGCTGTGGGTGTTCTTTGCACATTCGGGCCTTTAATTCTCCGATCGGGCCCGTGATGGGCACATCCTCTCTCCCATCCCGAGGGCGGCCTTTTTCTCTCTCCATAGCGTTCTGCGATGCACAGACACTTTCCCTTTATCCAGTTAATTTTTTTCTTTTGGTGCCTCCGCTTTTGGTGTCGTGCCCAAGAAACCACTGCCAAATCCAAGGCCGTGAAGACTCCCCCCCCGGTCAGCTCTCGCCACCCGGTCTTTGGAGGGTCGTAAGGCCCCAACAGCCCCAAACCTTCCGGGCACCCAGGCAGCAGGGCAGAGGCACCCTCCTGTCAGTCCTGTCTCCACTGCCACTCGGAGTCTTGTGTCTCCTGTACCTACCCCACAAGAGCAGGTCTGGAGGGGAGGGTCCATGAGCTGCCCCCACCGCCGCCCAGGACCACCCCCGAGACCCCACCTCTGCAGGCTTCACAAGGACGAATCCAAGTGGGGTCTGCTCCTGGGGAGCCTCTCAGGGCCCACCCCTGCCTGGAGTCCCCGTGCCTGCCAGGGCACTGACATGGGGAGAGGCCCCAAGAGCTAGACGAGGGGACAGGGCCCAGGCGCCTCTCCCAGCACGTATCCCCAGGGGCCTGCCTGGGTGGCCCTGAGAGGCTGGCCCTAAATGTGAGCCTCTCGATGTCCCCTCTGATCCAACCACCGAATTACAGGGCTGCCACTGCCATCCCGCCAGGCCAGGCCTCCGTTGTGGGCGGATGGCCGGGAGGCGCAGACGCACAGACGGCGGCCTGGGGCCCGTGGCAGTGGCAGCGTCAGCCTTGTCACCGGTCAGCAGTGCTGGACAGTGCCCAAGCCAGGGTCCAGAACAGGGCTGTATTCTGGTGCGAGCAGAATTCACAGGCTACTTCCTGTCCAGCCCCTGTGGGGACACCCGCCGACAGGCCGTGAACCCGGGTCTGCTGAGCCAGAGCTGCTGGCAGGAGCCCCTCCTCTGGTGAGCAGTCGCCACCGTCCCGCCAAACTGGCCACCAGGAGAGACGTCTGCTGGGCGTGCAGGGAGGTGTGGGGCCCAGGCAGAGTCACCGAGGCGCAGACAGGCCCAGAGACTGGTCAGATCCCAGAGCCGACTGCGCGGGCCCTGCAGCCTGGAGGCCTCGGGCGGGGGGCAGGGGCACCCGCTCCGCCGCCGCCTCCCGCCAGTGAACCATCCTCAGAGGACACGTGGCCAGGGCCACATGTCTGTCCCTGATCCATCACTCAGGGTGGGGATGACAGAGGCCCACTGAGGGCTGGGGTGGCCTTAGCAAAGGAAGTCAACCCTTTCCTGAGAGTTCCGAGGTCCCTTCTGCTCGGGGAGGGGCCGGATCATCAGAGGTGGCAAATTCTGGTGCCCCCCAGGCCACTGAGGCAAGACCAGCCGGGCTCTGCCAAGACACACCGACCTCTGGCCTAGGCCCTGTGGCCTCCGTGCGCATGCGGGCCCAGCACGGCCAGGATAGTGGACTGTTCCGGGGGAGATTTTAGGTGACCTGTTGCTGTAAACACGGTGGGGGCCGAGGACCCTGCCAGGTTTCCTGTGACAAGGAGGAACAGTGACAAAATGGCAATGTCTCCACAATGAAGGGGCTTCCTCTGAAGACGAGGAGGTGGCCACGTGCTGGGCAGGTGGTGGTGGGAGAGGCCACGGCACGGCGCTCAGCCAGGGGATGCCGAGCACTCTCCCACGGGAGCCACGGGGTCCAGGGCTCCAGCCAGGAGAGCCGGTCAGGAGATGGGTCAGGATAGCCGTGGGTCCTCCGCACCCCACCCTGCCCTCCTGCCCATCCCCCAGAGGCCCCCCATGTGTAGGCCACCAGCACATCTGCCACATGTCTCAGACTATTCCCTGCCCCGATGGCACTCCTGGCGCACTGATGGCCCAGGACAAGAAGTCCCCAGCACGGACACCAGGCAGGGAGGCCTGGGTGGCTTGTGGGGGCCCGGGGGGCGGGAGTACGGGGCCAGAGAAGCATCTTGGAGGAGAGGGTGCTGCGTGGGGGTGGGGCTGGACGGTTTAAGGGAGCAGAACAGGCCGAGGTGGGTGCCGGGGGAAGGGAGGCGGGCAGGACAAGGCTGCCCACCACAGGGTACCAGCCCACCTCCTTTCCAGCCAGCGGGGTCTCACTGGGTCTGAGTGACCTTCACAGATGGTCACACAGACCTCTGCAGCCTGTCATCGCCCCCCCCCTCCACCCTCCCAGGGTCAGAGGAGGCCCAGGTTCCGGGGCAGCAGGAAGGGCCAGCGCTGCCCCTCCCCCACCCCTCCCCCAGCTCCCGGGGCTCTGCTGCTCAGGGCGCCAGGCAGATGCCCTGGCCGTGGTGCTCAGAATGGGCACCTCTGCTCCATGCCCCCAGAAACCAGAAGCCAGAGCGAGTCCCGAGGGGCCAAGGTCAGGACGTCCTAGTCCCTCCCTCCCGAGGAACTGCCCGTGATCCCCACGCCTGCCCTGATGCCCAGCGGGACTACGTCTGGCCGGTCCCAGCACAGGGCACCCTCGTTTCTGTCCTGGGGTGGCAGGTAAGGGGGAATGGCCTGAGGACGCCAGGAGGAGAAGGAGCGCGGGCTTTTCTCAGGCAGAGCTTCCTTGAAGCGCTGGCAGCCCCATTGGGAAGTTTGGTTCTGAGGACGTGGCCTGCTCCCCACTAAGCGTCCACCGTCACTGCCTGTCCCTCTGACCTCGCCCGCAGGCCACCTCCATCCGCCTGAGCTGCCTCAGAGGAGCCCGGGCCCCCGGAGTTTGGGAGACATGCACCCCAACCCGGGGCCCCCGAGCGGTCCCCCCTTCCTTAGAGCACAGTCCCTCTGTGGGCTGCCCTTCCAGGAGGGGCATCAGCTGCCTGGGACAGGTCCAGCTGAACGAGGAACCCCTGAGGGGAGCGAGGGGGAGGGGAGGCCAGCGTGACCGAATGTCGGGTGCCAGGCTCGGTCCGGAGGCCCCGGGAGGGACAGACAGAGCTGCGTCCGCAAAGGCGGCCTCCATCCCCGCTCGCCTCCCCTGTCGCCACCCCTGATGGGTTCGCTGCTGCGGGCGCTCTGCGCAGCTCTGAGAAGGCTCGGGAGAGAGAAAGGAACTTCACACGTGTCTGAGACGTGCGGACCACGGTCCCGTCGCCTGGAAGGGCTCAGCGGGAAACGCGGCTCCAGAAGGTGCGTCCGGCGCAGTTGGGAAGGCGGGGCCTCCTCGGGTCCTAGGCAGGCGGTTCCCTCTACAGGCCTGTCTGCCCACCTGCCACCTGCCGGTGCGCGGCTGAACGCCACCTTCCTGTCCAAATGCCAGGCAGAGTCAGAGCTGATGACTCTCGGTCAGGAGGGACGGGTGGTCTGCACGCCACGTCCACCTGGGGGCCGCAGCAACCACACAATGCCCCACGAGCGAGGGCCCAGGGGAGCGTGCGGGGCCTTCCCCACGGGAGTGGGAGGCCTGGGGGAGAGGCAGTCCCTTCCGGGTCTGGGCGCTCAGGTGGCCGGCTCCACCCAGGGCGACGCTAGGTCGCTGGGGAAACAGCTTCCAGACAACAGCGGGCCTTAGTCCCCATAGCAACATGGCCTACACTCCTGTTTCCAAGGAAACCCAGCCCTCAGCGTCGCGGTTGCCACAGCAACGCCTATGGGCTCTGTCAGCCACACTGTCCCTCCAGCCCAGAGGGGCAGCTGGGCACCAGGACAGAGGAGTCCTATGCTGCACAGGTGTGGGGCCGGGGCACGGAGGAGAGCCTGGCCTGGCCGGGGTCCCAGGAGCTGACTCTCCTGGCAGCAGAGCCCCTGCTTTCTCATGCATCCTGTGCTCTGGCCACAATGAGTTCCGCCTCCAGTGAGCCTGGCACTGGGGACTCCGCCGTGAAGTCCCGGCCGGGGCTGGACACCGTGATCCAGGTCAGTGGGTATCTGCCCCCTGGCATCCTCCTGGGAGCAGCCCAAGGGCACTGCGGGAGGGAAGGGGCCTGCACAGAGATGCCACACCTCCCGTTCCAAGGGGCACTTTCCACCAGATCACGTGGTCAGAGCGAGCATGCATGCGCGAGCATACACACACACACACACACACACACACACACAGGTGCCCTTGTTAGCAGACTCCACTTGGGACAGGAGCCTGGGGAGAGGCTGAATTGGGGGCCGGGGACCTGTGCCCCTGGGCTGGCTGCCCTGGTCCGTGCTGTGTGTGCTCAGGCAGTCAGCCCCCTCTCTGAGCCCCAGGCCTGCTGCCTGCGCACAGGGGGTGGGGACGGACCGGGACCCTCTGGGACCCAGGGCACTGCTTTCCAGGGCAAAGCGTGGGGGTCGTCTCCGCGCACTGGCAGGTGCCGTCCGTCCCCAGTATCTGTCCTGCGCATCCAAAAGTTCTGCTGCTTCTCCTCTTCCGCCTGCACGACAACAATTGCAGCATCCGGGAGTTTCCCCAGCGCCCCTGCCCCTTCGTCACCTGCCTCCAGCCCTGCGTCCCACCCCTTCGGGCCCCCACTGCTGTCACCTGATCTGGCCACCTCAGCCAGGCATCCCCACCCTGGTCACCCCGCAGGGATCTCAGTGAGCCCCGGGGAACCAGCAGAGTCAGAGGAGTTTATTCACCCAGTTCTCAGATCTTCAAAGCTGCCGTGGGGGTGACAGACAGGTCACCGGGAGGAGGAACTGCCCACAGTTGTGCCTGTGATGAAGTAACACGGTGGCGTGGCCACATGTGTACACGCACACCCACACCACAGACACCCACACGCATGCCTGCGCATGCACACACACCCACACACACACAGGTGCCTGCACAGGACAGAACATGACAGGCGCAGGATCTCTGAACCAGGCATTGCAACAAGACAAGTGAGGTGGCCCTGGAGGGGTGACTTTCTCTGTCCGACTCCAAGGTCCTGAGCAGAGGTGACCGTGGCGGTGGGGGGGGCTGCCCACCAGTGTGCATGCCAGGCGCCCTCTGTGGGGTGGGGGGCTGTCCACCCGGGCGATCTCCAGGCGCCCTGTCAGCCAGTGAGGAACCTGTCATCCCTTTGCGGTCCAGGAAGACAGACGCTGGAGAGTCGAAGCAGGTTGCTATGGTTACGGGCTGGTGCGAGGGAGGGACAATATGGTGCTGGCGTCGGGCAGTGGGCAGTGAGCATCCGCTTGGCAAAGGTGGCGGGGCCCAACTGCCCGCAGCCTGGGGGAAGCTGTCATCTGAAAGCCACAAGGAGGTGCGGCCGAGGTCCCTGCGCCTGCCCCGCCAGAACCTGTGATCTGCCTGCGGTGATTGCCATCTCCGGGCGCCTACTCCCTGGTGCACAGGCAGGCAGGCACCGCAGATGCCCAGATACACGTGCAGACCTGGCGGCAGCGCGGAGGGATCCCCCGGCGCCGCCAGCTACCGATGGGAAACCCAGGGGCTCGGGCAGGGCGTGGCTGGAGGGTGGGGGTGCCGGTGGGACCAGACCAGAGGGAGTCCCGACCCCTCCCTCCGGCCAGAGCCACCCCCACCTCTGCACCCCCTGCAGCCCAGCCCCCTCCACCCCGAGAGCTGGATTCTCTGAGGGCCTGAACCCAGAGCAGATGGAGGAGGCGCCAGAGTCGAGGAAGCCGGGGCGGGAGGAGCCGCGATTCTGAACCCACTTGCCTCAGAAGCTTCAGGCATTTTTAGACGCTTTCTCTGGGTTAGGTTTGGATTCATGGTATTTTTCTAAGAACTGGTCCATTATACCTACATGTGCAAATTTCCTGCCCAAAGATGTTCCCAGGATCCTCTTCCCGTCTTTGTGAAGCCCAAGGATCTGAAGCTGGGTAACCGCCCACCCCTGCGTGCTGAGGGGTTAGGGACAGGGGGTCCCCTGGGATCCAGGCTCGGGGCCAAAAGCAGAGGGAGTCCCTGGCCGGCTGCCTGAGCGGGTCTGAAGCCACACCTCCTTTGCCATTTCTGATTCTGGCCGTTGCTGAGGCTCTTATGGTATTCTTGTTTCCGATTTCATGGATTTGTGTATTTATTATTCCTTTGCTTCTCAGTTCTTTGGGTTTGTTGCTTTTCTAATTTGGGGGATGTATGCTTAGCTCATCGACTGAGAACCCTCTTTTTTTGACTTTTTTTTCCTTAAGAAAATTGTGGTAAGTTACATGTACATAAAATAGCCATTCTCACCCTTTTCAAGTGTACATTCATACCGTGCAACCGCCACCTCCATCTCCAAATTTTTTCCATCTTCCCAAACTAGGAAAATCCTGTCCCCATGAAACACTAACCCCCAGCCCGTCCCCCAGCCCGGGCACCTGCCCTCCTGCTCTCTCTGGGAACCTAGCGACCTCGTGTGAGTGGAGTCATAGGCTATCAGTCCTGTCGTGTCTAGCTCATTTCACTTAGTCGAAGGTCCTGAAGGGTGGGCCACGCTGTCGTGCGTGTCGGAGCCGCCCTCCTTCCGAAAGCTGGCAGGCGTTTCCTTGTACAAGGGGCACTGGGCCCTTCCCTTCCCGGGGGCGTGGGCTGCGGCGTGGTTTCACTTCTGGCTGATGAGGATGTGCTGCCGTGACCACGGACGGGCAGGTGTCTGGTCAAGGCCCTGCTCTCAGGTCCTTTGGGTCCAAACCCGGACGTGGAACCGCCGGATCGCGTGGTGATTCCGGCTTTGACTGGAGGACCCTCCCCGCCGTCCCCCGGCAGCACCAGTTCGCCGTCCTGCTGTCTTTTTACTGTGCATTTCCTTTAGCTACATGCCACACACTTTCATAGAAACACTTCCATCCTTCCCCGGTTCAAACTGTCTTCTAACTTCCATGGTGGTTTCTTATTTTAATCCCTGAATTAGCTAAAAGTATAAATACCTTAACTTCCAATCATATAGAGATTTTCAAATTTGTCTTTGCATCTAGTTTCCCTGTAGTGTGCTCAGAGGTCTTGTTTTGAGCATCTTAAAGCAGAAAAGCCTACGAGCAACTACGCGGACACGGTGGGGAGGCAAACGGACACGTGGGTCGGGTTTCAGCGAACCTCTCCGTGCTGGAAATAGGCGTCCAGAGGTGCTGGCATGTGGGTAACTGGGTGAGGTCGCAAGGGTGACAATACACAGAAGGGAGTGGGGCACTGCCACCTTAAAGACGGGGGAGGCGAGAAGGAAGCAGCCATGGAGACCAAGATGGGGTGGCCGAGGAGGTGAGAACGGCCGGTGAGGGAGTGACTCAGGGAGGAGGCGGGGACCCCCAGTACCCCATGCTGCTAGCGGATCCAGCAAGGGGCTCAGCCATGTGGGGTCACGGGTGACCTTGACCACAGCGCACCTCACAGGGCTTGCAGGGGCGATGCGTTTCCTAAGACAGGGGTGAATTATACTGCGTGTGTCAGTGAGAATGGTCCCACAGTGAGGAAAGTCACCTGTCCTCAGGCAAGAAGGAGGTTTGCTGGAGCCAAGTGCCAAGTGTGGAGCAAAGGGGCGGGACAGGCACAGGAGCATTGGCACTGAGGCTGGAAAACTTACTCTGGAAGGGCCAGATGAGGAGTATTTTAGGCTTCACAAATCACACAGTTTCTGTAGCGACTCCGACGCTGGAACGTGAAAGCAGAGACAGCGGGTGGGCAAAGACATGCAGTTATTTCCCAGGAAAGCTTTCCTCGCGAGTGAGCAGTGGGAGGCCTGGATCCGGCCCACGGATGGCCTGGGCTGCGCTCTGGCCGAGAGGCCGGGTGAATAAATTCGAGTGGGTGGGCAGAGGGACAGCCGAACAGCCGGGGTGGGTGGGTGGGCGGGCGTGGAGGACAGGTAGTAGCCACTGTCCAGTGTGGGGGGTGACCGCAGAGCCCGTGGTCCAGAAACTGGACTTTGCGATGAGCAATCACTGGAGTTTTAAAAAGTTTTGGCTGACACGGCACGCACACAGAAACGCGCAGTTCTTGGGTATACCGCTTCCCCGAGCCCACCGAGCAGCCAGCAGCCACACCGGAGAGCACTGTCAGAGCATGTGTGTGCACACGCCTATGCTCTTTACACAAAACCACAGTTGCGAAATGCACCCAGAAAGCCGCACTCGGTGACCGTCAGCTGTGCATTCATCTGTTTCAATAAGTTAATGGCCTTTCGAGGGGCTTCCACTTCGGCCTGACGCGAGCAGCGCTGCCGTGGACATGCCGGTTCCTAGCCTCGGGGCCACGCGTATGTGTTTCTGGTGGGCGCACCCCCGGGCAGGGAAATGCTGGGTCACGGGGTGGCATGTGTTGGGCTGCGGGGGACACTGCTAGACAGGTTCCAACGTGGGCGTACAGACGTACGCGCGTGAGGGGCTGGCTGCCCCCTGACCTCGCCGACACTTAGCTTTTCCTATCATTTTGCTGTTTCGCCGTGCCAGCAAATGGACAGGGGTGTCGTGATGGTTTAATGCTCATTGGCCTGACGACTCGTGAGACGGAGCACTTTTCTCCCTGGTTGTTGGCCCCTAGATATGTCCCCGTGTGCCCATTTTCCTCCTCTTCTTGTTGATTTGGATTTGATTGTATCATCTGGCACCAAGTCTTTTATTGAGCACGTGCTTTGCAAATCGTTCCTGTGTCGGTGGCCTTTTGACTTTTTTTAAGGTGCTTTCGAGGAAGAGTTCATAACTTTCGTGGCAGCACCAGCTGTCCATTCCCCCCCTCCCCAGATTAGTGCTTCTCGTGCGTTGCTGACGAAACACACTTGTCTCCCCTGCGTCACAAAGACGTTTGTCTGTGTCCCTCTCAGAAGCTGGCGGTTTTACGTTCACGGCTAAATCTGTAATCCCTGCGGCCTGACCTCTGGGTGGCAGGAGGCAGGGTCACCATGCATTTCCTTCCACGGAGCGTCCAGCGGACCCAGCCCCACACCGAACATGCCGTCCCTTCCCCACTGCACTGCGTGCCACGTGCGTCACTAGCCAGGTGTGTGCACGTCCGTGTGCACGTGTGCATGCGTGTGTGCGGGTCTGTGCCCTTCCAGAGCTTATCACCTTGCCCGCCGGCCAGTTTGTCCTTCTGCCAGTGCCACCCTGTCTTCATCACGGTGGATCCGCATGGGGCTTCACGTCTGGGAGCATAAGCTTCGTTCTCCTTCACCGTCGCCTGCGGACGTTTGGCTCCTCGTTTCCATACGAGCCCGAGAATCAGTTCAGAATCAGTACTGTCTGCAAACACAACTCCTACCGGGATTTGGACCCGGCTTTGGCTGAATCCATGGGTGGATTTAAGGGGGATTGACATCCTCACGTCGAGTCTCCCAACTCCTGCGCGGAGTCTACGCTTCCGTCTACGCTGCGGCTACGTCGACGGAAGCTCGTTCTCCACACAGAGGTCTTGCACCTGCTTCGTCATTACAGCCGCTCCTGGGTGTGGGATGTGCTGGGGGCGGCAACGGTCGTTCTTAAAATGATAATTCCTGAGAAACTGCTGTCTTTTTTTTAATTGTACAGTTGCATTAATTATAATTATCATCAATGCTTTGATGCAGAGGAAATCAGAATCAGTTCTAAGAAGACTTCGCACTCCAAGAATGATGTCAAACGACCCCCTTCATGGTGGATTATGAAGTTATTTACTGTGAGATATACTTCTTCCCAGAGATTACTTGCTTGTGTATCAGTTGTAGATTTTTGGTTTGCAGTTATTCTGAAGTGTTGATATAAGAGTCTATATGTATATGAGATTGTTTTAAGTTGGTGTTCTCTTAACTGCAAGCTCATCTCCAGCGTCCGGAATTTGTACCCACCTCTTCTCATGATTTCTGATTTGGGTGGTATAATTGTGCATGGATGATTTCGTATCTTTACTGTATATATACCTTGACTGGTGCGCCTTGTCATTTGTGGTATTTTTGTTTCCTGTTGCTGCCTTTTCTTTTCTGCCTAGAGAAGTTCCTTTAGTATTTGTTGTAAGGCTGGTTTAGTGTTGCTGAATTCTCTCAACTTTTGCTTATCTGTGAAGGTTTTGATTTCTCCTTCACATCTGAATGAGAGCCTTGCTGGGTAGAGTAATCTTGGTTGGAGGTTTTGTCCTTTCATCACGTTAAGTATATCATGCCACTCCCTTCTGGCCTGCAGAGTTTCTGCTGAAAAATCTGCCGATAACCTTATCAGGGTTCCCTTGTATGTGACTTGTTTCTTTTCCCTAGCCGCTTTCAAGATTTTCTCTTTGTCTTTAACTTTGGTTAGTTTGATTAATATGTGTCTCAGTGTATTCCCCCTTGGGTTTATTTTATATGGTGGTTTATTTTAATCCCTTGTTGTGCTTCCTGGATTTGAGTGAGTGGTTCCTTTCCCATGTGAGGGAAGTTTTCGGCTATTATCTCTTGGAATATTTTTTCTGTCCCCTTCTCTCTCTCTTCTCCTTCTGGCACCCCTATAATATGGATGTTGGTGTGTTTAACATTGTCCCAGAGTTCTCTGAGACTCTCTTCTTTTGTTTTCAATCTTTTTTCTCTTTTCTGTTCTGCATCCATAATTTCCACTAATCTGTCCTCCACCTCACTTATTCGTTCTTCTGCCTCCTGTATTCTGCTGTTAGCTGCTTCTAGTGAATTTTTAATTTCAGTTATTGTATTTTGCACCTCTTCTTGTTTAAGTTTTATATCTTGTATCTCTTTGGTCAGTGTTTTCTGTAAGTTATCCATCTTTGCCTCCAGTTTATTTCCAAAGTCTTGCATCAGCTTCAGAATTGACAGCCTAAATTTCCTAGAGGCTGAGAATCTCCTCATGGCCTAGCTGTTTTTCTGGGTTTTTTCCTTTCTCCCTCATCTGAGTTATGGTTCTCTGTCTTTTCATTTTTATAGGTTTTTGGTGTGGTGACCTTTTTCCAGATAATAGAGTTGTAGCCTCTCTTACTTCTGGTGTCTCCCCCCCTTGTGGCTGAAGTCAGTATGGGGGGCTTGCTGTAGGCTTCCTGATGGGAGGGGCTGATGCCTGCCCACTGGTAGGTGGAGCTGATTCTAATCCCTCTGGTGGGTGGGGCTCAGCCTCTGGATGGGATTAGAGGCGGCTGTGTGCCTGAGGGGTCTTTAGGCAGCCTGTTTAGTAAGGAGGGGGGCTGTGATCCCACCTGGATTGTTGTTTGCCCTGGGGCTTCTCAGCCCTGACTGACTGATGGGTGGGGCCAGATTTTCCCAAAATGGCCATCTCCAGAGAAAGGCAGCTGCTGAATATTCTCGAGAGTTTTGCTTTCAATGAATGTCCTTCCCCCACCACCAGCCACAGTCACCCCTGTTTTCCCAGGATGTCCTCCAGGAACTGCAGTCAGGTTTGACCCAGATTCCTATGGAGACCTCGCTCTGCCCTGGGACCCAGTGCACGTGAAAGTCTGTGTGCGCCTTTTAAGAATGGGGTCTCCGTTTCCCCCAGTCCCATGGAGCTCCTGCGCACAAGCCCCACTGGCCTTGATGCCAGATGCTCCAGGGGCTCTTTCTCCCAATGCCGCATCCCTGCACGTGAGGGTTTGATGTGGGGCTCAGAACTCTCACTCCTGTAGGTGAGTCTCTCTGTGACCCAGTTAGTTTTCAGTCCGTGGAGCTTCCCACCCGGGAGGTACGGGGTTGTTTCCATCGTGAAATCGCCCCTCCTACCTCTTGATGTGGCCTCCTCTTTTTCTTCTGAAGTAGGGTATCTTTTTTAAGGTTTCTGGTCCATTTGGGTGGGGATTGCTCAGCTTTTAGTTGTGAATTTTGTTGTTTTTACGAGAGAAGTTGAGCCCCAGTCCTTCTAGTCTGCCATCTTAATCCTCTCTCCGAAACTGTTCTGTTTGAGGGGCCTCAGTCTCCAGCCTTTCCGCCGCTCCTCCTCCGCGACCCCACGCTTGGGCCACACTCAGAGCATCCCCCCAGCCTGCGAGGGCCACAGCTCGGCTCACAGCTGCCCCCTCCCCATGTCAGCCCGTCTACCCCGCTGCCTCCGCAGCTCCCTGACGTCTTCAGAAGTGCTAGGAGTTCCCGTCGTGGCTCATTGGTTAAAGAATCTGACTGGGAACCAAGAAGTTGCAGGTTCGATCCCTGGACTCACTCATTGGGTTAAGGGTCCAGTGTTGCTGTGGCTGTGGTGTAGGCCGGCAGCTGTAGCTCCAATTAGACCCCTAGCCTGGGTACCTCCATATGCCTCAGGTGTGGCCGTAAAAGAACAAAAGACCAAAAAAAAAAAAAAAAAGTGGGGGAGTTCCTGTCGTGGTGCTGTGGTTAACGAATCCGACTAGGAACCATGAGGTTGTGGGTTCGGTCCCTGCCCTTGCTCAGTGGGTTAATGATCCGGCGTTGCCGTGAGCTGTGGTGTAGGTTGCAGACGCGGCTCGGGTCCTGCGTTGCTGTGGCTCTGGTGTAGGCCAGTGGCTATAGCTCCAATTAGACCCCTAGCCTGGGAACCTTCCATACGCCGTGGGAGCAGCCCAAGAAATGGAAAAAAAAAAAAAAAGACAAAAAGTGGAGCTTCACAGTCTTGCGGCAGGAGTGCTGCTCCCCACACCTCCTGGATCCGAGCCCTCCCCAAGGTCTGGAGGGGTGTTTCCCGAGGGGAGGGAGGAAGGGGGAGGGGAGGACATGGAGGAGGTGCTGCCAGGGGGCCAGGAAGGGGGGCGGGTACAGCCCTGGAGTCACGCCGCCACCTGAGCAGAAAGGAGGGCAGTGTGGTGTCCCGGTCTGCCACTGTCTCTGCCTTAGTGTCCGCATCTGTGCAAGAGTGAGGCAGGTGCCCAGGGGGCTCCCCAGAGCCTGACGGAGGACCCAGCCATGGGACAGCAGCTGGGGGGTTTCAGAGTGTGGGGTGTGACCAAGCCTTGTGTGGATGGAGGCGGAAGACCCTTGGCCCTGACACAGCCAGGGTCGCTGTGCGAATCAGATGGGCCAGGAGCTCCCACTGTGGGTTTGATCCCTGGTCTCGCTTAGTGGGTTAAAGATCCAGCATGCCGTGAGCTGTGGTATAGTTCACCTGCACGGCTCAGACCTGGCATTGCTGTGGCTGTGGTGTAGCCTGGTGGCTGCAGCTCCTGCTTCGACCCTTAGCGTGGGAACTTCCATGTGCCACAGATGTGGCCCTAAAAAGAAAACCAAACGGAAGGGCCACACACCCCTTCCTCGTTCAGGAGCGCCACACCCACGGACCCCAGTCCAGAGATGGGGGCCCGGTGCTTGGGGGGACAGCCGAGGCCTTCAGTTACCTCTCGTGCATCACTGCTCTAACCCCTGTGGCCTCCGTCCCCAGCCCCGCCCAAGCTGGGGACTCACCCCCCTGCCCTTGCCTCCCCTGGTCCCTCCACCTGGACACCTGACCTGGGTCCCCCCTGGCGGCTGGACTCTTATTCATCCTTCAAGGTCCAAGTCAACCGCCACCTCCTCCAGGAAGCCTGTGTGGGGCTCTGGGGACACTGGAGCCAACGAGATGGACAGGATGCTTCTCCGCTGCGCATCCTTGATATGTGTCCTGTTTCAGTCAGTGAGACACACTTCGGACTTGGCGCTGTGGCCTGTGCCTGAGCCTGCTGGGTGCCAAAGCTCCGCGGGGCTGGGGCTGCAGCTGGGCTGGGGACACAGAGGTGAAGGAGACCGTGCCCTCTTCCCCGATTCCTGGAGCAATGCCTGGCCCAGATCGCCCCTTGTTATTGACTCAGAACCAAACTACCTCCCACAAGAAGCCTGACCCCGCCCCGGCGGTGCCGCCCAAGGCCCCAGAGGGCTCAGTAAATGCACAGCAACCTGAACTGGGCAGGGCTGAGGCACAGCATGGCAGGGCCAGGCGTCGCCCGTCACAGAGGCCCTTCCTTCTAAGGAAACGGAGCCTGGCAGGCGGCCCCCAGCCCAGGGCCCTCTCTGCAGCGGGCCGAGCCTCGGAAGGACTGCAAGCCGGAGCACCGCAGCTGCGCTGGGCTGAACGCCCGGTCCTCAGAGCGCCCCATGCGGAAAGGCCAGGGAGGGCCTGAGGGGCCAGGGGGGAGGAGAGGTGGTCGGTTGGTGTGGGCCCCCGGCTGCCCCCGGTCCTCTGCCCTCAGAGAGGAGACTGGAGCCCAGCGCGCCTGCTGAGTCCTGAGCTCGGGCTGCTGGGAAGGTGCTGGCTCCACACCAGCAGCGTCGGCACTGGGGGGTGAGGGTGGGGGGCCAGGTGGGGTCCCAGTCCCAACTCCGCCCCTGTGATTGCACGACCCTGCGCTGCCCTCAGCGGGAGGTAGCAGATAAAAACTGTGCCTGAGAAACCTCCTGAGCTCGCGGTGGGGGGGGGGGGGGCCCACGGCGCGCTGAACCCCGCCTCCCTCCTCCAAGAGCTCCATGGGCACGGCCCTTGCAGCGCCCCTCACAGCCACACGGTGGCACTGTTGCAGCTCCGCCACCCAGACCCAGGCTACAGGCCAGGCCACCCCGACCTTCGGCAGGAGCCCAGCAGCCCCAGACTCCCATGCCCTCACTCACCCCACTCCAGCCAGGAGGGTGCAGTCTGTGTCCTGGTTGAGTTGAGGTCACGTGGGACCCCACTCGCACACGGTGATTTTAAATGGAGCTTCTGGTGCCCTCGCTGGCCTTGGACCCACCCTGGTCCTCCCAGGGGTCTTCCCAACTGGGGCCTGGGCCCAGGGCAGCTGCCTTCCTTCCAGGCAGCACCGGGCTCCTTTTGCAGATCCACGCCCTCTCCCCTGCAGACCTATGCCTGAGCAGCCTGCAGACTCCGGAGGGGCTTCTCGGGGGTCCGATGCTGGTCACAAGCCAGGAGAACCAGTGAGACCTCTCTGTGTGACTCCCACCTGCCCTCCAAGCCTCCTCACACCCCCAGCTAGGCAAACAGAGGGTGGGAATCCCAGAGACCCCCACTTCACCCTCCGAAGATGCGCAGCGCCCAGGTCTCTGGGACTCCCCGCCCCCAATTTTCAAAGATGATAACACAAGGCTCAGGATGGCAGGTGACAGGCACTGGCAGTGGTAGGAAGGACCAGAGCCCAGTTCTCCCAGGGGGGACCCCTTCTCCCCTCCGGGGTGGGAGAGATGGGAGCCCACATGCCCGGGGGTGGGCACTTTCTGCTCCTCGCAGCCACAACGGGGAGGCGCAGTGGGGAAGGAGGGGAGGCTGCCACCCTCCAGGGTCTCACCCACAGAGGGCCCACGCAGGGTGTCACGCGGGGGCGGTGACCCCTTTCTGGTCACAGCACACAGGGGAGGAGAGGCGGGAGGAAGGGACGCCGTCGGGCTCGACCGTGAGTCTGGGGTCTTTGGGGAAACTGATGCCCAGCCCCAGTGTCCACTCTGTCCAGCCGAGACTGCCATGGGGGGACCTTCCAGAAATCAGGGCACTGCCCACTCCCGGAACCAGGCCAAAACGGCTCCCCCGCCCCCGAGCCCGCAGAGCTGCAGGTGGCACCACCCTGGGGCCGGTGGGGGGCTGGGAGGAAGCCGGACCCGGAGGCTGGCGCAGGCCCAGTGCACGCCCTGGCCGGCGGCCCCGCCCCCTGCGGTTGCTTCCTCGGGGCGAGGGGCGGGGCCGGGGCGGGGCCGGGGGCGGGGCCAGCGGGGGGTGGGGGGCGAGGGCGGCCCCGGGGCGCTCCCCGCAGCCCCGCTGCGCCGCCCCCGCCGCGCCCCTCGGCTCCAGCTGGGCCGCGGCCCATCGCAGGCACCGGCCGCAGCTGGAACCCATTACGCCCCCAGCTCCTCTGGGGACCGCTCGGCTAATAAGTGACCCTCTGTAAATGTTAGGAATGAGTCAAGTTTGTGCCGCTGCCGCTTTCCCGTTAGCGGGTGGCGCCGCGGACGCCCGGGGGAGCGGGGAGGGCGGCGGGGCAGAGGCCTTCCTGGCCTAGGAGGAGCGCTTCCTGGACTTGACCGTCCCTCGGGCCTCGGTTTCCCCGTGTGCAGGAAGGGCTTCCGAGCAGACGAGGGCTCAGCCCTTCCAGCTGCCTTTCGTCCGTGGCCTTGGCGCCCCCTCCTTGGCTTGGCCCAGAAGGGGCAGCAGGCACATGCCCCTCTGAGGGGGGGCCGGGTGCCTCCCGCCCAGGGTCAGGCTGAAGGGGCATCTGGGGGAGCTGAGTGAAGGCGCCTCCCCCTGGGGACTCAGATTCAAGGATGAGGAAGGAGGCCCCAGGGGCAGGGGGCTGGGCTCCGGGTGCACCAGGACCAGCGTTCTCACCCCGGGGAGGGTAGTGGGGTTCCGGCCGTGGCATTGCTGGGTGTCTGCCCTCACTGAGGTTCTGTCGGGGAACAGGGCTCACCTGGTGTCTAACCCAGCAGACAGCAAAAGAGGCCAGGCAGGGTCTCAGGAGGCTGAGATTTTTACCAGGGCAGTGGGGGAGGGGGAGCAGGGGGGCACCCAGGGAGCCCTCCATCCCCGCCACCACGGCCTGAGGGTCTCGGCCAGGCGGAGGGGTCGAGGCCTCAGGAGGGTCTTTGTGGGGAGCTGGGCGGATCAGAGGGGGCGAGAACAGGCATGTCGGGGGCGGCACAGTGGTCACTCACCAGGACTGGGCAGGGAGGGAGACCCTGGGAAGAGGAGCCAGAGGGCAGAGGGGAGGGCACATGCTGATGAGCTTAAGAAGTCGGACCTTTGGGGGTGATGGGAGGGCCCTGGTGTGTCACCAGAGAGAGTCCTTGACGTGGACACTCATCTCTGGTACCCCCAGGAAACATCTGGTTGCTTTTTTTTTTTTTTTTTTTTGCTTTTTTAGGGCCACACCCAGGGCATATGGAAGTTCCCAGGCTACGGGTCAAATCGGAGCTACAGCTGCTGGCCTTCACCACAGCCACAGAAACGCGGGACCCAAGCCACGTCTGCAACCTACACCACAGCTCACAGCAATGCCAGATCCTTAACCCACTGATGGAGGCCAGGAATCGAACTCGAATCCTCATGGATGCTAGTTGGATTCGTTTCCGCTGCGCCACGAAGGGAACTCTGGTCTGGTTGCTCTTTAATATTTAATTCATTGCCTTAAAATCGTATCCTGAATGCAGTGGGCAGGTGGCAGCTGTGAACTGTCCCCAAACGCAGCAAGCAGGTGGGCAGCTGTCCTGACTCCTGGGCCGTCTTGCCGCCCTCTCACGTCCAGATGCTTCATGCTGGCACAGAACTGGCTGCCTCAGCCCTGGCAGTCACAGGCCCCTCAATGTCCTCCCACAGCCAGCAGCACCATCAGAGCCGGCACAGAGGCCCTGCCCCGCTCTGGGCTCTGGCGGCCACGCAGGCCCTCCCCTAGCTGTGCCACCCTCATGGAGCAGGGACACTTCACGGCCCGGGCAAACAGCCAGCTCGGGCCCAGGACCCAGGACTTCCTCCCGCTTCCAGGCCCACTCGGACCTCTCCTGTGGCCAGTTGGCTGCTCCATCCGGCTGGGGAGGCAGCAGCGGGCCTGCTATCCTCCCCTGGCCCCTCCTTTGCTTCCTGCCCTGCGGCGCTGGACAGGGGAAAGCCCTGCACAGCAGCCCTTGTCCTAAAGGGACAAGCGTGGGTGGCGCCTCAGTTTTTCTACCAGTTGTAAGCCCCTCCCCTGGGGCTCTGCCCCTGCTGGGTGGGGTTCAGACCCCTGCCTGCCAGCCCCCACTGTGAAAACTGAGACTGCCTGCTCCGTGGGTGGGGGGAAGGGCCCCTCCCCGCCCCCAGAATCCCCGGAGAGGTCCACCAAGACAAGCAGCCCCCGCGGAGAGGGTGGGGTGGTGACCCGGGCTGAGCGTCCGAGCTGGCCCTTCTCTGCTCACCTGCGCTCTGGGCGGGGAGAGCAAGGCTTGTGCCTTGGGTGGCCGCAGCCTTGCCAGGTCCTCCAGGGCCTATGGGAGCCCCTGGTGCCCCCCTGATTCCAGCTGGCTCAGGTGGGGCCCTGGCAGCCCCAGTGTCTCTGAGTGTGTGTTTTTCAGAGACTAGAGGACACCGTCCTGAGCCCCGCCGCCAGCAGAGAAGACCGGACGCTGACCGTGCGCGGGGGAGGCTGGCGGGCCTCACCCACCCCTGTGCCCGCCCGCATCCGTGAGATTGTGGCTGGCAGCCTGGGCGAGGAGCCGCCCCCAGGTGAGGGGGGCCCGTCTTGCTTTTATCTATGCTCCTTGTTCACGAGAGGAATGAAAATCTGAAAGGTTGAGACTCCCTGGAGGCTGACGCTGAGCAGCCCCACGGCCCCTTGCGGGGCACGCTGGGTCCCTGCACCGCGGCCACCCAGCCAGCTGGGCAGCCTGGCCCCGCCTATGCTCCCGACTCCTCCTCTACAGTAAGGGGCTGTCCAGCCTCCTGAAGGAACCGGCCCAGCTGTGTGTGGAGGAAAAGAACCCCTGCCACGTGGTTAGAAAAGCACCTTATCGCACCCTGAGTCAGCAGTTCCTACAGCCCGAGGGGTGGGCAGCCCCACCCCGCCCCTGCTCACTCTAATTGGGGGTTCGCCCTGGGCGCGGGTCTCACTGGGATGAAGTGTGGGTGTATAGATGTCAGCTGATGGGAGAGGAAGCGAGGCCCAGGGCGTGAGGGGTGGTCCCCACACTGGGGTCTCCAGGGTCGAGCCAGGACGTTGAGGAATGCTGGGCAGGCCAGCATGGGGACAGGGTGCGGGGCTGGGGGCTGGCCTGCCCCCGCCACCCGGTAACAGTGCAGCGCCTGCAGGGCTGCGGGAACTGCCGGCCGCCCCGGCCCATGTGCAGGAGGAGAATGAGCTTCTGCAGGAGGAGCTGGACCGGCTGGAGGACCTGCTGGCCCAGGCGGGCGCCGAGCGAGACGAGCTGGCCAGCAGGTACCAAGCGGCCAGCGAGCGGGTGAGTGCGCGCAGGGGCGCAGGGCTGCCGAGGGTGACCCCTGGGACTGCCAGGGAGCCTCAGAACACGGAATGACGGTGGCCAGCCGTGGCACAGCCAAGCCCTGGGCAACAGATGGAGGATTTGAGGCTGGAGAGGGCAGGTGGGAGCAGGACAGGTGCCTGGGGCTCCCCGCTCAGCCTAGGCGTCAACTCGTTTCCTGCCTGCATGAAGCCCTTGGGGCGGCAGGGGCCATTCTGTCACTTTGGACCCAGTGCCTAGCCCAGCGTGAGTGCACGGTGGGCGCTCCGCCCACACCCGCTGTGGCTGCAGGAGGAGGAAGGCAGCAAAGAAGGAACTGACCGGAGTTGGCTGAGGAACACCCCCCCTGCCCCCGCAGAGCCGAGAGACACCTGGCTCCGCCCCCAGATCCCCTCCCCCTATGGCCAGGGGTGGACAGACCCTGGACACACCCTGGACCCCTGGTCCTCTACCCTCAGGGCCCTGGGCAGCTGCAGTGCCTTCCAGGTGCCTGGCAGGTGCAGCAAGGGGCCCCCATGGCGTGTGGGGCTGGGAGGGCCTGCGGGGGTACAGGTGGAGGAGCTGAGGCCGAAAAGTGAGCAAATGGGCTAGGCCAGAGCCTCTGTCCCACGTCCGCCCCTCCAAGACACGGGGGCGCCCGAGGCAGGCCTGGGCTAGGGGGGCCTGGGCGAGGGAACACCTGGCCCACAGAGTGGGCCCCTTGCTCTGTGCGGCAGGACAGGTGAGGAAACGAGGCTCAGCAGAGGCCAGGGCCTCGCTGACCTGTTGGGACAGACCTGACTGGAGCTGGCCCTTCCTCCAGCTCGACCGGGGCCCTGGGCTGGCCCTGTCTTCTGTTGGGTCCCAAGGGCTTCCCAGAACAAGCGGCAGCGTCACCAGCCCCGAAGCGGGGTTCTCTGCCCCGCCCCCAACGGTCGCAGCCATGCTCACCACCGCCCGATGCCCGGGATGCCCGGGGCCCTCCGGGGGCAGCACCGGGGGGGCGGGGTTTCCTCATCCCTGTTGGCCTGGAGCACTTGGGGGAGCCGCCTGCCCTCCCTGGCCTGGGCGGGGGCGGGGGCCTTCCTAGCACAGGGTGGGGAGATGTTGGGAACACGAGGGCCGGCGGGAATAGAAGCCGCAGAAATCCTGCGGCCGGATTAGGAAACCTCGTGAGTCAGTGAGATCTGAGCTACAGGCCTGGCAGCTCTGCACGAGGGCCAGCCCCCCCCAAGTGCCCCCCAGCAGGCAGGGTGGCGTGGCTGTTTCGTGGGCAGCTCCATCCCGGTGGACCCCCAGCCCCCGCCCGGCTCTGCGGCTCCAGCCTGGCCCCTGGCCCCTCCTCTCCAGTCCGACTGATGGCTGAGGGGGGACCCTCACCTCCCCATGCTCAGTCCCAGGCCAGGCCCCAGGTGTGGCCTTCAACTCTGCACGTCTGCCCTCTCGGCCCCCACCAGCCAGCCTGCTGGTCCCCTTCTCGGACCCCCAGACTGTGCCCTGGGTCAGCATCCTGGGCAGGCCTCCCCAGCACCTCCCTCATCCCTCAGAGCCCCGGGGCCCCCCTGCCCAGCCTCCAGCAGGCTGGGGGCCAGGCCTGGCCCAGATGGATGGCTCCCTCCCCACCAGGGCCACCTGGGGCTGCAGGCCCACGTCCTGGGGGTGTGGTCCCCACCGCCCCTGCTGGAGGAAGGCTGTGCAGACGGAGGTTCGAGCCCAGGTGGGAGGGGGACCCACGTTCACTCACTCTCACGCAGGGACCCCAGGCCCGCTCTGCATCTGGGCCGTCCTGACCCCTACGTGGCCATACCAGATCCTGGAGCCCTCCTCAGTCGGCTGCGGGCACTTGGCACAGGGCCAGGGCGTGGATGCCCGCCTGCCTGACCTGCCTCACCAAGACCCCACTGGACACAACCCCAGCCCTTATTCCCGCCCGACCACCTCCCCTACTGGGGAACCCAGAGGAGCCCCTTCACCCATCCCTGGGAGGTGCCATAGCCACCCTGCCCCTGGGCTTGGAAGCGGCCAGCCAGGTGGTCACCGTCTCCCTGCAGCTGCAGGCCCGGCTGGAGACCACGGAGGCCCGGCTGCGGAGGTCGGAGCTGGAGCACAGCATGGACCTGGAGGAGGCCCTGGGCCGGCTGGAGGCTGCCGAGCAGAGGTGAGGCCGGCAGGTGCGGTGGGCAGGGCTGCAGGGGGCTCGGCCAGCACCCCAAGAGGCAGCAGACCCCACTGCGGCTGCTCTTCCCCATTTGCCTGCAGGAGGTGGCTGTGGGCTCGGGGGCGGGACGGGGGGCAGGGTGGGGAGGAGAGCCATCCCCCTGTGGTAACTGCATCCCCGAGGGGTACCGCGAGCCCCGCCCGGCAGGTCCCGGGAAGGGCAGGTCAGCTCTCTGCACTCTGCGGGGAGGACGGTGGAAGGGCTGAGCCCGGGCGCCCTGTCTGCGGACCGGAGGCTGGGCCGTCTGTGGAGTGCTTCTGCCGTCGGTTCACCCTCAGGGACCCTGGAAACGGAAGAAAAGTGATGAGAAGCACTTTGAAACCGGTTTGGGAGGGAGGGAGAGGAGACTTGGTAAACAAGCCAAGGGGCAGAGGAGCAGAGGCCCCCGCGGCCTTGTAGCCCTGCTGCCGGAGGCGCAGGTTCTGGAGGGCTTGGGGTCCCTGACCGCAGCCACACACAGCCCTGCCCTGAGTGGAGAGCGGCCCCCACATCACAGGGGGCCACATCGGGTCACCCACAGGGGGCATGCCTGACTCCCTCTCCCCGCCCTGCTGCATGCATGGCGCCTCCCCTCCAGCCGGGGGACCCTCAGCTGGTGCTCCCAAGCCTGACCCTCCTGCTGGCCTTGGGGTTCGCCTCGGCACCTGGAGTCAGGAGCCGGCCGCGGCTGTGGGGGCAGAGCCGGGAGAGGTGGGATGGGGGGCGGGAGAACAGGTGTGCCAGGGAAGGTGGCACCCAGAGCCTGGCCCCGGGTTGGGAACCCCGGGGGACCCATTGCAGGTGGTCATTGCTGTTTAGGGGCAGTTTGGGGGCTGAACAGTCAAGCTGGGTCGCTGGCCCTGGAGGCTGGGGTGCCCGGGTCACGGAGTACGTCTGTCTGGAGAGGCTACCGCCCGGCTGTGTGCTCTGTTCTTGCCGTCCAGGAGCACTGGCCTCTCCCAGGTGAATAGTCTGCTGCGGGAGCAGCTGGAGCACATGAAGAAGGCCAACGACAGGCTGGCCCAGGAGCTGGCCAGGACCACGGGCAGCGTGCTCCGTCTGCGGGGAGAGCTGGAGCTCAGGGAGGCGCAGCGCTGGACCCAGAGAGAGGTGCCGCCCCGCCCCGCCTGCTTTGGGGACGGTGGCAGGGGTGGGTGGCAGCAGGGCCAGGAGACGGTGAGCTTCAGCTGTGGCTCCTCCTGGGTGCCAGGCCACGGGCCTCCTGCCCCACCCCGCCCCTCTCGGCTTGGCCATGGAAGTCTGCAGAGTGGGGGGGGGCACTGGGTGGAAGACCCCCGCTTTGAGAGAAGGACCCCATGGCCTTGCCCCGTGACAGGGACGGTGCCTCCCCCGCAGGCCCCAGGCTTGGGCAGTAGAACGAGGGCCGAGCCCAGCTCTGGCGTGGCTGCCCTGCTCCTGAGAGGGAGGGTCTCCAGGGCCCTGACTCCTGGTCAGACCTGGGGGGTGGGGGCTGGGCACACCATGGCTCCCGCCCCGGCCAGGCCAGCAGGGGCCTCAGCCGGCAGGTGCGGTGCTCCAGCCTCAGCCTGGCTGGGAGGAACGTGCCGTGTGGACCGTCTCGGGTGGGCACCGGTGGCAAGAGGTCCAGCGTGAGGTGGGGGCCTTAGTCCAGACAGGTCACCCACACCCCTGCCTGTCTACCTCTTCCCCATGAGCCTGTGACCTCTGTGTCAAAGAGGCATTTGTGCCTCTGCTCCGATGGTCCCCAGATGTCCCTGTGGGCCCGCGGGCAGGATTTCTCCTGGGAAGGGGCAGAAGCCAAGGCCGAGGTGCCCCGCGCGCCCGGGCCTCGGCTGACCCTGCACAGACCCTCAGGCAAGCCCACCCTGCCCTTCCCACACGGACCTGGCAGAGAGGGAGGCCTGAGCCCGCTGTGCGGACGGACGGGCCCTCCGGCTGCAGCCACCCCGGGATGGGGCCTGGGGGTCAGACAAGCTGAGCGAGGTGTCAGGACAGAGCGCGCTGCCTTCACCGTCACTGGCGCATTTGTCATCACGGGGTGGCCGCCAACGGCCGGGCTCCCGCGTGGGGCAGGGGAGACGCTGCAGACACACCACGCCTGCCCCACGGCCCCTAGTGACCACCGTGTGTGGAAACGAATACCCTGGAGACCGCGTCGGGTCCAGCTCGGCACTGGCTTATCAAGGGTCTTTGCTCCTCTCCTGTCTTGGAACCCCTCATCGTAGGCCGCCGTTTCTCTCGGCCCCTTGAAGACACCCTTCCTCTGTCCCCTGGCTGCCCGGCCACCGCCCGGCGAGGAGTGAGCTGCCCAGCCCACGGAGCCCCACTGCGCTCTGGGGGGGGTCCCGGTCTTCTCCCTCTGGCCGCTCTGAGCTCTGCGGGCTCTAAGATGGGCCAGGGGGCAGGCATCCCCGTCTCTCCTGCTGAGGATTCATCGGGGTTCTTTATTCGCGGTTTTTGGAAAGTCCATCAGCTCCGCGCGCCCGACCCAGGCCTGTGCCCCCTCCCACGCTTCTCAGCCCCCGGGCCTCCCTTCTCTCCTCGTCCTGGTCTACATTTCGGATCATTTTCTCACGCCTACCCTGCTGGTCGTCAGTTTTCTCTTCAAGTCTTCAGTCTCTGAGAAACCTGCCTACTTGGCTTAAATTCTAAATATTGCATTTTTCATTTTTAAGAATCCTGATTTTTATTCTGAGTATTTTCCTGGTGTCATACTCTTAACTCGTATTTGCAAGCCTCGTGTGTATTTGTCAATGCATATTAAAAAAGGTATTTTGTCGTCTTTGATAGTCTGCTCTCTGCAGTTCTTCAAGTCTCTTGTTTCTGCTAGGTCTTTTTTTTTTTTTTGTCTTTTTGCCATTTCTTGGGCCGCTCCCGCGGCATATGGAGGTTCCCAGGCTAGGGCTCGAATCGGAGCTGTGGCCGCCAGCCTACGCCAGAGCCACAGCAACGCGGGATCCGAGCCGCGTCTGCGACCTACACCACAGCTCACGGCAACGCCGGATCGTTAACCCACTGAGCAAGGGCAGGGACCGAACCCGCCACCTCACGGTTCCTCGTCGGGTTCGTTAACCACTGCGCCACGACGGGAACTCCTCTGCTAGGTCTTGATCATGGTGCTGTGCTTCCCTGTGTCCTTGGTGGTTTTTCTAAAAACTGTTTTCGGCTGAGCACCCCCTTTGCTGTGGGATTCTGAAAGTTCTGTGAGGCCCGCCGTGCGTGTGTATGTTCTGGAAAGGATTTTCACTGGCTGCTGACAGAAGCCATGGCCCTTGGTCAGGACAGGACGGGCCTCTGCGCTCCTCGCCCCCAGGAAGCGAGTCTGGTCCCTGCTCTTTGACGATCACCATGGGCGGGGGACAAGTACGCAGCAGCCTCCGGCTCCAGGCACGAAGGGGCGTCCCCGACAGAAGGTCCACAGCAGAGCGTTCCTGGGCTGGGCAGGGGCCCTCAGGCGTGGGGCCAGGGAGGGGAGCAGCACGGGCTTCACGAAGGAAGAGTGGGTGCGTGGGTCCTGAGCCCGAGGCCTAGAAGGATGCGGCAGTCCTTAGGAGCAGCTTTGAAGGACGGCGGGAGGGACCGTGGAGACGCTGGGGAGCACGGGGGTGTCGACGAGCCCTCTGGGGATCCCGGGAGGTCAGGAGGACCCAGCCCGGTGCAAGGCCGGGAAGGCGGCCTGGAGACTCAGAACCTTCTGGGCGTCGGCTTAGCTCCCTGCAAGGCTGGCCCCGCGACCGCCGGGCTCCATCTCCTTCCCCAGCCCGTCCCTGCCCACAGTCCAACAGCCTAATTCACTCCGCCTGGCCTTGGGGTGGCTCCCACCCCATCCCCACCTCTGTGAGCTCAAAGGCAGAGGCTTCTATTGCCTGGCACCTCCAAGAGCCAACCCCACCTCCGGATGTCTTCGGGGCCGTCGAAGAGTAGGACCTGGGGGAGAAGACAGGCCTGTTTCCTGGTGTTTGCCCCACTCCCCAGCGGGAGGCCGGGGGCTGAGTGCTGCCCCTGTGCCTGCAGGGACAGGGGTCGAGGGGTCCTGGGTCTGGGCAGGTTCTCCTGGGAGGGGCACAGAGCCCTGCCCGCGGGGGTGGTTTGCATTATTTGGACTAAGTCATAGGATGTGGGCTGAAGGAAGGTAGGTGACGCTGCTCTGCTCCACCCCCCGCCTGCTGCCCGCCTGGTGCTGGGGGGCTGTGGGGAGGGCGATGGGGGTCCAGGGCTCCCTGCCCCCTCCCCCCCCGGACCTGGCCTCCGCCTGCAGTGGACGTGAGCCTCTCGCTTTCAGATGCGGCGTGCTGGCTTGGGGGAGCCCCAGGGGGTCCTCTTGCGGAGACAGGTCACTGCACTCCGGGGACACCTGGCTGAGCTACGCGCAGCCACCGAGAAGTAAGTGCCAGCCACCTGCCCGCCCAGAGCCAGATGGGGGCTCCGGGAGGGCGGGGCTCCAGGCTCCCATGGGGACGGCTCGAGCCCTACCTGGACTTTGTTTTGGGTGGCCGATGGAGTGGTGGAGCCAGCAGGGGAGGTGGGCAGTGGGGCAGGTGGACGAAGGATGGGGCGATGGGCAGGGGTGCAGGGGGGAGACGGGAGGGCGGGCCTGTTAGAGACCCACTCAGGGAGGGGCAGGTGTACATGCATGGAGCTTCGGGGCCCCTCCGGTCCTTGCCAGACGCCTCGCACAGCCTGTCCTGTCTGGCCCGGCCCCCCCCCCGCCCACACCCCAGCTGTTTCGTGGGGACCGTCGCTGCCACAGTCTCCCTCCTGAGACCGGCTGGGCGGTGGACTGTGTGGGCGTGTGACCAGACCCTGCGGCTTGGAGGCTCCAGACCCACAGCTCAGCAGGGGCGCTGCTCTTGTCGCCCAGGGATTTGGCGGACATGCGAGCGGAGGCCGCCAGGTCGGCCCACCGCCTGCACACGGCCTGCCTGAACCTTGGCTCTAACCTGCGGCTGACGGCCAGCAGCACGGCCGGTGCCCTGGAGCAGCAGCTGCGGGACAAGGTGCGGGAGATGCTGCAGCTGCAGGGCCGCTGGGACGCGGAGAAGGTGGCCCTCCAGGCCAGGTGGGTGCAGGAGGCGGGGAAAACGAGCCCCGCGCCCAGCTAGTCGGCCTGGAAGCTGCAGGCTGGGACCTCACTCGCGTGCAGCTTCCTCCCAATGGCACCCCCATCCTGACCCCAGGGCGCGTCCCCAGTGCCCAGCACGGTTCCTAGGCACCATCCCGAAGGCCGGGGCTGGGGGCGGGGGCAGCATTAGTGCCCGTGACTGTGCGTGTTCCGTGAACGCTGCCCCGGACACACTTGAGCTGCTCCCAGAGGTGGAATGATCAAGCTGGAAGCACATTGCTCCAGGGCCAGGCGCTGCTTCAAGGGAAACTGTTTAAGAAGCTGAAGCAGGTGGAAGGGCAGGGGGCCACTCCCCGCAAGCCTGGGGGCTCTGGATGCAGACTCTCGCATGGGGCTTAGAAGTCGCGTGAGGGCAGCTTCTGCAGGAGGCGAGCAGCAGCTCCCGGTAAAGAGCTGACACTGCCACAGGGCGGCTCCCGGGACATGGGGTTCATGAGGTCACGCGTGCCCTGCCCAGAGCCAGCCCACACTGCCCTCGGGCCTGCTGAGTCCAGCACACCCCAGCCAGCCCCGGAGGAGCACAGGGTGGGGCAGCAAGGGGTCTTTGAGAAGAAAGTGGCTCCTGGGAAGGACAGACAAGCGTCATCACGCTGGCGGAGGAGCGCAGCCAGAGAGGCCCAGAAACAGGCTCTTCGAGGACCGGGCAGGGCCTGGGGAAGCCACCGCGGGGCTGGAGAGCTGAGTCGGGATCAGGATGGGGCCTTGAATGCGGCACTTGGGCTCGGCATTTTACTCCGAGACAACGGGAGCCATTGAAGGTTCTAGAGCAGGAGAGCAGGGTCTGACCAGACTGGGGACTGAGGCCCACGCAGACAGAGGTGGCCAGTGTCAGCAGGGAGGCTGCATCGCAGGAGGGTCCAATGGAGCCAGGGCATTCCAGCGCCCACGGATGTCCTGAGCTCTGTTTTCGGTGCCGAAGACCCTGCCCGACTCCCAACTTCTCCCTAGACTCTCAGAGCAGACGCTGCTGGTGCAGAAGCTCACAGAGCAAAATGCCAACAAGGACCGAAGCATCTCTTCCCTCAGGACAGATGTGCAGAAACTGGTGCGTGGGGCTGGGAGACGGCAGCGTGCCGTGGGGGCACCTGGGCCCGCAGGAGGCGGGGGCCCTGGGGGCCTGGGGGCCGAGGCCGAAGCCCGACAGGACACAAAGGTGCAGGCCCGCCTCCTTCCCACGTGGAGTGTCGGGTGGGCTGCAGGGTCCTAATGGTTCCAGCTGGCCATGGGACTTGGACGGACCCGTTTGCCCTGGGCCTTGGTCTCTCCCCTCCGCCCCTGCCTCTCTGCGCCCTGAAGGGGGCCAGGCAGATGCGGGCACCTGGAGCTGGGGTGCAGCGGAAGTGCTGAAGGCCATCTGAGGGCGCGCTGTGCCCCCCGCGACTGTGTCCCACCCGGGGCCTGCTCCCCGGCCACCCTGGACCCCACACTGCCAGCTTGCAGGCGGCCTTTGGGAGGCAGTGATAGCAGGAGGTGGTCAGTGGCCGCAGAGGCAATGCTGCACCCCTTCCCCCTGGGAGCAAAGCCACAAAGGCTGCCGGGCTGCCAGGCTGCCAAGGGCAGTTACAGGGCCTGCCCCTGAACCCCACAGCAAGGGGGTCTCGGTCTTAAGGGCATCCTATCTCATGGAGTTGGGGGCTCTGGCTGGCTTCTGTGGTCACAGGCCTGGCTGGGCCATGGGGCTCAGGCGGCACCCCCGCTCTCGGGCAGGAGATGCGTCTGCAGCTGGAGTCCTCCGAGGCGACAGCGGCCGGGCTCCAGGAGCGGATGTCAGAGAGCCAGCGGGAGCTGCGGGCCTTGCGGAGGCTCCTGCGGGAGCAGGCCCGGGAGCACCAGGCCCTCCTGGGCAGGCTGGAGGCGCAGAGCCAGGAAGCACAGCGCTGCCGGGTGTCCAGCGAGCTCCTGGGACGGTGAGGCTGGGGTGGGGGGGTGCCCCTCCATCAGGCCTTCCAGCAGGAGCGAGGGTGGTCTCCCAGACAGAAACTGCTCCCGGCCAGGCCGCCTCCCCTCGCCCCCCACCCGGGCCACACTGAGCACACCTGCTTTCCCTCGTCTGGGCCCCCCTGGGCTGTGTCTCCCCAGGACTCCCTTTCCCAAAGCCCCACCCTCAGCTGCATCCCAGGCGCCCCTCCTGGACGCAGGCAGCGCTTTCTCCCACCTGCCCCTGGCTGCCAGGACTCCTCCAGGGGTCCCACCCAGCCTTCACAGGTGGTCCGTAAAGCCCCAACCCCCTCCCTCGGGGCGGCCCTGCACACACCCCTTGCCCATCCTGCAGACCTGGTACCCACGATGCCGTCCACTGTGAGGCTGTCTGGGTGCTTCTGTGCATCTTACGGCCCTGGGGGGGCGTGGCGTGTGGAAGGGGACCCCCCCCCAGGAGATTCCTGAGTGGGAGGTCTTGGGGCTTCCCAAATCCACACGCTGGGCATGGGACATGGGGCATGGGGGCGTGGGGGCAGGGGGCAATGGACAGGAGCAGGCAGTGGGGCAGGGGGCACGGGTCATGGGGCGGGGAGTGGGCTGGCGGCCCAGGAATTTCTCCTGCGGGGGGAGCTGTGCAGGGGGGGACAGGACAGACTCCGTGCTCCCCCCTCACCCCCTGGACTACGGGCCCCTCAGGGCTGCCCCTTCCCTGCGTGGCCTGGCATCCCTCAGTCCTGGGATGGAAGGTCTGAGGAAAAATCCGTCCCAGCCCTGCCCTTGAAAGGCGCACAGGAGCCGGGCAGAGCTGGAGCTGAGGGGCTTCAGCCTGGCACAGGGGCTCAGGAGCCATGGGGCCCTGGAGGATGTGAATGAGGCGGGGGGGGGGGGGCTTCCTGGGGGAGGGACAGCGCAAAGCGGGAGGGGCCACTGGGGGCCCCAGGGGCTCTTAGCTGGGCCATGACTGTCAAGCCTAGTCTGGCTGCAGCGTCCTGGGCATAGGTGGGCAGGTGGCCCCTCCATACAGGGGCCGAGGGGCTGGATCCAAAAGGCATTTGGGAAGGGGGGCCTCGGGACTCTGTGTCAGGACACATCCATGGGGGGGACCCCTGAAAGTTCAATTCCGGGTGATGGGTGACCTGAGGGAAGACTTGGGTGGGTCAGCTCTGAGCACAGCTGTGCACCAGGAGCTGGCCCTCGAAGCTCGGCCATCAAGGGAGGTAAGCTGTGCAAGACGTGGCTCTGCAGGACTCTCTCTGGGGTCCCCCCCCCCGCAATGGCTTCTGCAGGACGGGTCTAGCTTAGCCTACAGGTGCAGAGGGCCAAGCGCGGGGCATACCTGGGGTGGGGGCGTGGCAAGGCCCTCCAGGGCTCTAGGGGCTCCTGCGGGGCTGCCAGGAGCTGGGCAGAGCCCACTGGTGGCCACCCCACCTGGACAGGCCAGCCTGAGCTCAAGCGGCTGGATCTTCTCACCCGTTCCCACGCGTCCCGAGACCCTGCCCAGCCCACCCTCCTGGCACTGAGGCCAGTGCTCCATTGACTACACCCAGTGAGACCCCTGGTTCCCCTCCCCTGCTGCACATCCGGGGCCCCCATTGTCCGCCTCCCCTGCTCCCAGAGAGAAGGCAGCTCTGCAGGAGGCAGTGGAGGAGCTGAGAGGGAAGGTGGACATTTCGGGCCAGGAGAGGCAGAGGCTGGAGGCCAGGAACGCAGAGCTGCAGAGAAGCCTCCTGCAGTGGGCGGAGCAGAAGCAGGAGCTGGCGCAGTCGGGCGAGCGGGGCCGCAGGGAGCTGGAGGCCAGGTGGGCTGCGCAGAGGGCGGTCTCGTGCCCTCTCACGAGGGCTCCCTTCTCCAGTCTCATCTTGGGGGCGGGGGTGCCTAGTGAGACAGCAGCCCCCACCCCGCCGGCTGACATGCCCACCGCCAGCCCACACCCTCCCTTGGAGGGAGCTGCAGGTGCTCACCCTGCCTGCTGGGTCCTGTGAGGTGGCCCCCACCTTGCCCTGGGGTGACCTCGTGCCCTCTGGTTTCCGGGTCTCAGTCAAGGGCGCCTGGAGCAGCTGGAAGAGAAGGTCTCAGGGCTCAAGAAGGAGTTGGTGTCAGCCCAGGAGACGCTGAGCACAGCGCAGCTGCAGAGGGACCTCCTGGAGAGCGAGCGGGAGGGGCTGCGCAGCGCCCTGGCCCGGGTACATTCCTGCTCCTCCTGCTCCTCCCTCCCTCCGGCTGCGGCTGCGGGGCCCCGCTCCCGCCCCTTGCCTCTGGCCTCTCCTGCCTGGGCCCTCGGGCCATCCCCGGGGGCCCCAGACTCACCCAGGGCTTCCTCCGTTCCTGGCCTGTGGGCACCCTCCCCCCCACTGCCAAGCGCTGGCCACACCTGCTCCTCGGTGCGCCCCTCCCTCGGCCATCCTGTCACCTCTCCTGGCCTCACCTTAGGTCCCCAGAGGCCTCACCACTGTGGGGCTCCTTCTTCCACCCCCCAGCTCCGGCTGGCACACCTCCACAGCATGGGGCTCACCTGGGGAGCTCTGCCTGGAGAGCGCTCTGCCCATGACTCTGAAAGTCCCTCCCTGGCTTTGCTGCTAGGGTAACCTCTGCCCTCCCTCCCGACCCAGGCTGAGTCCAGCAAGGCTGACCTGGAGCTGCTGGTGACCCGGCTCAAGGCGGAGGGGGTGGAACAGAGGGACTCCCTGGCCAAGATGGCTGGCCTGATGGAGGGGCTGGCTCAGGACAAAGGCTCCCTGAACCACCTGGTCCTGCAGGTGAGACGAGGGCCCAGGAGGACCTTGCCCTGAGCCTCCCTCCCCCAGACGGCCTGGGAGGCTGGCCCCAGCCCCGGGGTCTGGATCTCAGGCCCCTCCTGGACGTCGGGGCTGAGGGGACATGACGCCTCCCCGCCCCCCTTGGCGGCAGCTGGAGCAGGAGCAGGATGAGCTGCGGGAGCAGCAGAAGGTGCTGGAGCGGGAGCGGGCGGGCGCCCGGGAGCAGCTGGCACGGGCGGAGCAGCAGCTGGAGCTGGTGCGGGCCGAGCGGCGGGGCCTGCAGCAGGCCTGCGGGCACCTGGAGGAGCGGCTAGAGCGGCTGGAGGGGCAGGCCACCCGGCTACAGCGAGAGCGGGTGCAGCTGCAGGAGCAGGTGGGCCAGGTGAGGGCTCCCAGTCCCCCCGGGCAGGGCCCCTGCCTTGGGGGCAAACAGACGGGCACACGGCAGCTGGAGAAGGCAGGGGCTGAGGATGGAGCCCCGGCACGTTCTCATGGCAAGGCTGCCTGGCTTGGCGGACTCCAAGCCGGCTTCCCGGTGGTGGGAGTTGGGGTCGGGGACGGACACACAAGGAGGATGTCCCCACCACCCCGGGCTGAGGGTCCAAGGCCTCGGGCCCAGTGATGCCTGCATGCGGGGGTGGGGACTGCCCCCCCCCAACCCCCGAGCCATTTCTCTCCTCCCCCGGCCACGTCCACACAGCAGAGCTCTGGCTCACTCACCAAACCCACCGATGTGGGGGTGGGGGCAGCTTCAGGAACGAGACCTGGCCTTTGCTTCTTCTGGACCCCAGCCTGGTTGGCACACAGGAAACCCCCTGGAGTCTCGGGGCCCCAGTGGCGTCCTGTCACTTGGGGACTCAGTCCAGCCTCGTCCCATTCCTCAGACTCTGCCCTGTCCTTTCGTGGGTCACCCTGTCCTCTCCTTTTAGTGGACCTGCGGTCACGTTCAGTCAGCCAGCGCGCAGCTCAGTGGCCTGTGACAAGGGTCCATACCTGTGCGGCCGCCACCGCTGCCAGCGTGCAGGGCGCCCCCACCCGCCCGGCAGACTCCCCTGTGTCCCCACCTCCCAGGTGGCCTTGGCCCTGCCCGGGCCACCGTGGACTGGCTTCTGGCTTGAGACTTGTACCCGGGCACACGCCCTCGATGGAGCAGCTCTGGCTCAGCCGCAGGTCTGCGCGAGCCACCGCGTTGCTAGATGGAGAAAGAGCTCATTCTTTTTGACGCCTGGCGATGCCCCCCTGCAGGGCCGGGCCAGGTTGGCACACCCTCTCTCCTGCTTCGGGACTCGGGGTTGTTTCCAGCTTGGGCCTTGAGCACGTGTGTTCAAGCCACGTGCGTGTTCTCACTTCTCTTGGGTAGGTACACGGGAGCGAATGGGCCGAGTCCCTGGGAGAGCGTGTGTAGAGGGTTCAGAGCCGCCCGCCCGCCTGCCCGGCGCTTCCCCGAGGCCGTGGTTATATCCTCCTCGGCCGGGGCCCCCAGCTGCTCCTCTGCCTTGCCAGCTTCTGGCATGGTCCGGTTTTATTTGTTAGCTGTTCCGCGTGCATGAAGCGATCCGCCGCGGCGCTTTTCATCAGCGTTTCCTGATACCAGAGGACACAGCACATTTTCATGCACTTATTAAATGCTTACTGAATACGCATAGGCCATATTTTGTCACGTATCTGTCGCCTATTTTTATTGGGTTTTCTAGTTTTGGTTATGGACGTATAGGAGTTCACAGACCTCGGATACGAGTCCTAGTTCGGGTGACTCGTCCAATCCCTTTTCTTAAAGTATGTTTTTGCCTCTCCGTTTCTCTTATTCCCGAGAAGCCGTCGGTGAAATCCAAAGTGATTAAAGCCACAGAGACTGCATCGCAGACAACGAAGTTCAGATCGAATCAGGCGTGGGAGAGTAAAACTCCGGCCGAGTGCCAGACTCCAAGGGCTTATGACCAAAATGTTCAAGTTTTGTTTGTTTGTTTGTTTTTTACAAGCTGGAAAATTCAACTTTCTAGTTTATAACACGTGAGGAAAAATACCTGACACGGTCTATTAATACACTCACACTTTTTCTGTGAGAAGTGTTCTTCCAGGGTCACTAAAAGAAGACCCTTAGGAGTTCCCGTCGTGGCGCAGTGGTTAACGAAGCCGACTAGGAACCATGAGGTTGCGGGATCGGTCCCTGCCCTTGCTCAGTGGGTTAACGATCCGGCGTTGCCGTGAGCTGTGGTGTAGGTCGCAGACGCGGCTCGGATCCTGCGTGGCTGTGGCTCTGGCGTAGGCCGGTGGCTACAGCTCCAATTCAACCTCTAGCCAGGGAACCTCCATATGCCGCGGGAGCGGCCCAAGAAATAGCAACAACAACAACAACAACAAAAAAAAAAAAGACAAAAAAATACAAAAAAAAAAGAAGACCCTTAAAATCATGTAAGTATTATGTACGAAATGTCAGGAACATAAGAAAACTGATGACACAAGACCCCTGGGTCCAGTTCTCCTTGTCCATAGACACTTTGGTAGGAACCTGGAGACTCTTTCGAACTTGATCGTTGAGCTACTGGTTAGTAAAATAGCACCTAAAACATTTTCACCACAAAACAAAACAGACCAGCAAAGTTGACATCCCGCAGAAATTCCAAGATCTACGGAAGGCTTCATGAATTTGCATGTCATCCTTGCTCAGGGGCATGCGGATCTTCTCTGGATCATTCCAACTTGTACACGTGCCACTGAAGCAAGCACTTCTTTTTTTTTTTTGTCTTTTCGCCATTTCTTGGGCCGCTCCAGCAGCATATGGAGGTTCCCAGGCTAGGGGTCCAATCAGAGCTGCAGCCACCAGCCTACGCCAGAGCCACAGCAACGCAGGATCCGAGCCGCGTCTGCAACCTACACCACAGCTCACGGCCACGCCAGATCCTTAACCCACTAAGCGAGGCCAGGGATTGAACCTGCATCCTCACAGATACTAGTCAGATTCATTTCCACTGTACCACAAGGGAACTCCTTAACAGTATTTCTGAAGGACAGAAACGTTTACCTTTGGCAGAGTTCCGTTTACCAAGTTCTTAAGAGCTGTGGGGTTAGTATTTTCTCGGTGCTGAGAACTCCGCTGCCCCGGCAGAGCCCGCTGTTGCCCAGAGAGGCCGTGTCCTTTCCTTTCTTCAGCTCTTGGGCTGATGATCCATTTCAAGTTGACGTTCCTGTACAGCAGCAGTGCTCAGAGTGTGTTCCTCAGACCAGCAGCCTCCACGTCACCTGAGAACCAGTTAAAATGCAGGGTCTCAGCTCCCTCCCCAAACTTCCTGGGCAGAAACTCTGCGGGTGGGGCCCAGGGGCCTGGGTTTTCATTCTCCCTCCAGGTGACTCTGAAGCGCGTTAAGGGCGGGGCCGCAGGTGTGTGAGGTGAAAGAGGAAGGCCAGGCCGTTATTTTCGTACCAGGAGCCCGCGTCCCAGCTCCTATTTTTGAAGAGACCCTCCTCTGAAACTCTACTGACACACATGGGGGCCTCCAACCTTGTCTTGAATATCTCCCACATCCCCGCCCGTGCGTTCCGCCTTCTTCCTCCCCCGGATTCTGTCTGATGCATCCCCTCCATCTGTCTTCTAGACCATCAGCCCTCTATCCTGTCTAACCTGCCGCTGGACTCAACTATGCATGTTGGCTATTATGTTTTTAAATCACGTCGTTCACATTCGGTGTCCGCGTCTGTTGTGAAGTTCTGCATCTTGCGTTCGTCTTCGCGAACGTGTTAACCGCAGCTGCTTTAAAGTCTGTCTGAGAACCCCGACATCGGGCGAGCCAGGGCCCAGGGCGGCGCGTGCATCTGTTTTCTGTGCTTATGCGTGGTGTGTTGCTGGATGATTCTTCCCGTCATGAATCTTCTGTCCAGCTTGGTCATGTGGATGAAATGCCAAGTATCATATGCAAAAATTACAGAAAGAACCGGACCTTGAAGAAGCTGCTCCTCACCCAGGGAGCGCTTGTTTTTGACTCTGGGCAGGCGGTGAGGACGCACGGTCCCCATAATCCAGGGCGGAGGGGGTTCAAACCTGAGCCTCAGCTTTTGAGGGATGGTCCATTTCTGACTCAGCTAGAAACTGGGGTGTTCATCAGGGCCCCCCGCCTTGACGGCTGCGAACTTGAGTTTCGTTCCCCTAAGGCTGCAGTACGGCCGGGAGCTCCCCTCGGCATCTCTGTTCCTCAGCGCAAACCGTGACATCTGCACGCGCTCTGAGGACAGAGCAGGTGCGCGCGAGCAGTGGCGCCACCCTGCTTGCCTCTGCTCTGAGCTGCCTTGGCGGCTCCCCGGGGCCTCGTGCAGGTGGCCGTGGTGGGTCTGGCCTGGATTTCTGTGCCGTTCTTGGTGGGGGGGTCCGCAATAACCGGCCCCTCTGTCACCTTTTGGCATTTCAGTGCAACATCTCCTGACCCCGGAAACTTGTGGCCCCACAAAGGGTCACGTTCAGATTGGCAGCGGGGTCCCTCCTGGGGGCTCGTTTCCATAGTTTCTCCATCGTGGTTGCAGGAGCGGAGGCCCCTCTCCTGGGCAACCCGCCAGGGGCCCCGTCCGTCTCGTAACCCTCCTCCTCTTTCCTCCACGCCATCCTGCGTGAAACCACTTTGCCCGAAGTCCTTCTTTGCCCCCAGAGGCCCCCGTCACCCTCCCTCTTCCTCTGCTGGACTCTCCCCTCCCCCTCCCCTTCCCCCTCCCCAGGTCACATGCAAGAAGCAGGCCCTGGAGGAGCAGCTGGCCCAGAGCCGACAGGACCAGGAGGCCCAGATGGACACTCTCCAGAGGGCCCTGCAGGAGAAGGAGGCCTTGTCTGACGAGCGGGCCCAGCTGCTGGCCAAGCAGGAGGCCCTGCAGAGGCAGGGCCAGCTCAAGGCTGAGGAGGCGGCTGACCTCAGGTACCCGGGGACCCGCAGGCAGGGCGTGCTCGCGTGGCCTTGCCTTCCAAGCCTGCAGCGTGGCGGGGACGGGCCGTCACTCAGCAACTGCAGGGCAGGGGTAAACACAGTGCTACAGGCTCGGGGGCACCAAGAAGAGAGAAATCCAGGCAGGGACGCCCTGGACGGCCTTCCTGAGAGAAGTGGCTGCACAGGCCAGGTGGCAAGTGGCAGAAACCCATCTCAGACCAGTGGAAAGACATGGAACGTCTTGCTCACGGATCTGAGAAGTTCGGGGTACGTGTTGCTTCAGGCAAGGCTGGATCCGGGCACTCCCACAGTGCCCGCAAGAGGCTGCCTGTCCCCTGTCAGCACTGCTGGACTCTGGGACTTCACTCTTGGGCAGGCAAGGGGTGAGCGCTGGCGAGATGGCCAGGGGCTACTTCCAGCTCCCGGCTCCAGCAGACACAGGGCGCCCTCTCCCCACGAGCAGCCAGGGACCTGCTACCCATGGCCATCTTGAGCCACTTGATGTCTGTGAATGGACCAGGGAGTCGCCAGGCTCTGACTGGCAGGCTAGGGGCCCATGCCTGACCCTGGAGCCAGGGTAGTGGCAGCCCCGGGTAACACGAGGCTGAGGGCTCGTGGGTGGGCCCGTGGAACTGACACTTGGTGGGTGAGAGTGGGGTGCCCACGGGCTATTGCCTGGGGCCGAGCTGGCCCAGAACTCTGAGAACGTGCAAAAGCTAGTGGCTTTCTGTCCCCTGGGCTCTGCTCAGCAACAGCTAAGTGTTTTTGGAGAAGGATCTCCTCCCAGAATTCTGGAATCTGGGACCGTGAGGAAACTTAGAGGCCAGGAACACGCGGGCAGAATCGAGCTGGAAGCCCGCCAAGGCTGCTGTGGGTGGGCAGCAGAGGGTGCCAAGACCTGCCTGAGCCCCTCCAGGCCCTGCCAGGGCTCAGAAGGCCAGGGGTTGGAGGCCTTTTCCTCTGCTGCCAGAGCACAGGCCCTGGCCAGACCCTCCTCCAGCCTCAGCCCTGACCACTGCCCTCGGGGGCCCTGCAGCCCCCGGGCAGAATCCCACGCCTGCGAAACAGCGGGTCCTGGTGGCCGGTCTGAGCCGCTCAGGATGTGACTTGCTGCTCGTGATGACCAAGGACCCCAGGCCCCAACAAGGCTGCCACGGCGGGGATGCCCTCTCTGCTCCCCAGCTCCAGCCAGCCAATGGGGCCCCCACCTGCACCCCACGCTCACCGTGCGCTCCAGCCAGGAGGCTCCAGGAGGTGCTCTTGGGGTCTCCGGCTCTGGGAAGATTCGGGGTCAGACCGGCACGCACCACTCCTCCCAGAGGGGACCAGTGGGACCTCTGGGAGAGGCGGGTCTGAGGCAGACAGAGCTGGGGAGAGCCGTCCAGGCAGAGGGAGGGTCCATGGGGCGTGGGGACCATGTGGGGTGCCAAGGGCAGGTCTGGAAGGGTTTCCGGGCTCCGCAGACACAGCGGACGTGGAAGGTGTGACATGTGCCCTTCCCCCGACAAGGCCCAAGGGAGTCTGCGGGGCCGGGGCAGGCGGGCAGGGACCCCCCGATCCTACCCCGGCCCACGGACATGTTTGGGGTTGTGCTTCGGCTGCTTGCATCTTCGCTGGGTGCTTGTGGTGAGTGTGGCCTTGCCTTGTTTGCTTGGTTGTTTTTCGCACTGCACAGCCCACAGCACAGGGCAGAGCCCAGCAACTATTCAAACACGCCCGACACCTGGTGACTGATGCTTAGTTCTCAGAACTGCAGGCCATGTCACCACCCTGCCCGAGACGGGCGGCCATAAGTTGCCCTGTTCATCCCGGGCATTTTCTGAATATCTGCATTTCTGTGCACGAACACAGGCGGCTTTTTCACACGTGGGTTGTGCTACGTTTGACTTCTGCTCTAGAGACTGCTTCTCAGAGCACCGCTTCCTGGGGCAGGAGGCTGGAAATCTTCATCCCTGTTAGATGCACCATACTTTCTAGAACATTCTACCATTCATCCGCATTGAAGCCGAAACTGGTTAAGGCTGGGTGAAGCTGCAGGAAACATCTCGTACCGCGTCAGTGGCTCATGTGTATTTCTAAAGAACTGACACCTGGATGTGGAACTGCTGGCTGAAAGATATGCCCACCTTCCATTTTGAAATTTCCCAGTCTCTCCCTCCACAAAAGAAAGTGGCCCTTACCCCCTTGCCAACACTAGAGATGAGCGTTATTTTAAACTTTTGCTAACGTGATACGTGATCCTATCAGAGCTGTGATTTGAACCCCCTTGAGTACCAGTAAGTTTCATGTTTATCAGCCACTTGAATTTTCTTTGTAGCAGTCATTGTTCTCATTTTTCTGCAGAATCAGTTGCTTTGTCATTGATTGGTAGGAGCTCTTTGTATATGATGGATATTAACCCTTTGCATATTTAGTGCAAATTTTTTCTCCAAGTCTGTCCCCTGTCTTTTGACTTGGTTTGTGGAATCTTTCACTTTTCTTTTTTTGACCACACCCACAGCATGCGGAAGTTCCTGGGCCAGGAATTGAACCCAAGCCACAGCAGTGACAATGCTGAATCCTTAACCACTAGGCCACCACAGAACTCCCAGTAGGATCTTTTCTGCCCAAAACTCTGAATCCCTCTCTTTAAGTGTGTTCAGATATGTCGGCCTCTTCATTTGTGTCTTCCGTCTTTTGTGTCTTGCTTAAGATTATAAAATACCGTCTGTATTTTTTCTGCTATTTTTATAGCTGAGTTGTTTAGTTGCCTGTTTTGCTTTTGCATTTAGCTTTTTAATCCACCTGAAATATTTTTTATGTAGGGTCCAGTTAATTCATAGAGATTTAAAATGAATGAGAGGTCCTCTGCTGCCTTCTGATTGGCTAGGCCGGCCTTGGCGGGCACTGGTCCAGCAAACGGGCTCTGCCCCATCCCTCACTGGCCGGCTCCTCTGCCAGCGTGGGCGACCCTCGTGTTTATGACTCCCCGCAGGGCCGAGAGGGATTCCCTGGAGAGCAGCCTCTTTGAGGCCCAACAGCTGGTGTCGCAGCTGCAGGCACAGCAGGAGCAGCTGGAGGGAGAGGCCCAGAGTGCCCGGCTGGCTCGGCAGGCCCTGCAAGGTGCTCTCCAGACCAGCTCCCTCTGCTCCTCCCCAAGTCCTCCCCAGAAGGGCCCCTTCCATGCCGATCATCCCCCAATGAGCTGTTCCCACTCCCCAGCCCCCAAAGGGGCCCAAAGGCGGCCAGAGCACATGTGGCTATGACAGCTGGGCACCTGCCCAGCCTGCTTCCAGTGCTGGCCAAGGCTCAGAACTGGGCTGTGTTCACGGTCCACAGGGCGGGCGCCACCGAGGGGAGGGGAGCAGGACCCACATTTGCAGTGGGGTGTGGGCTGCTGTCCTCAGAGCTGAGCTGCCACTCCCCAGGGAGCCTTCGGGACCACAGGGCGTCCAGTGGACGCCCTGCAGCCGATCTCTGAGGCACCCGTCCTTTCACAGTGGAAATGGAGCAGCTGAAAAGTGCCTGGGAAGTGCAGGAGACGAAGCTGCAGTGGGACGTGGGGCAGCTTCGGCGGGAGGTGGCACAGCAGGAGCACGACACACAGCTGGCCCTGGAGAGCCAAGCACTGGCCCATCGTGAGGACCTGGCACGGCTCCAGAGGGAGAAGGTCAGCTTCGCTGGGACCACCCAGCGGCCCCTTCACCTCCCAGGAGTCTGCTGTGTCCCCAAGGGTGGCAGACACTTGCAAAGGGGCCAGGAGACCAGCCAGGAGGTAGAGGCACCTGAGCCACATGAGGCTGGGCCGGAGGACACTTCCCAGTTGGCGTGGCAGCCCGGGCATGGGCGGGAGCCAGTGGGCAGTGTGCGTCCTCTTGCTCACGGGAAAAGCACCCAGCTGTGGGCTGACCTGGCCGCCGTGGGCTGACCTGGCCACCGTCTGATGGCCCATAGCTGGAGGGAGTTTTGTCCCCCATCCGAGACATCCCATGGCCACAGGTCCCAGTGGCCTTGAGTGACGTGTCCTTGCACTTGGCTCACAGGGGTTCTTGGTGCCCTGTGGAGGCTCAGGAAGGTCCATGAGCTGTTAGATGATGGCCCTTCACAGCTCCTGCCTCAGCGTCACTGTGTGTAAGGCAGGGGCGTGAGGCTGGCTGGACTGGAGGGTCCCCAGGCTTCGGTCCTGCCCTGACATCCCATGAATGGAGCCTCACTCAGGCACTGCTGGTTTCGCAAGTCCTGACCTGGGAGTCTTCACAGCCTGTCTCTCTTCCTCGGCCCAGGAGACCCTGAGTCTCTTTCTGACAGAGGAGAAGGAGGCGGCAGCACGCAGGCTGGAACAGGAGAAGAAGCTGGTGGCAAAATATGCAGCTGAGAGGAAGGCTCTGGAGGAGGAAATTCAGAGCCTGAAGCATGAGCAGGATGAGAGTCTCCTCCAAATGGAACATGGGACGCAGCAGGTGATGGGCCCGTGAGGCAGTGGGGATCTTTGTGTCCACCCCACAGGGCCTTCCCTGACCCACGAGGGGCTGTGTGGGGACATTTCCAGGCCACTGTTACTGCAGCCTTGGTCTAGGTCCATCCCCTGCCCATCCAACCATCCACACGTGTAGCCATCCAACCACCTGTCTGTCCATCCACCCACCCATCCAACCATCCATCCACCTACCATCCAACCATCCAACCATCCATCCATCCGTCTACCATCCAACCATCCATCCACCCACCCACCCATCCAATATATTCACTCATCCATCAGTCCATCCATCCATCCATCCATCCATTCATCCATCCACCAGCACCATCCAGCATCCACCCATCCATCCACCAGCCAGCCATCCACCCACCCCCAGCCATCCATCCATCCATCCACCCCACCCACCAATCCAACCCCAGCCACCAACCAGCCCAGCCAGCCAGCCAAGCCAGCCACCCAGCAACCAGCCAGCCAGCCATGCGAGGCACGCAGCCCGCGGGCCAGCCAGCCACAGCCACGCAGCCAGCCAGCCACACCAGCCACCACCCACCCCACCCATCCATCCTTCAATCCTCCATCCACCCACCCACTCCCACCACCCATCCATCCATCTCACATCCATCATCCATCCACCCAACCATCCCCTCCAACTCCACCCACCCATCCACCATCCTCATCCTCCATCTCTCCATCCACATCCCATCCATCCACCCCACCCATCCAACCATCTATATCCATCCATCCAACCATCCATCCAACCATCCCCACCCACTCCATCCCTCCATCCATCCTCCATCCATCCCCCCCCCCTCCTCCCCCCCCCCACCCCATCCATCCATCATCCCCCCACCCCTCCACCACCTCCATCCAAACCACCACCACCCACCCACCACCCATCCATCCATCCCCCCACCCATCCAACCATCCATCCATCCACCCACCCCACCATCCATCTATCCACCATCACACCACCCATCCATCCATCATCCATCCATCCCCACCCATCCATCCATCTATCCAACCACCATCCACCCACCCACCCACCCATCAACATCCATCCCAACCATCCATCCACCCACCCACCCACCCACCATCCATCCACCCACCCACCCACCCATCCCCATCCACCCACCCATCCATCCATCCATCCACCCACCCATCCTCCATCCCATCCATCCATCTACCCACCCACCATCCATCTATCCATCCATCTACCACCCATCCATCCATCTATCCAACACATCCAATCCCCCACCCCCCACCCCCCATCCAACCATCCATCCAACCATCCATCCACCCACCCACCCCCATCCATCCCCATCCCCCCACCCACCCATCCCATCCATCCATCTCTATATCCATCCACCCACCCATCCCCCCCATCCATCCATCCATCCACCATCACCATCCACCCACCCACCCACCCACCCCATCCATCCACCACCCATACCCCCCATCCATCCATCCATCTCTATATCCATCCACCCAACCACCCACCCATCCCCTCCATCCATCCATCCACCATCCACCCACCCCACCCCATCCAACCACCCATCAACCATCCGTTCACCCACCCCACCCACCCATCCAACCACCCATCTAACCACCGTTCACGCCACCCCCCACCCCCCTCCATCCATCCATCACATCCATCCCCCACCCTCAACCATCCATCCAAACATCTATCCATCCATCTACCCACCCACCCACCCATCCATCCATCCATCCACCTCTACACCCATCCAACCACCCATCTAACCATCCTCCACCCACCACCCACCCATCCCCATCCATCCATCTACCCTACCCCCCATCCATCCATCCATCCAACCATCCATCCCCACCCACCCATCCATCCTTCCTCCATCCCCATCCACCCACCCACCCATCCAACCACCCATCTAACCATCCATCCACCCACCCCCACCCATCCACCATCCACCATCCATCCCACCCATCCAACCATCCAACCATCCATCCATCCACCACCCCCCATCCAACCATCCATCCAACCATCCATCCACCCACCCACCCATCCATCCAACCATCCATCCACCCACCCATCCAACCATCCAACCATCCATCCATCCATCCACCCACCCATCCAACCACCCATCCAACCATCCATCCCCACCCACCCATCCAACCATCCATCCAACCATCCATCCACCCACCACCCACCCCCCATCCATCCATCCACCCACCCACCCCCCATCCATCCATCCATCCATCCACCCACCCACCCATCCAACCACCCATCTAACCATCCATCCACCCACCCACCCACCCATCCATCCATCCATCCATCCACCCACCCATCCATCCATCCATCCACCCACCCATCCAACCATCCATCCATCCACCACCCATCCAACCACCCCATCCCAACCATTCCATCCATCCACCCACCCCCATCCAACCATCCAGTCCACACCATAGCCATCAACCCACCCACCCACCCATCCATCCATCCATCCACCCACCCATCCAACCATCCATCAACCATCCATCCACCCACCCACCCATCCACCCATCCATCCACCCATCCATCCAACCATCCATCCATCCATCCATCCACCCACCCACCCATCCAACCATCCATCCAACCATCCATCCACCAACCCATCCAGCCAGCCATCCATCCATCCATCCATCCATCCATCCACCCACCCATCCAACCATCCATTCATCCATCCATCCACTCACCCATCCACTGATTCATCCATCTGCTCATTAATCTACCTGCCCATCTACATATCCACGCACTCAACTGTCCCTCCACTCACCTGTCCATCATCCATCCACATTCACTTGAATATCCATCCTTCTATTCATACACCCAGTTGTCTACCCACATACGTGGCCTTCTAATAGCATACCAAATTGTCCATTCACACACCTGGCCATACATCTACCCATCTATTTGCGTAAACATCCATCCAACTATCCAGGCACCTAACCATTGACCCTCACACCTATCAGCCACTCATCTGACCGTCCATCTGTTCAACCACTCACTCAACCATTCATCTACCCGTTCGCTCACAGGTCCTTCCCTCTGTCCACACATTCAACTCTTCATCCACATCCACCATCCATCCGTGTGTCTGATTATCCATCCATGCATCTGGGCAGCCAGCCGGTCATCCATCAGTGTGTCCACCCATCAGCCTCCCACCTGACATCCTCCCGTCCCACAGGCTGTTGGAATCCAGACTCTGGGCCTGTGAAAGCCACCCTCTGAGCCCAGGCTCTCCCAGTGTGCCATGCCTCCCTAGGGCACCCACTGTGGAGTGAACGGAACAGACAAGTTGGCTGTTCATGGGGGCTGTCACAGGACGACAGGACTCTCAGATGCGGGCGCAAATCACAGATTGCACAGAAGGCATTTCAGTAGCAGGAATAAGCAAGGAGTATATCAGACTCTGCATTTCCAGTTTGATTCTCAGCACTGTGAGCCCCATGGTCTTATTCGCCCTT